>NC_041381.1:287835848-287903122 GCF_002162155.2 Triticum dicoccoides | reverse complement strand
CGGCCGCCCGCCACCCGTTCTGACGCGCCTCCGGCGCCCTCCCATCCCCGACGCCCCTCTAGTGGCCGAACCTCCACACTAGCCCCCTACGAGAAGTTCGCGTTGGATCCCGCCTCTCCTCTTGCGCGTCGCCAGCAGGCCGGCATCCTTGCGCGACGCCGCCGTCGAAGACTAATCCTGGCAGTAGCAGTAAGTTCGCATTGGATCCCGCCTCTCCTCTTGTGCGTTGCCACCATGACCACTCACCTCGTGCTATCAGCGACCTGCCAAAGCCTAAGCGGTGACCTGTCCGAGGCCTAAGCACGAAATTCATGCTTGAATCTTCTCCAAATTGATGTTGCCTGCAACGGAGGGGAAAGCCTGTAGTCCAGCACTATGATGGGAGAAACTGCTTCTACTTTTCTTCTGAAATCGTAATGCCATGTCTTGATTTTCAGAGGTAGTTTTTGGTTTGTACCAACCATTTAAGATGGTATCTCATCTGAATGTTGTATGCATGCAGACCAGTGCTCTCTGTGGCACCGCGGAGCCGTTTGCCTGGCGGGTTGAGCAGCTCATCAAGGGATCGCTCGAGGTCGCCGGCTGCAAGGATTAACGAAGACAGAGACAAAGGTAGCAGGGACAGGAAGCATGACTGAAAATGAGAGAGTGACGATGAAATACAGTGTACGCTGCACCTTGGTTTCTATTTTTAGTGGAGGCTAGAGATAAGCACATTTGTCTGTTTATTAGAGGGGATTTGCCTAACATTTTTCCTAGGTTTTGTATCGTTGTGTCCCGTGTTATCCATGTACAGGCAAGGCATACTTTATGTTTTTACGGTTTCTTGTTACTCAAACGTATGTAATGGCACCCATTCTTGTTACTGAAATGTACGTAATGGTACCCAGAAATTTGAATTTGTGTCGCTGATTTGTTAGAAAAATGCTAGGGGAAGAGGACAAGAGGGCGCCATGATACTACACCTTTTTGTATGGTGCTATGTTGTTTAGGGAGGGCTTGGGGCCTGAACCCACAACTCCATATGCACATCCATTTTGGCAAAACTTTTGTGTAGAATGATGAAATTTACAGAACAAAAAATGCTTTTACATATCCAGGAAAAACGACAACAGAAAAACAAACCAATAGAAGTTTACAAAAAAGAAACTACAAAAGTACATTAGAAGTTTACGACGGCACATGGAGATTTCGGACGCAAAAAAAGAAGTTCAAAAGAGAGAAGATGGGAGGTTCACGAGCAAAAAAATGTGAAGTAAATGAAATCGAAAAAATGATGGACATGTCAATTACAAAACTAGGATTTTTTTTGTTACTAAAAGAAATAAACCAAGAAGGTCAATTTACCAAAATAGAGCAGTTCAATATTTGTCAAAAACTCATATTTTCCTTGTTACTAAAGAATACAATCGAGAAGTTCAAATTAAAATAATGGAGTAGTTCGATGTATACGGAACACTAAAAATCTTTCCTTTTTTCTAGGAAAAATTGAAGATATGAAGTTCAATTTTTAAAAAATGTTTGCTAAAATCATAATTTTATCTAAGAAGTTCAAATCGAAATAATAGAGAAGATCAAAGTTTTATAAAATATTTATAAACGATTATAAAAAAATCATCTTTTTTCCTCCTTAGTAAAAAATAAAATGAAGAAGTTCAAATTAAAATAATAGGAACAACTAAAAAAGTTTTAAAAAAGAATTCTCCAACGTTTTAAAAAGCTAGAAGCTCAAACAAAAATAACGAAAATGTTCGATGTTTATTAAAAAACCTAGGATTTTACCGTGTTTATAAAAGTCAGATATACCCCGTTTTTAAGAATCAACTGTGAAGTTCAAATTTAAAAAATAGTCAAATTCAATATTTGTTTAAAAATTGAAAACAATTCTTTACTCAAAAAATAAAAAATGTGACGTTCAAATTAAAATAACACGGAAGTTCAAAGTACATTAAACCCTAGGATTTACAAGTACAAAGAACTTCATTTTTGGCATTTTTAAAAGGGCCAATTCCAGTTGTGCCCCTAACTCGAACCCACTACTCAGTTTTGCCTCTAATTTTTAGGTATGCTCAGTTTTGCCCCTCCGCTGTTAGTATCACTTATAGAAGTGCCCTTTTGCGCCGTTACCGTCTGGTCAAAGGACTTTGACCACCCAGAAAAAATAGCAAAAAAAATCAAAAAAATCTGAAATTTTGTGGGATCGAAGATAGTCATGTCCGCAAGGCGCGTTCAAATTTGTGTGCCGTTCGGACACCCTGAGAGCTCGTGGCAAAGGAAATCATAAATTTCGTACGCATGTGAATAGTAAATTCGAAAAAATAGAAAAAAAATCAAAAAAAATATGAAATTTTGAGGAACTGAAGATACTTAGGTGCACAAGATGTGTGCACATTTTTGTTGTGTTTGGACATCGTATGAGCCCGTACGAGCTTATAGGAGCTAAACTTTATTTTTTTCTCCGCGAGCTCCTACGATGTCCAAACACAACAAAAATGTGCACACATCTTGTGCACCTAAGTATCTTTAGTTCCCCAAAATTTCATATTTTTTTGATTTTTTTCTATTTTTTCGAATTTACTATTCACATGCGTACAAAAATTATGATTTCCTTTGCCACGAGCTCTCAGGGTCCGAACGACACACAAATTTGCACGCGCCTTGAGGACATGACTATCTTCGATCCCACAAAATTTCAGATTTTTTTGATTTTTTTTGCTATTTTTTCTGGATGGTCAAAGTCCTTTGACGAGACGGTAAAGGCGCAAAAGGGCATTTCTATAAGTGACACTAACGGCGGAGGGGCAAAACTGAGCATACCTAAAAATTAGGGGCAAAACTGAGTAGTGGGTTCGAGTTAAGGGCATAGATGTAAACTGAGCATACCTCAAATTTTCATCGTTACTAGAGAATAAAAGCAAGAAATTCAAATTAAAATAATGGAGCAACTAGATGTATACAAAAAACACAGATTCTTCTTGTTTCTAGAAAAAATATATTTAATTTAATTAAAAAAATTGTTTGATGCTTCCTTAGAAAAATCATTTTTTCCTCTATCATAATATAACTACGAAGTTCAAATGAAAATAATAGCGAAGTACGAAGTTTACAAAAAACTCAGATTTACATGTTAGAAAAACTCGATACCATTTTTGGCATTTTAAAAACTGCTCATAAATGGTAACGAATTTGAAAAAAATTGCCTACATGAAAAATCGCTTAAAAACATAAGTTTTCCAACTGTATGTCATACGCATTATTCACATAATATAATTTGAATGTTTTGTGTTTATTTTTCAAAACAAGTTTTAGCGTGTTCAAAAAAGATGCTTGTAACCTGTCATGATTTTGTAAAAAAACGCTTTCCAATAGTTTCTATTGGTATCATTTGCTCAAATTCGATGAGTGCTGTAGAAGTTCAATTTGAAAACAACCAGAAGTCCAAGTACTCCATGGTGTGTGTTTTCATATGAGAAAAAGGAATAAAAAGGCAAAGTCTAAAAAATTGTTGCGAGAAGTTCAAGTGCTTGGCCTGAGGAAGTTCAAAAATACTCGCGAGAGAGGTTCACTATGTATTTACATGTGCAAAAACGAACAAAAAATGTTGTTTTGTGAATTAAAATAATTCTCTCAATCCAATACAAATTTGAAACAAAATTGCTCTACATTAAAAAGTTCCTCCTATTCAACAACTTTCCAAGGTGTATAAATATTATTATTCTGAAAATAGTTCCTCCTACATGGAGTGTGTTTCATATATGAAAAAAGGAATAAAAAGTCAAAGTCTAAAAAGATATGGAAGTTCAAATGTAAATAAGTGAGTGGTTCGATGTTTATTACATAACAAGAACTTTTCCCCTATACAAATGAATAACAACAAAAAGTCCTGATTTAAAAAATGAAGTTGTTTGATGTTTATAAAAATCTTAGATTTTCCCGGATACTAAAGATTAAAACCACAAAGTTTAATTTTAAATATAGAGTAGTTCAATAGGAGTAAAAAAATTGTTGCTAGAAGTTCAAGTGCACATACCGGGAAAGTTCAAAAAGTTCCTCCTGTTCAACAAGTTTCCACAATGAAAGTTCAAACTAAATTAACAAAAAAATAGTTTAGAAAAGTTAATTAGAAAAAGAATGCGGAGGGGGTCCAATATTTATGACAAAACTAGGATATTTTGATGCTAAAAGAAATAAACCAGGAAGTCCAAATTACAAAAAAAAAGTTCAATATTTATAATAAAAATGCAGGTTTTCTTTGTTACTAAAGAATAAAATTAAAGAAGTTCAAATTAAAATAAAAGGAGTAGTTTGATGTTTATAGAAAACTAAAATTTCTTTCCATTTCTAGGAAAAACAAAAGTATGAGGTTTAATTTTTAAAAAAGTGTTTGATGCTTATTTGAAAACACATTTTTTTCTAAGAATAAGACTAAAGAAGTTCAATTTGAAATAACAGAGAAGTCTGAAGTATATAAAAAACTCAGATTTATTGCAAGAAGTTCACGTGCACCTCCGTGCACGATTCAAATTTTATATTGCGGGACGTTCGACCTCCAATTACATGTTTTAAAAATGGCAAATGACATTCGACCTTCAATTGTGCGTAATTCAACGTATACACAAAAATGTGATAGAAGTTCATAGTGAAAACAGCGAGAAGTTCAAGTACTGCAAGGAATGCATTTCAGGTGACAATAAAAGTATAGAAAAATGGAAGCTTAAAAGGTTTGTGGACAGAAGTTCAAGTGCTCTGTCCGGGGAAGTTCAAAAATTCTTGCAAGAGAGGTTCACCATGTATTTCCATGTTCGATTTATTCCGTATAAAAACTGAATACAATTCTTTACTCAAAATATGAAAAGGTGAAGTTCAAATTGAAATAAAGAGAAGTTTGGAGTTTATTAAAACCTAGGATTTACCTATTCAAAAAATAAAATACACAGCACCATTTTTTGCACTATTAGAAACAACTCATAAACGAAAAAAATGGTTGCTAGAAGTTCAAGTGCTCGGCGAGGAAAAGTTGAAAAATTCTTCTAAGAGAGGTTCATCGTGTATTTAGATGTCCAAAATACATAAAAATATATGTTATTTTTGTGTTTTAAAATAATTCTCTCAAAGCAGAGAGAAGTTCAAAGTGATAACAACTGGAAGTTCACGTACTACATGGTGTGTATTTCATATAAGAAAAAATACAAAAAAAGTGAAACAGGGTGAAGTTCAAACAGAGATGCCCCAGAAGTTCAATTACTTCACGTAGTGCAAAAAACACCACATAAAAATCAGCACGTCAAAAATAGAGTGAAGTTTGAACAGACACGTCCTAGAAGTTCAACTACTTCGCGCAGTGCAAAAACAACACGTTAAAAGTAGTGTGAAGTTCGAACAGACATGCACGAGAAGTTCAACTACTTCACGTAGTGTATTTCCATTCGCGATGAAGGCAGAAATCATGATCTCGTCATTATATAATTTACATCAAAACAGCAGGAAATCATTTGTGTAAGTTCAAGTCCTCGGTCGAAGAAAGTTAAAAAATTTATTGTGAGAGAGCTTTGTACAAAAGAAATATCATTTGTGTGACATTGACGAATGTATGAGAAAATTACAAACGAAAATACGTCACGGAAGTTCAACATGAAAACAACTGGAAGTTCAACTACTACACTGAATGAATTTCAGATGAAAAACTTTTAAAACCGTTGCGAGTATGAAAAAATGATCAACACGGGAAAGTTGCGTGTCTACAGCAGCTTTCCATTGGTATATCACTTGCTCAATTCCGATGAGTGTTCCGGTGCATGGATGGAGAGCTACGGGCAAAAAAAGCACTTGAAAAACAAAGTGAAGTTCAAGGTTTCATACCGAGAAGTTCAGGTACTTCACGCGATGCATTTTTGGCAAATCTGTTTCGCGATAAAGGCAGAATGAATGATCTCGCCATTTTTGAAATTACTTGAAAACCGTTGGGAATCAGAGAAAACTGTCAACATGAAAAAGTTTCGAATTTTCCCTAGCTTTTCAACGATATATTATTTGCGCCATTCCGATAAAGTTTGTAAAAAATACGACGAAAATATGTTTTTCGCCATTTTCAAAACTGACTTAAAACTGTAAAGATTTGGGAGAAATAATACATACCAAAAAGTTTCGCATTTATTCAAGCTTTCCAAGTCCATATCATTTGCTGCATTCGGACGCATAGTTAAAAAATTAGCTCGAAAATACGAACTCGGTAGGACTTGCACCGTTTTCTAAATTACTCTTAAACCGTTCAAAATTAGAAAGAACTTTTAAAATGAAAGAGTATCGCATTTTTATAAGCTTTCCAACGCCATATCATATGCCTCAATTGGATTAGCCATTTAAAAATGACGTCGAAAATACGAACTCGGCGGTTCGGTTTGCGAAATTTTACGTTTTTTCAAATTACTCTTTAACCATAGAGAATTAGAGAAAACTTTCAACATGTGGAAGTAGCGGTTTTGCAGCAGCTTTCCAATGCCATATTATATGCATCATTCCGATAAACGGTTTAGAAATGCGATCGAAAATACGATTCACATTTTGTGTGTGAAGAAAAAACGGTTTTCAAAACTACTCTTAAACCGCTTACATTATGACAAAAATTTAAGTTGGGTCATGATACTGGTGCCCATAGCTTTCCAACGGTATATCGCAAGCCCCATTTGGGCAATGCTGGCGGAAGTTCAACCTAGTTCATAGGGAAGTTCAACGTACTACTAGCGGGGCAGGTTAGGTTGTGATCAGAATATTATTCTCATCTCGTGATCAGAATAGTGTTTATATATATATATATATATATTTTTATATATATAGGAGTACTCCTACTACTCCAGTACGCGAGCCATGAGATGATGGGAGGGAAAACCCGAACACATGGTTGGGCTATCCAGTGCACCCAGATTGTGGTGCGACACGTCCGTTCGACTTCAAAAGTCAAACTACCAGTGTACAATATTGGCTCCCAGCAAAGTTACTACTTAAAGAAAAGGCCGTCGTGCGTTCGGCCGGGATCGAACCCACAAAACGAGCTATACACTCCGGCGACCACTAGTAGTACTCGTTGGAATACAACGCAACGTAAAATCGCCTTTTGTTGCTAGTACATTGTTCCTTACAAGAAACCACTAATAATGCCAAGAAACTACTACCAAACTTGTGGGACCTACATGTCAGTCTGGACAAAAATCCACGAGTGACCTCCTACCTCCGGCCCGTCCACCTAGTCATCCTCGTCCATGGGACGCAGCTACCGCCACCGGCAAAAGGTGAGGTCAAAACTGTTGGAGATATGCCCTAGAGGCAATCATGTATGATGATATTTCCTATGTGTTTATGAATAAAGATAGTCCTTGGACATTATCAATGATGTGTATCAGCAAGTACGTGACTTGTTTGTGGGACTATGCATTGTATGATGACTGTCCTAAAAGGTCCCTAGTCGAAAGGGCTGTGTGGACGCGCAGCCGACTAGACTAGCATATGACACGGTCGATGGCTTGGTCTCACTAGCCATGGAGCATTGGATGCTAACCGGATAATATGGGCTTGGAAAGGTCTGGCCGGATTCGACGTAGTCGGATCTGAGTCGAGATAAGGTCCAAGTCGGACAGACCCAACTATGAGACGCAGCGATATGTCATCTGTGAGTCTCTAGTACAACATAAGTTCTATGTCCTAAGACCTGAGCTGACGCATGTACTCGGGATGGTGACAGACTTGCTTTGGGCCGACCAAACGCTACTCCGTGACTGGGTAGTTACAAAGGTAGGTTTCGGGTTTGTCTAGTCCCATGCTGCGAGACATGGTCGAGCAAGATGGGATTTTCCCCTCCGACCAGGAGAGATATACTCTCGGCCCCTCGTGTGATCCGACCAAGGGAAGCATGGCCATGCGGCAAGGATTATGAGATAATCCGGATTGTGGTCGGCATCACTGGAACGAGAAAGAGGTCGGCCTAGCACAAGGATGATAGTCTCGCCTTAAGCCCGACAACATATATTGTGCGGCAAAGGGAACAGAAGTGTGACATGTTGTACAGGTTCGCCTAACCAGCTTCATAGTCTGCTTGGTGGTCGGCACGCCTTGCTAGAGGCCGCTACCAACCGTGCAGGTCAGAGCTGATCCGAACTGTGACCAAGCCGACTTGAACCTAAGGGGTCGCGCGCTTAAGGGAAGGAACATACGAGGTCGGTTCGTAGGACACTGGTCGAATGTGATCCGAACTGGACTAGGGACGTGACCGAGTAGACTTTGGGCTTTAGGGTCCGTGCGAGGCCCAAGTGTTGAGCCTGCGACGAACGCCTATATAAAGTGGAGGTGCGGCCCACTCATGCGGTTGATCGCTTCGACGCTGTGACTAGGGTTTGCATGTGTTGCGTATAGCTACCTCCACTTGCCGCTGACTATGTGATCGGACCTAGCAGTCCGCCGCACGGTGTTCCTCCTGCACGTGTGGATACCGTTAGAGGCGGTGCACTTGCTCTGCTCCGGCGAACTTGTACGTGGGATCGGACGACCGGCTGTTCGAGGGAGATCGGACAAGGAGGAGACGATCCACACGGACGCGCTGCCCCAACTCTTCTTCCGCTGCACGGCACTGCACGTCTAGTGGTAACAAACTATGATCCATCTCCCGTAGCATGTTCCTGTTGTTCTGTGAGTAGGAAAATTTTAATTTGCAGTCAGCGCACCCTACCGTAGAACCCAACAAAAACCGCCGGTGGTGTGGATCCCATCTTGCGGTAGCCCGGATGCCTGCTCCGTCTGGCGCTCATGGCCGCTAGCTAGCCAAGATAGCACACAATCCAGCTGCTTGTCTTCAAGGTTTGCTAGCTAGGTTGGCTTGGCGGTGCGGCGGCTTGCTCGCGCATGCCGCGCTAAAGCCAGCCATCTGGCTCGAGCAAAGTCCAGCGCGGCGGCTTGCTCGCGCGTGAGTCACGCACAGTCCAGCCAGCCAACCGGTGCGGAGGCCAGCACGGCATCCGGCCCGTCTGGCAGAGTGGCTTCCAACTCGCTCATCACCGGCGCCACCGACGAACACGCATCAGTACTGTTTGAAGTAATGTTCAGGAAAAATTATGATTGGAGGAGGAAGAACATGATAGAAGGTCAGATGTGGGTCCCTCATGTCAACGGTCAAACAAAATGTGTTGGTTAAAGCTTCCTCGTCAGCACGGACGTGTGGTCCAACCCTGACATAAACGTGTTTAAACGAGCCTAATCGGCACTAGGTATTAGTTTTTTGGCGCGGATTAATAAATTTTGGGTATGTTTTTGCTATTTTTTGTACAATAGTTTCTTCCTAGGGCTGGTTGAAAGTGGTAGTTTTTTTGTTAAATACTCTACATACTGTAAGTAGGAGCGAAATTTAAGCTTTGGAAGCCAATAAGCATGGCTAGTTACATAGTGCCTATGGGTACATAATTCAAACTGAATATCAACCATGAGTGACTGATATCTTGATGGAAAACTCAAAACTATGGAAATACTAGCATTTTTTGCATGGTTGGAAATACCAGCAATGTTCACGTGCATTGCAACGGATCATAATTAGAATAATACTTATTCACAAACTTGATAGAAAACACTCTAGTTTAGATATACATATATCACTAGAGATATATTATGTTTCAATAAGAATATATTCCTTGGGCTGCTTTCGTGAGGCGAGGGAGGGATGTGGTTGGTTTTAAGAAACTAATTAAGGGTTTTCTGCAAATTGGTAGAGAAGTGGGATGTCATTGAGAAAAGGCAACAACTTACCTCATAGTCATTAGATGTAGATCGAATGGTCAGAAATGACGGATGGCAGACACACCATCATCACCAACTAAGTCTTCTATAGGAGTACTAGCAAGATGTCCGTGCATTGCACGGAACATAAAGATGCATTTTTTTTATAAAAAACATGTTGTGATTGACCCATGCGGGAGTCATCCCATGCGTAAAAAATAATGATATCTCGAGAAAGAGGAGAGATAAGGAGGAGGAGTGGGGCGTGGTGGTGATTGGTAGTCTGACTGAGCGGAGGCATGGGGATGGAAGACGCTGGCAGCGACCACCATGCTAGTTTGTTCTAGAGGCTTCCTTTCTTAATTGCTCAACAATGAGGTTGTGGGAGATAAGGACGAACAAGGGAAGGGCTTGTCTGCAAATGTGGAGAGAGGGTGCGGGTATCTTTTAGTTTAATTTCTATCCGTCAGATATAGATTGGACAATCTATATTGCAAGATGGCAGGCGTACCATCATCATCAACTTGGTTTTTTATAAGATAAAAGATATATGTATGCAGATACAAGTGTATTATAGATACTTGTTTCCATAAACTTGGATCTACATTCTATTCAATGGCTGAGCATGTGGGGCCGTAGCACGATGACTTCTCGACTGCGTAAAACAAAAGGTTTTCCCGTCGCCGATAAGGAGGAGGTGACGACAGCGCGCTTTCAGCTTGCTCTAGTCCTAGTAGTCATACTAGGTGGTCTATGCTACCTCTTGAGAACTGCGTTGGATTTCCCCGAAGAGGAGAGGATGATGTAGCAAAGTAGCGTAAGTATTTCCCTTAGTTTTTGAGAACCAAGGTATCAATCCAGTAGGAGACCACGCACAAGTCCCTCGTACCTACACAAAACGATAGCAACTCGCAACCAACGCTTAGGGGTTGTCAATCCCTTCACAGTCACTTACGAGAGTGAGATCTGATAGAGATAATATTTTTGGTATTTTTGATAGGTAGATGCAAAGTAAAAAGTAAAAGCAAAGTAAAAAAAAGCAAGTAAATAAAGTGATAGAGATAGATATGATGAGAATAGACCCGGGGGCCATAGGTTTCACTAGTGGCTTCTCTCAAGAGCATAAGTATTCTACGGTGGGTGAACAAATTACTGTTGAGCAATTGACAGAATTGAGCATAGTTATGAGTATATCTAGGCAATGAACATGTATATAGGCATCAGGTCCAAAACAAGTAGATCGAAATGATTCTACATCTACTACTATTACTCCACTCATCGACCACTATCCAGCATGCATCTAGAGTATTAAGTGAAAAAAAGAGTAACGACTTAAGCAAGATGACATGATGTAGAGGGATAAATTCATGCAATATGATAAAAACCCCATCTTGTTATCCTCGATGGCAACAATACAATACATGCCTTGCTGCCCCTTCTGTCACTGGGTAAGGACACCGCAAGATTGAACCCAAAGCTAAGCACTTCTCCCATTGCAAGAACTACCAATCTAGTTGGCCAAACCAAAAAGGATAATTCAAAGAGACTTGCAAAGATAACTCAATCATACATAAAAGAATTCAGAGAAGAATCAAATATTTTCCATAGATAATACTGGATCATAAACCCACAATTCATCGGTCTCAACAAACACACCGCAAAAACAAGATTACATTGAGTAGATCTCCATGAGAGAGGGGGAGAACATTGTATTGAGATCCAAAAAGAGAGAAGAAGCCATCTAGCTACTAGCTATGGACCCGAAGGTCTGAAGTAAACTACTCACACTTCATCGGAGGGGCTATGGTGATGATGTAGAAGCCCTCCGTGGTGGATGCCCCCTCCGGCGGAGCTCCGGAACAAGCCCCAAGATGGGATCTCATGGATATAGAAGGTTGCGGCGGTGGAATTAGGTTTTTTGGCTCCTGTTTTGATCGTTCGGGGATACGTAGGTATATATAGGAGGAAGGAGTACGTAGGTGGAGCGTCGAGGGGCCCACGAGGTAGGGGACGCGCCCAGGGGGGCGCCCTCCACCCTCGTGACTTCCTCGGGCACTGCTTGGAGTAGGGTCCAAGTCTCCTGGATCACGTTCGGTTGGAAAATCACGATCCCAAAGGTTTCATTCCATTTGGACTCCGTTTGATATTCCGTTTCTTTGAAACACTGAAATAGGCAAAAAACATCAATTCTGGGCTGGGCCTCCAGTTAATAGGTTAGTCCCAAAAGTAATATAAAAGTGGAAAATAAAGCCCAATATAGTACAAAACAGTAGATAAAGTAGCATGGAGCAATCAAAAATTATAGATACGTTGGAGACGTATCAGTCTACGCACGTGTAGATTTATTCTTTTTCACGTCCTATGTTCGTTGTACTGCCACGACTGTTGATGAATAGATAGTGAATTATTCACGAGAAAACCTTCATTGAGCACATGTGCGAGAGAGAGACAACGTGCGTGTGTGATATGTGTAGATACTAAGGCAATGATAAGATAATTGTGCCTCTGTGTGGAGGATAGAAAGAGACATGTGCATGGAGCTTTGTGTTGTGTAACGTGGAGACACATAGACATAATCAGAGAGTGAGTGTATGAGATACACATGCGGACATGGGGAGAGATGTGTGAGTTAGAGAGATGGAGAATTTTGGTGTGCATCTGAGCCAGAGAGAGGGGGATATACACATACCTAGAGCTGGAGAATATGCAAGGGTGTGTGTCTTAAAAGAAGGATCTAGATAGATGGGTGTTTGTCCGTATCTGTGTGTGTTTGTGCGTGCGTGTGTGTTTAAGAGAGAGAGTGTGTGTGTATGTGGAGAAGAGAGACCACTAATGATGTAAACCTAGTGTAGGGAAGGGGGAATGGTATGACATGTGTGTCAAAAGAGAGACAAAGGCATGTGTAGTAGCGGGATAGCATGGGTGCGGGCGGGGAGCAGACTATTTGGAATAGACATCGAGTGTGTGTGGGAGAGGGGTGTGAGAGCGAGCGAGAGAGAGAGAGAGAGATAGCAGGGGAGAGAGAGAGAGGAAGAGAGGGGGATAGAGAGGGGTCATTTGTGTGCAGAAGTGTCATATAGATAGGGAGACAATGTTAATGTTGTTTGAAAGTGGACTATGTACGGAGACACAAGGGAAGCTAGTCATCGTGTGTGTGATAGGGACTTCATGAGAGATCTAGAATAGATGGTGTAGAGAACAACGTGCGAGATTGAGAACGATGATACATTAGGGTGCCATGGAAAGAGTCATGACATATATGTATATAGGGAAGGAGCTGGGCGGGTCCGCATGTGGGGGAGATAGAAAGAGGGGAGTGGTGCACAAGGAGACAAAGTGTGCTTGGTTGCAGTGGGGGTGGTGTGTGAGGTGAGTGTGCGAGAACCACATAACTAGGGAGATAGACGTTTGGGGGCGACGTTTTGTGTGTATGGGAAAGATACACTCTATATAGTGCGTGTTCTTGGGAAAGAGAGATGCCGGGAGACATAGAGAGTGAGGGAAGAGATGTCTGCATGCCCGAGAGACAAAGTGATAGAGACTTATATTGGGGTCCGGACTTTAGAAGAGAGGTGGGTGTTAATGTGCTCGTGTGTTCGTGTCTGGGGGAGAGAAGGACGTGTGTGTGTGTGGGGGGGGGGTGGCTCCAGATAAAGAGTGAGGTGTCTATATTTGAGAGAATTTAGCGTAATTGAGATATATATGGTCAATAGTGTGGGCACTCATGATCATTTTGTTTCAAAGTTTGGACTATGAGATACGATACTTTTGAACATGCATGATATACTTTGAAGTACCAGAATTACAAACCTAAGATTGGTATTTTGGAATTTGACTCCATCATTAGCTTTTATAATTCATTTAAACAAAGGTACATTTCTTAAGCCAGCATTTTGTGATTTCAAATTCATATATCAAACCTAGATATATACACATACGGGCATGTTCAAACTTTGTAATCATCCACTTTATTCATACACATACACATTTTTGCTTTGTGACCATATTTAGGAAAAACACATTTGGAATTTCATTTGAATTGGTCCATATGATGGTATTTGCTTGCACTAGCTCAATGATCCATATTTGGATTGAATGGACAATCTAAGTTTCGAGTTGGAGACATTGATTTCCGAAACTTGCAACTTTTTGCGTGCAAAACAAATAAATTCTCGGGCATGATATCATAGTCGGGTGTACAGGAATAGAACACTTAATTTCAGGCACCAAAAGTTTCAAACTTCGCGCTCACATTGAAATATCTCGCGCCCAAAAGTTTATCCCTGCAATATTCTTGTTTTACCCCTACCACATGAACGGAAAGGGATGCTTTGGTAACTCCATTGTTTCCCCCTCTTTGCCCCCAACATTCTTCCCCAGAGCCCCTCCCCTTCCCCTCCACGAACCCCCCTAACCACGCCAAGCCGCCGAATCTAGTTCTCCGCCGCAGCGGTGGACCTCACACCCCGCCGGATCTACCTTCCGCACCTTGGAACCCCCAACTGCCAACTCACCACTTCACTGGAGCCGCTTCAGCGACTAGCTTTTCCACCGCTCCAGATCTCCTTGACCGCTGTCGTGGTCCACCGCACCAGATCCGTTTCAACGACGCCCTCATCCACCATAGTGTAGGCCCTTCACTGACTCCCTTGTCCGCCCCATCGTTGGCCCTTCATACAAGCCCTCGTCCGCCACAACAGATCCGCCTCACCGAAAGCACTATACACCACGCCGGATGTGCTTCGCCGACGCCTTCGTCCATTGCACCGGACCCGCTCCACGGACGCCATAATCAACTCCACTGGCCCTACTTTACTGACGCCGTAGCCTCATCAGGTTATTGCGATTTGTACTCCTTCGTTTTTCTCTTCTCTATCATGGAACTGTTGACTGAGCATAGATGAACTATCTTGTATGTTAACAGGCGCCGCAACCAAAGCACCAGAGCCGCTTCAGCAATAGCGACAGCCGACCCAAACTCAACCGCAACACGAGCACCACCGACGATCCTTAGCTATCAAGTATGACAACGATACCCATACGCCGCCGAGAATCAGGTACTATTATCCAACGGTCGGCGCCTACGTTCAGTTTCTTAGCATAAGCACTGCACCTTTGAATTTCTTCAGGGCATCATTCATTTTTTCATGAGACACATTATTCCACTTGCAACTGTAGGGTCATACTTCTTGCAGTGAACATGTTACATGCTAAATTACAAAACCAGTGCATGTATATCTACAATGCTTTAGTTATGTCCTAACTATTACTATACTTCCTAGATATCACTACCTCCTATTTTACTCCTTGCATGTTATATTTATGATAATGGTGTTGTTCTGATGCCACATGTTGGTTCCATCAGACTGCTTCATGTATTCTATGCTTAATTACACATCAGCAAACTAGCATGTGGTTCCACTGCTTTTTATTCGTTTTACCCTACATTTTCTGACGCTAGGTATTACATCACTGCTCCGAGCCTCTGTTAATTACGGGGCTGTTTGGTTCCCAGCCACAGTTTGCTAAGCCAAAGTTTGGATGGCACAGTTTAGTTGACATGTGTTTGGTTTTTGCCACACTTTATTGCCCCTATGGCCCACTTGTCATAGAGACAATTTTTCTGCCAACTTTTGCCAAAGTTTTGCGTCCAATTTCTAAGCCACGCTTGCGTGGCTTGCCATACTTCTGTGGCTAGCTACACTTTGGCTTGGCCACGCTAGTCTCAAACCAAACAGAACCTACTTTTTTGCGCGTTCTTGATCTTCCCAAGTTGCATGAAAAATTTGATGCTTCTATTAATTATGGAGCTACCAACCCCATCAAGCAAAATATTTGTTCTTTTGGGTCTGGCAGCTCGAACAAGCATAAAAATAGAGTGAAGCACATATATTGTTCTGTAAGCACACACCCTTCATTCATTACTTTAGATGAACAATTGATGATCAATTCAAACCAGTGCATGCGATTAAAATTAATTTTACCTAAATAGAGGGTGCAGAATAAACTACAACAACTAGATTTGCAACCACGGGATGCTGACGATATCTTCAAAGAACATTGCAACAGCAGCGAGGCTTCACAGCAACATATGGTAAGCCAGTGTATTTTAGTACATGTGTAATGTAATGCGTGTGGGCTGCTTTCTTGGCTTGTGCCCTCAACCTGTAATCCTACAGTATTACAAATAGTTCAGTTGTCCGCTTTGCTGTATTGCTTGATTCAATGCTTGTTTGTTACTTCTTAGGCTATGCCTGAGTTGGCCAATATGTCAACAGTCACTGCTGTACTATCGTAAAGAAATACATGCCTAGTTCATTTGACTCCTTCAATTTTCCTATGAACTTCATCACAAGACTGTCTTCGTAGTTTATATGAGGCCACACTGTTAAGTGCTTTCTCAGATTATTTCAACTGCTTAGATGCTTTGGCAACTTAAATATAGCGGTGTTACACTCCCTTTCAACTAGGAATGTCAACTGGGCCCCGTTTAATCCCTATTAAAGTCCACTAGTGGAATGATATTCTAAAGTTTTTGTTTTTTGAGGAAAATGAACTAGGGAGCTAGCAAAAACTAACTAGATGGGACTGGCGGATGCCGTTTATTTTCCACTTACATCCCTAGTTTCATCCTACCATTTTAATTTTGCTGCTTCAAACCATTTAAATATAGCTTGCCATGCTCGGCAATAATTCGTATGTCTTTTACCATGTAAGCTTACTTCCTGGATCATGCGATAACTATCTCTTACTTATGTCCAGCAGAAACCTTTCAGGATGCCATTCACACTAGGATACAATGTACAACCCCAGAATCTATTCATGGAAGTAGTGCGCCATCCATGTTACCAGATGGTAGCAGTTTGGAGACAACACCGCCAAAGAGCAGTCTGAGCACAGATATTATAGTTCTTGAGGCTCTACTAGAGGCAAAAAGAGATGGTGTGGCTGCCATGAATGAGGTAATCTTGATCTTGAGGTTGGAAATTATGCAATTAGCTGCACGCATTATGCAAGCAACCCAAGAATTGGAGGAAGTAAGAATGTTGCATTTGAAGATGGAGGAGGTCCTGCTGCTTCTGCTATCTGAATCCCAGGGTAATCCCAGTTCTTCTTGAGATACCAGTTGAAATTGTCATTAGATTATTATGCTTGCATGTTGTCATGTCCATGAATGGATTGTGTTGTAAGACCGCCTATGTTGTCCATGTGTTGTAATGATCTGAATTTTTTAGGCGAGGTAATCCTGAGTACTTGTATGATTGGCATAAGGTGAACTATTTTTCATGCGAGCATATTGTATTGGATCAAATAACTATTTGACTCAAAAGTGTATCCAACCTACCGAATTGAAAGATCACGGCATTTCTAAATCATAATCATATATAAAGGTGGAATAAATCTTTGTTGTGGTTTTGAAGAAATAAATAACAAAACATAGAATGATGTATGGATATTCGTAACCGAATACAAATTAGATTTGAATTTAGTTGCCACGGCCCAGGGTAAACGTGAATGCTAATTCTCCCAAATTTTGAATGAAGCGGCAAATCACCCACTGTCATTTGTCGGCCACCCAAAGAAGTGTTTGTGAGATGGAAATTACTGTCTACCCCTGACACTTCACATCCTAATCGATCGGATTTACACTGCTGTTGATAGGGGTAGACTAGTAACTTCAATCAGACATGACACGGCCGCCTCTGAGCCCATTAAGACACGGTGGGCGCCAAACATGGGGGCCAAAACACATTTGATTCAAGGTCGTCCGAAAGACATGTGCCTCTCCCTCCATTTCCCCATTCATACACGATGGGCGGCAAAAAAAAACTCTCCTCATCCGAATTTGATGTAGGCAAATATTTTAAATAGGGGCAGACGTGTAACTTCCCTCAGACGTGACACAACCGGCCTACCTGTCAGCCCCGTCCATACACTATGGGCGACAACCGTGGGCGGCAAAACACCCTGTCCTCGCCCGAAATCGCTACCGGCAAATATTTGGGAGATGCGAGATTACCGTCCTATCCCCAACCGACATGATGTCCAAAATTTTAAATGGGGGATAAGTTTGTAACTTTCCCACATTTCAGACAAGCATGTCCCAGAGTTTGAGATCCCCCCTCCCCCTCCATTTACCCATTCATACACCGTCGGCGCCATGACAACCTCCCCACCGCGGCCAGCCTCCTCCGTCTGCCACCCCATCCTCCACCTTGCCGGAGCCGCTACCCCTTCCCCGTCGTCCAATGCAAGAGATGGACGCCTCTCATCCACGGTGCCGGGCCAGGATCCTTTCATTGCATCCTGTCGCTTCATCGGCGCCATCATCCACCATGCTGTTTCCGCTCCTACGACCGCCTCCTCCACAGCAATAGGACTTATCCCCCGACCCGGCGTCTGCCATCTAAAGTCTTCTTTTGCGACGCTGACAGTCATCGCACCCGCAGCACCCTCAACATATTAGTAGGGGCATACACGGCATCGCAAGAGAGGTGGTACTCTTTCATATTTGCTTAAGTTATTGACCTCACCTGGAAAATAGGTCTAACTTGTTTACTGTACTTGTCCATACCAAATCGTAGTGGCTAGTTGAAAGCAAACATTGGTTGCGAAGTAGCCTTTGTTTGGTTTGCACCTACGGATCCGCCATGGCACGGTCACTATACTTGCAAAGCTTATGGTTCTCCCCTTTATATTCACTACCATCATCGTAGGTGCTTCGTGCCGTGCTAGCACTGCTCCTCAAGACCTCAACCCATCAAGCGAAACAACATGCCACTCATAATTCCAAAGCTTAGTTGTTGATATAAGAATCTGATATGAAGCTCATATATTACTAAAACAGAGAATGTTTAATTGGTCACCTAATGTTCCTATATCCGTTTTGAAAAGCATGTGCACCACACACCGGCGGAGCTACAGTTAAAATATTGGGCGGCCCAGATGGCTCAGAGTACAGGGGATCCCAATTTTTTGTACAAATTTACCTTCACTCCTTTGTATATTGGACTAGGGCTCGGCGGGTCATGGCTTTGTTTTGTTCTTATGTAGCTCTTTCTTGTCGTACCGGCAATACAAGCCCATATGGTCCAGCTAGTTCCACTTTCCTGATTTTACTCTTGATGCTTAGGGTTTTCCCCTTTTATCTACTCTACTATGATCTGCTTAGGTGCTTTCTGTCGTACTAGCAGTACTCCGCCCTTCAAGCTAAACAACACAACACTCATAATTCCAAAGCTTAGTTGTTCAAATATGATTGTGATATGATATTGATATTAGTTAACACACACATTTAATTGGTTAGCTAAAGGTCCCACTTAAATTTCCAAATGCATGTCGCCACATATAGAGAGACGACAGAATTGCATTTCTTTGTCACTTGTTGACTGTACTTTCTTCTCCATACCAAATCTTAGTTGTTATTTCAAAGCAAACATCGGTTGCTAACTATCCTTTGCACGGTTTGCAGCATCAGATCTGCCATCCCACTACCACGGTCAACACTATACTCATCATGCTTACGGTTTCCCCATTTTATGATGACCACAATCAGCCTACATGGTTTGTGTCGTAATAGCACTGCTCCACCCATCGAGCTAAACAAGCTTAGTTGTACGAATTTGAATATGATATTATGCTCATCTTAGTAAAACTGAGACATGTTTAATTGTTCAGCTAAATGTCCCTACTTCAGTTTCGAAATGCATGTGAGCCACATATGGAGAGACACGAAGGAATAATATTTCTCTATGCACTTTGGTTCATCATGGGTGGGCAACAAACATTGTATAGAAAACATTGTAATATCTTCAATCTGCTTGCTCTTCTGCTCTTCTTTAACATGATCCTCTTCTCTTCTTTAATAAGTATGTTCCTTGTTGGGAAGAGTAGCAGAGACATTTGCGGTCGACTGGTCACGTCGAGTTGTTCTCCCTTAGTATATTTTGAACCCGTCAGGCCAGGTTGACTTGTTCTTCTTAACTATATGTTGAATCTGTCATCTGCGAAGTATCATCACTTCTGGAGATCTCATATTTTGAGTAGTAGGCCACAGTATATTAATGCACACCCCAAATTACAGCATGCATGGCATCTCTCAGTAGAATTGAAGAGATAGCACAAAGGGGTTTACAAGGAGGCAATATAGGATTAGAATCACTTCTGCATTACAAAGATAATCTCACTTGTTTTTATGTTTTCATGCATGTCAGGTATTGAACATGATCAAAATGAATATGAGAATGGGCGCACGAGAGGAATATTGCGGAACAATCCACTGGCTAACAAACTTGGCATGGTGGAGGATGGCCTATCTTATTCACCCATCAATGTGCTTGCTCTAACTTGGCAAGGTTGTATTGGTCGCACATATTTTGCATATAACCTCTTGCATTACTTCTACTTTCTTACACCACCATCGTTTAAGCATCATATATGAGTATATGCCATACCTATCCATTTTCTGTACCAATTCCATGTATCATCATACTACGTTTTCCAGTCAAATGTTGTTCTTCTGTAATAGATGTCCAAAAGGAAGAGGGTGAGTGCAGATTCTCAAGGACTACAACTAGGTATTTGGAAAAGGTAGTGATACCTGTTAAATCAGATAGATCAGCAGCCACAGAAAACATAGGCCCAATTGTACCACACTTTACCCCTACTCCATTGGCCAAACCCATATTAGAACTGTTGAGAGCCCATCGTCAGTATTGTGTATGATATGAATTCAAAATTTGAACTCCTAAATTTCTGCATGTGCCTTACCTTCTCTCTTGTATGAAAACTAATTTCAGATGAATCTCCTTGCTCAAAGGATCATAGGATCTCACAACAATACTGGGCACTGCATTGCTCCTGTCAGTACCTCTTGCGCTTTGTCAGCATACTTACAATCATTGATGTTTGATTATGTAGCATCACCGTAAATGTTCGCTTCTTTATCCTCCCTATGCTCAAAATTATGAGATCTATATTTACTCTTAGATAAATGTAGAATTAACACAATGTTTAATAAGTTTTGGATTGCTCATGTAAGTACCTATTGTCATGTACTCCCTCTGTATCAAATTAATTGTTGATCAATTGGATATATTTAGAACTTAATAGTGCTAGATACATCCATTTGAGCGACAAGTAATAACGGACGGTGGTGGTGTTACTGTACTTGCATCACGAGATAGTTGATTGTCTAGCATTACTTTGCATCTTATCTGCCCTGCCCTCCACTTCCCCCAAATTATCAGATCTACATTTACTCATACCAAAATGTTGAATAAAGCCAATGCCACTACACACGTTGATGTCTGCATTTCTCTTGTCAGTACCTTTTGCCTTGTAAAGTTGTACTTAATTAATTGCTATTTGATTATGCATCATCAGTCTGCACCTGAGCTTCATTATCCTCTATTTCTTCTAATATTATGTGATCTATATTTACTCTTTGCAAAATGTAGGACAATGGCAACGCTTATAAAGAAGTTTCTTTGGGGAATTTATTGAATTATGCTTCCATCAACATGGAGAAGGGCTTTGTCCAACCCGTGTTAACATGTAATGTAGGTTCATCCTTCTCAAGCCTTCAAACTTTGTTCTAGTATAGATTTGGATAGGCATCATTTCCTCCACTGCTATTTACTTTGCTGTTTACATCTAATTGGATGTTTGCAACATCTACCAGTTTTAAATTGTAGTTGTAAAAACATGTTCCTTATGCAGAACAGATCCATTTATTTTCTTATATAATTGTGAAACCTGTTACGTGTCTCTTTGTTTCTCTTTTAGAGTCACACCTCTTATGCCAGGTAGAACTTTAGGGAACCTGTTACGTTCTCTTTGTTTCTCTTTCAGAGTCGCACCTCTTATGCCAGGCAGAACTTTAGGGAATATAGTGAGCCAAACCATCTTGAAGAGAGCGAGATGACCCCAAAGTCCTGTCTTGATGAAGACAGTGAGTTGAAGCTACTCTCCGACAGTTGTGAGACAACCTCTGTGCAGTCGCTGCCTCAATCAGTTCGACTTCTTCAGTCTCAACTTAAAGCGGAAAGGCTTGCTTCAGCTAAGCTCCGACTTGATGTCAAAGAAGCAATGAAGATCTCAGAGGACTACCTTGCGAGCTTTGGTGCTATAAAGCTAGTGATGCATCATCTATCATTGACACAATTGAGGTCTCATCAGCTTGTTCGGCTGCTTGGGGTGGCCGTCTCGTCCAGGCCTAATGCCTTCTGAAGTGCTCTTAGTTTTTTATATTCTTTTGTTGGCTCGTTTGTATGCACTGGTGGCGACCTTTGATGCCAAGTGTATGTAATCTGCAGTCATGTTGCACTTTATTATACCGTAATTTCTTTATTGTATAGTCTAGGTTTATTCTTGGTCGGTATGCTATAATTTAGGCCAGAAGGTTCAATGGATATCAATGTTGTCGGTCTTCAGGCCGACCCATTACTCATATGGGCCAAAACATGGGCCTATAATCATCTTGGGCCATTAGCAGGTCTAATCGTATAGTAATTTTCTGGCTTTAACAGGCCGAGTAAAGTTCTGGCTAGCTGGGCCAGTGAATACCATGGGCTTTTAACAGGCTAAAAACTAGAATGGGCTAGCGTTGAGCTGAAAAATCATGGGCCAATACAGGCCAACATATATCTCGGGCCCTATTTGGCCCAATAAAATTATGGGCTGTAAGCAGACCGGTATAACCGCAGGCCGTAGGTGTGACGCCCGGGCAATTAGGCTACAGTAATCCCACGTTAATGATGCCACATCACCACGGTTACTGTTGTTAATCTCGTGTTAGTTCAAAATAGATTCGAAATTCAAACTTAAAATAAAGTCAAACGGTAAAGATTTTCAAACTTTAATACTAAAATGTTCGAGAGGTGACAAATAATGCGTAGGTATTTATGGTGGAGGAAACATCTTTTTATAAAGTAGTTAAAAGCACTGAATTAATAAAAACTGCAGTAAAACTAATATTTAATTGTCTTTTAAATACTAAACAAATTTAAACTAATTGTATAGGGTGCCAAATCAATTGTGGTAGTGTCATAAGTATTAGTTCTAATTTAGGGGCTAGATTTATAATTTATAAAACAAAGGTAAAAATAAATAGAAAAGAAATTGAAAAAAAAGAGAAAAGGAAAACTAGCAAACAAAAAAAAGGGAGAGAAAGAAAACAGGACCCCCCCCGCTGGACCACAAGTAGCCCAGCTGGCCTCAGCCGCTTGAACGGGCCGGCCCACCCCGGTCCACCTCCCCTACTAACCCGTACCTCCACCGAAACCTAACCCTAACCGGCACACGATCCCCACTCCCCCCCTCTCTCTCGATCCCGTCTGGATCGGGGCCCCAGCGCTTGATCCCGCCCACATCGTTGCCCCCGTCGCCCCTCGCCGCCGTTCGTCGGATCGCCCACCACCTCGTCGGACCGCCTCCCGGCCGAACCGCTCCATCCTCGACCTGCTCGCCGGATCTGCGTCGCCCGACCCCGCCGCCGCCGGGTCGACCGCGCCCGCCGCCTCCCGAGGACCGCTCCGCCCGGAGCCCGCCCTCCCTCGCCAGACTGTCGCCACCTCCTCGAGCCCATTGCCTTCCCCCTGCAGCTCCCCTGTGAGCACCCCCTTCTATCCTCCTTCCCCTCCTTCCTTGCGTCGCGCACGTGCGCCGGTGCACACCATGGTGCCCCGCTGCGCCCCCCGGCCTGCTCACTGCAGCCTATGCACGCTCTCGTGCGTGGCCACACTGCCGCTAGCCGGTAGCCCGCCCGCATAGTCCGCGCCTGCTGCCTACCTCGCGTCGCCCCACCATGCCTATTCCGGTAGCCACCTGCGCCGCGGCGGATGTCAACTCCGCCGTCGTCTCCGGCCAAGTTCGGCCGCCCCACGACCACCGATCGACGTGGTCGACTACCAGCTACCCATCGGTCCCCTTCACGCATCGAACCGATGCCCGTAGCGCAAGCCCGACGGGTTCTCGCGTTGCTGCCGTCGCCGGCGCACTATAGCTCCTCGTCGGCATTAACCATGATGACGAGGACGTCATTTACCCCCTACTAACACTCACTAACTCCAGGACCCCACGCGTTAATTAACTGCAGATTAGTTAATATACATAATTAACTAAGGTAACCACTCACTGACAGATGGGACCCACCCTGCTAATTAATCTGTTATCAATAAAACTTAACACTAGGTTAAACCTGTGTCAATGACACCTGGGCCCCACTAGTCAGCTTGACCCGTCAATGGTCGATGCTGACTAGACTGCTGACTGGCCCCCTTGGTCCCACAAGCCAGCCTCACACACACACACACACACTCTAGCTGGGTACACTTCTGTGTACTCGTAGCATTTTCCTATTTATTTTCGAATTAATAATAATTATAGAAAATGATTAAAATTTGATAAATAATATAAATTAAACCGTTTATCAGATGAAGAAACTTTGTACATGAAAGTTGTTCAGAACGACGAGATGATTCCGGATACGCAACCCGTTCGTCCGCCACACCCCCCTAACCTATCGAACTCGCAACTTTCCCCCTCCGGCTTCTCTACCCGAAAACGCGAAACACCAGGAATACTTCCCGGATGTTTCCCCCCTTAACCGGTACCACCTCATACCACGTTAGGGCACACCTAGCGCCGCTCATTGTCACGTCACGCATCGTCGTGTTTATGTTTGCATTGTATTCATTGTTTCTTCCCCCTCTTATCTCCGGTAGACTACGAGACCGACGCTGCTGCTGCCCAGTTCGACTACGGAGTTGACGACCCCTCTCTATTGCCAGAGCAACCAGGCAAGCCCCCCCCTTTGATCACCAGATATCACCTACTCTTCTCTATACTACTTGCATTAGAGTAGTGTAGCATGTTACTGCTTTCAGTTAATCCTATACTGCTGCATAGCCTGTCCTTGCTACTACTGTTGTTACCTTTACCTGCTATCCTACTGCTTAGTATAGGATGCTAGTGTTCCATCAGTGACCCTACACTCTTGTCCGTCTGCCATGCTATACTATTGGGCTGTGATCACTTCGGGAGGTGATCACGGGCATATACTATGTACTTTACACTATTGCATTACCTGTGATACTGTTCGGAGATGGGGGCTGAAAGGACAGGTGACTCCATCCCGGTAGAGGTGGGCCTGGGTTCCCGACGGCCCCCAACTGTTACTTTGTGGCGGAGCGGCAGGGCAGGTTGAGACCACCTAGGAGAGAGGTGGGCCTGGCCCTGGTCGGCGTTCGCGGATACTTAACACGCTTAACGAGATCTTGGTATTTGATCTGAGTTGGGTCGTTGACCTTATACGCACTAACCATCTATGTGGGAGTAGTTATGGGTATCCCGGCGTCGTGGTATCAGCCGAAGCATTTCGTGACGTGAGCGATGGAGCGGCGCGCGCCAGATTGGACTGGAACGCCTGCTAGGCTAGGTCTGGTTTCGGCCGCCCTTGCAACGTGCAGGTGTGCTAAGGGCGATGGGCCCAGACCCCTGTGCGCTTAGGTTTAGACCGGCGTGCTGACCTCTCTCTTATGCCTAGGTGGGGCTGCGACGTGTTGATCTTCCGCGGCCGGGCATGACCCAGGAAAGTGTGTCCGGCCAAATGGGATCAAGCGTGTTGGGTTATGTGGTGCACCCCTGCAGGGAAGTTAAATCTATTCGAATAGCCGTGATCTTCGGTAACAGGACGACTTGGAGTTGTACCTTGACCTTATGACAACTAGAACTAGATACATAATAAAACACACCCTTCCAAGTGCCAGATATAACCCGGTGGTCGCTCTCTCTCAGGGTTACGAGGAGGGGATCGCCGGGTAGGATTATGCTCTGCGATGTTACTTGGAGGACTTCAACCTACCCTCTTCTACCTGTTGTAAGACGGAGGTGACCAGAAGCATAGTCTTCGATAAGACTAGCTATCCCCCTCTTATTCTGGCATTCTGCAGTTCAGTCCACTGATATGGCCCTTTACACATATATCCATGCATATGTAGTGTAGCTCCTTGCTTGCGAGTACTTTGGATGAGTACTCACGGTTGCCTTGTTCCCCCTTTTCCTCCCTTTCTTTACCCGATTGCTGCGACCAGACGATGGAGCCCAGGAGCCAGACGCCACCGTCGATGACGACTACTACCCCGGAGGTGCCTACTACTACGTGCAGCCCGCTGACGACGACCAGGAGTAGTTAGGAGGATCCCAGGCAGGAGGCCTGCGCCTCTTTCGATCTGTATCCCAGTTTGTGCTAGCCTTCTTAAGGCAAACTCGTTTAACTTATGTCTGTACTCAGATATTGTTGCTTCCGCTGACTCGTCTATGATCGAGCACTTGTATTCGAGCCCTCGAGGCCCCTGGCTTGTATTATGATGCTTGTATGACTTATTTATGTTTTAGAGTTGTGTTGTGATATCTTCCCGTGAGTCCCTGATCTTGATCGTACACATTTGCGTGCATGATTAGTGTACGATTAAATTGGGGGCGTCAGAAGTTGGTATCAGAGCCGACTGCCTGTAGGAATCCCCCTTTCCAACTCCTTGGCTGAAGTTGAGTCTAGTCGATGAAAATTGTTTTACTAACTTGGCTGTGCGGCCCATGGGCCCACGTCGCCAATTGGGTGGTATTAGGATCTTTTATTCCTCGACCTATACTCTGGGACTCTAATCTCTCCTCTATTCGGGTTAAATGATTTTCTAAAAATCTAACTTTAGGTTCTCGAAAATACTTTCTCCCGGAGAGCCCCTCACTCCCGATGATCGTTTGTTACACCAGAAGATTCTGAAGATACTCACTGAAGTTCGCTCGAGACTTTGTGCCCACTTCTTTTGCAATTCCCTACCACCGATAAATCCTTATGGATAACTTATTACCCTTGCCATTCTTACATTCATCCCTAGCTGCTCTTGTTATTACAAGATGCATCGAATTGCTTCAACTTTTAAGAATCTTTTGAGCCATTGCATTGCAAATCTTTGCCACATGAATACCCCCTATGGATAACTCCTCACACTTACCAAGTATCCATTCTTTCAACGTTGTTCATGTGTTCCACAGTGGTCTTCGAAATACTATTCGATACTCCAAAAATCCTTAGTAGCTTATTGCTCTGCAATACTTGTCTGCTTGCATTTTGGATGCTTTCCATATGTCTGGCAATATTCGTTAGTATCCTTAGGCACCGTCATTTTGATCCTATTGATTCAACATGAGTGCGAATGCACGCAATCATCAGTTGATCCTTTTAAATTATCTTTCCGACTCAGAAGTCACTTTAAACATGAGCTTGATCTCGACCAATCAAATTGTTGTCGATTTTACCCCTAAGCTTACTCAACCTATCCATCCTTAATCAGAGCGTTTGCTTCTGATCCTTTGATTTGGTAATCATAATTCCTTTACATGTGAGCTTTGATTTAGTCAGTTGCTTCTATAATCCAATGCCTTCGCATTGTTTCTTCCTCTGGTTGTGTGCCGATACTCACACCAGTTTCAGTATGGACCGTCGGATCCTTTGTTGAAATATCATCCGACAGTGTCCTTCGTATACAAAAACCTCGAGAAGTTCTTTCCTGGTACATAATGCCTTGGGTAAATTGTATCCTCTGTTTTTGTCAACCATGCTCTACTATAGAGCTTGTGTTATTTACTATTGAAGCTTGAGGGTTATGCTTCCACGATACCCTGACGGGTTGAACCTATGCCTTCCTTAATATGTGTGAACTCGAAAGTTTTCACGAGTCATACTTATCTGGTATTGCACCAGGTAAAACTTTCAAGAACTAATGTTATTTTTGAAATAGGAGAGGTGAATGGAAGGTTATGTATTGACAAAGTGGGAGTCGACCATGAACTTTGTGCTCATGCCCATGGGCACGATGTAGATCCTATCATGGAAGCTTCTTGAAATAATAACCATTTCCTTAATAAATATCATCTGGTATCTGTGAATTGATCCTTTGCAATCGTGGTTCCGACCATGATCTCCTTTAAATACCATTTCTCGTGCATGTTTAAGCACATACCTTCTATAGAGCCATACCCCAGTCCAAGCTCTACTTTGGACTGTCGTCGAGTATTACCCCCCTGGTATCTCGAGATTATCACAAAACTTCATAACTTCTTATGAGTTCTCCATCAAGTGCTACCTTCCCACTGATTCCAATTTTTCACGGGCTCTGAGTTATTAAACACTCATAGACACCGATAACTGAACCGAGTCCGCACTGCGGTTCAACAACTCTTCAGTAAGCTTCTATAAGTATGAGTTTGTACCCGATCACGCCATTCCTAGCCTGTTTGGCTATATCGTTGTCGTGATGATTCTAACTGTGCTACCTGGTCCTTCTTCCCAGAGCACAATTTTTTGACGATGAGCTAAGCTTACGTCGATCTTTCCTCATCATATCATTTCACTTTGGACAGCAAGCTTGCTTTGGAGTTTGTGTCGTACCCTCGGTTCCATTAACCTTTCGCTTCATCATTCCTTTGACTTGATGTCATCGCCGATCTATTACATCTTCGTGGAGCCTCTCGATAAAATTTGTCGTGATCATCATCAACATCTTGACTCCTCCCTGGATATCAATTGAATTCATGATGAAAAATACCATCCTTGCCCTTGATGATTTGTGTTGTCATCGACCATTTTAATGCCTCCCCTCCAACACAAACTTGTTCGTGTTCTGTGTTATACCTTGAGTTCCTTGCTATCCAGCCTTTGTTCGTAATTACCTTGGAGTATTACCATCTCTTTTGTCAAGAATGTGGTGAGAATTTCACCACCTCTTAAGAATTCTTGATATAATAATACTTCTCGCCATCTCCGTTCATTCCTTGGACCCCGTATTGTTTTTTTACTGGAATACCGACAATTGAGCTATGACGTGTGAATTCAAAACTTCTAGCAACCCTATTGCTTTGGAGTGAATGGGCGATAGTTTCATTCTAAGTCTTCCGATAATTGAATCACCATTCTAACATTGGTCATGCAACCCAGCCCATATTTCGGGTGCACCTTTCAACCAATGTTTAATTATGTATGTTTTCCTCGAGCATACCTCACTATATCATTTAATCTGACAAAGGTTATCTCCTTGTTCAGATAATCATGGAAATCCTTTTTTTAATCCCAATGGAAAGTCGCTGAGTCCACCAGCCACCTCCTCACCCTCTCCTTGATTTAATGATGAACTCTTGTTTTGGAACTCTCTCCCATAGTTCGTTCCCCGAGAGTCTTACAATGTCACCTCGTTAATTTGTGTCGCACCTTTTCTTCTCAGGCATCCTGAGCCTGAGGTATCCCAACACCAATCAGATCTAAATCTCGGTCAGATATGATGGTTGGAACATATTTCCAAGAGTTATAACAATGGTCTTTATGTGACCCTGTAAGGTGATGTCGTGCCTAGCACACCTGGCCGGAGGCCCTATTGTTATAGTTTCCGTTTAACAAGGTTATCTATTCTTCCATGAGGATGTGGTTAGACTTATTCTATAAGTTGTTCCCGATGAATCCTTTGAGTATTAAAGTCTGATTTTTTTTAAAAGACCATGTCAATGCTATCTTGAAGCATGTCCATGGTACTCCGATTTTCAACAAAAACATTTGAAGCCCAATGCTAAATGTTTCCTGCTCGATTATCCAAACACCGCTGTATGGGTATGGTCATCAAATTCCTCTCCCCTTACCTAAATGGTTATCCACTCTATATCCTGTCATGGATATCTTGCTCTGCTTGTCCTTGGGAAGGATATGCCCCCGAAATGTGTTTAAACACATTTTTCCTTTCCATTGTTCTGTTTAACCTGGTAATCACCTTTCCTTTCCTTTGGTTTGCTTAACCCTTCT
Source organism: Triticum dicoccoides (assembly GCF_002162155.2). Taxonomy (NCBI): domain Eukaryota; kingdom Viridiplantae; phylum Streptophyta; class Magnoliopsida; order Poales; family Poaceae; genus Triticum; species Triticum dicoccoides. Next base: position 287,873,520 of record NC_041381.1, on the reverse strand, counting down.
TGTGATCTATATTATATAAGCAGTAGTAATCTTCTGCTTATGTAAAACACGTTAGAGTACAACCGTGCCAGTAAGACCCTGTTTCTACTGTTGATGACATTTCGGTAGCCACCGACGGACGGGAACTTTGCCTATTGGCCCGCCTCGTTCAACGAGCAGGAAAATGGTTCTCTTCGTCCCTCGCCCCTGGTATCGATGTTGTTGCCGACATAACTGACAGGCTACCCTCTGACACGCCTTACTATCATGACCGTGCAAGATGTCGGCCCCCTTCCTACTTTCAACCACATGGTGGGCCCATAACCTACAGTTCCACAGGATCGAAACCTGACTCTCCTGTACACCCCTGTTCCCAAAGTTATTCCTCCCGCGTGGACTCGTATGTAATTCATGAGCCACCTTCCGATGAGATCATCAATTCTGGCATCGGAAACAATAATTATTCCGTTGCTTGAAACCCCTTTCACCTTCTGACTAGGCATTGAACGATTGCCTGGCTGCCTGAAACTTCTTGTTGGACCTTCCAACTTTACTCTCGATGTGTTCTATTTGTTCAACTCGAGAGGTACTCATATGCTCATTCATGGGTTAATCCCAGGTTATTACCCTTATAGCATTCTGTCGTTTCCGATCTACCCCGTGACCTATTCGTAAGTACGATGGAGTTTCCGAAGAAAGGATGCCAACTTCATCTTAATGACCTGAAGCAGAAAAATGAAGACATCAATGTATTGGATCGACCACTTCGAGAAGAGCAACTATGACCGAGAAGAATCGTTAGAATTTCGTAACCAGATCCCTTCCCCCCTTATAACCGCTCCTAAATCTCGGGACGAGATTTCTTGTAGTGGAGGAGAATTGTCACGCCCGGGCAATTAGGCTACAGTAATCCCACGTTAATGATGCCACGTCACCACGGTTACTGTTGTTAATCTCGTGTTAGTTCAAAATAGATTCGAAATTCAAACTTAAAATAAAGTCAAACGGTAAAGATTTTCAAACTTTAATACTAAAATGTTCGAGAGGTGACAAATAATGCATAGGTATTTATGGTGGAGGAAACATCTTTTTATAAAGTAGTTAAAATCACTAAATTAATAAAAACTGCAGTAAAACTAATATTTAATTGTCTTTTAAATACTAAAAAAATTTAAACTAATTGTTTAGGGTGCCAAATCAATTGGTAGTGTCATAAGTATTAGTTCTAATTTAGGGGCTAGATTTATAATTTATAAAACAAAGGTAAAAATAAACAGAAAAGAAATTGAAAAAAAAGAGAAAAGGAAAACTACCAAACAAAAAAAAGGGAGAGAAAGAAAACAGGACCCCCCCCCGCTGGACCACAAGTGGCCCAGCTGGCCTCAGCCGCTCGAACGGGCCGGCCCACCCCGGTCCACCTCCCCTACTAACCCCTACCTCCACCGAAACCTAACCCTAACCGGCACACGATCCCCACTCCCCCCCTCTCTCTCGATCCCGTCTGGATCGGGGCCCCAGCGCCCGATCCCGCCCACATCGTTGCCCCCGTCGCCCCTCGCCGCCGTTCGTCGGATCACCCACCACTTCGTCGGACCGCCTCCCGGCAGAACCGCTCCGTCCTCGACCTCCTCGCCGGATCTGCGTCGCCCGACCCCGCCGCCGCCGGGTCGACCGCGCCCGCCGCCTCCCGAGGACCGCTCTGCCCGGAGCCCGCCCTCCCTCGCCGGACTGTCGCCACCTCCTCGAGCCCATTGCCTTCCCCCTGCAGCTCCCCTGTGAGCACCCCCTTCTATCCTCCTTCCCCTCCTTCCTTGCGTCGCGCGCGTGCGCCGGTGCACACCACGGTGCCCCGCTGCACCCCCCCGGCATGTTCACTGCAGCCTGTGCACGCTCCCATGCGTGGCCACACTGCCGCTAGCCGGTAGCCCGCCCGCATAGTCCGCGCCTGCTGCCTACCTCGCGTCGTCCCACCACGCCTATTCCGGCAGCCGCCTGCGCCGCGGCGGATGTCAACTCCGCCGTCGTCTCCGGCCAAGTTCGGCCGCCCCGCGACCACCGGTCGACGTGGTCGACCACCAGCTACCCATCGGTCCCCTTCACGCATCGAACCGATGCCCGTAGCGCAAGCCCGACGGGTTCTCGCGTTGCTGCCGTCGCCGGCGCACTATAGCTCCTTGTCGACGTTAACCATGATGACGAGGACGTCATTTACCCCCTACTAACACTCACTAACTCCAGGACCCCACGCGTTAATTAACTGCAGATTAGTTAATATACATAATTAACTAAGGTAACCACTCACTGACAGATGGGACCCACCCTGCTAATTAATCTGTTATCAATAAAACTTAACACTAGGTTAAACCTGTGTCAATGACACCTGGGCCCCACTAGTCAGCTTGACCCGTCAATGGTCGATGCTGACTAGACTGCTGACTGGCCCCCTTGGTCCCACAAGCCAGCCTCACACACACACACACACTCTAGCTGGGTACACTTCTGTGTACTCGTAGCATTTTCCTATTTATTTTCGAATTAATAATAATTATAGAAAATGATTAAAACTTTGATAAATAATATAAATTAAACCGTTTATCAGATGAAGAAACTTTGTACATGAAAGTTGTTCAGAACGACGAGATGATTCCGGATACGCAACCCGTTCGTCCGCCACACCCCCCTAACCTATCGAACTCGCAACTTTCCCCCTCCGGCTCCTCTACCCGAAAACGCGAAACACCGGGAATACTTCCCGGATGTTTCCCCCCTTAACCGGTACCACCTCATACCACGTTAGGGCACACCTAGCACCGCTCATTGTCACGTCACGCATCGTCGTGTTTATGTTTGCATTGTATTCATTGTTTCTTCCCCCTCTTATCTCCGATAGACTACGAGACTGACGCTGCTGCTGCCCAGTTCGACTACGGAGTTGACGACCCCTCTCTCTTGCCAGAGCAACCAGGCAAGCCCCCCCTTTTGATCACCAGATATCACCTACTCTTCTCTATACTGCTTGCATTAGAGTAGTGTAGCATGTTACTGCTTTCAGTTAATCCTATACTGCTGCATAGCCTGTCCTTGCTACTATTGTTGTTACCTTTACCTGCTATCCTACTGCTTAGTATAGGATGCTAGTGTTCCATCAGTGACCCTACACTCTTGTCCTTCTGCCATGCTATACTATTGGGCTGTGATCACTTCGGGAGGTGATCACGGGCATATACTATGTACTTTACACTATTGCATTACCTGTGATACTGTTCGGAGATGGGGGCTGAAAGGACAGGTGGCTCCATCCCGGTAGAGGTGGGCCTGGGTTCCCGACGGCCCCCGACTATTACTTTGTGGCGGAGCGGCAGGGCAGGTTGAGACCACCTAGGAGAGAGGTGGGCCTGGCCCTGGTCGGCGTTCGCAGATACTTAACACGCTTAATGAGATCTTGGTATTTGATCTGAGTTGGGTCGTTGACCTTATATGCACTAACCATCTACGTGGGAGTAGTTATGGGTATCCCGGCGTCGTGGTATCAGCCAAAGCATTTCGTGACGTCAGTGATGGAGCGGCGCGCGCTGGATTGGACTGGAATGCCTGCTAGGCTAGGTCTGCTTTCGGCCGCCCTCGCAACGTGCAGGTGTGCTAAGGGCGATGGGCCCAGACCCCTGTGCGCTTAGGTTTAGACCAGCGTGCTGACCTCTCTCTTATGCCTAGGTGGGGCTGCGACATGTTGATCTTCCGCAGCCGGGCATGACCCAGGAAAGTGTGTCCGGCCAAATGGGATCAAGCGTGTTGGGTTATGTGGTGCACCCCTGCAGGGAAGTTAAATCTATTCGAATAGCCGTGATCTTCGGTAACAGGATGACTTGGAGTTGTACCTTGACCTTATGACAACTAGAACTGGATACTTAATAAAACACACCCTTCCAAGTGCCAGATATAACCCGGTGGTCGCTCTCTCTCAGGGTTACGAGGAGGGGATCGCCGGGTAGGATTATGCTATGCGATGTTACTTGGAGGACTTCAACCTACCCTCTTCTACCTGTTGCAAGACGGAGGTGACCAGAAGCATAGTCTTCGATAAGACTAGCTATCCCCCTCTTATTCTGGCATTCTGCAGTTCAGTCCACTGATATGGCCCTTTCCACATATATCCATGCATATGTAGTGTAGCTCCTTGCTTGCGAGTACTTTGGATGAGTACTCACGGTTGCCTTGTTCCCCCTTTTCCTCCCTTTCTTTACCTGGTTGCTGCGACCAGACGATGGAGCCCAGGAGCCAGACGCCACCGTCGATGACGACTACTACCCCGGAGGTGCCTACTACTACGTGCAGCCCGCTGACGATGACCAGGAGTAGTTAGGAGGATCCCAGGCAGGAGGCCTCCGCCTCTTTCGATCTGTATCCCAGTTTGTGCTAGCCTTCTTAAGGCAAACTCGTTTAACTTATGTCTGTACTCAGATATTGTTGCTTCCGCTGACTCGTCTATGATCGAGCACTTGTATTCGAGCCCTCGAGGCCCCTGGCTTGTATTATGATGCTTGTATGACTTATTTATGTTTTAGAGTTGTGTTGTGATATCTTCCCGTGAGTCCCTGATCTTGATCGTACACATTTGCATGCATGATTAGTGTACGATTAAATTGGGGGCGTCACAGTAGGTCCAACAGTGTCACGGGCCATTATCAGATGGGCAGGAAGCAGGCCAGATTCAAGCCGGTTGTAATTTGGCCCAACTGTTACACGTGCCATTAACAGGCCGATAGGCCAGTTGGGCTGAAATTTATCCACGAAGACTACGGGTCGTTAAGAGGCCTAAAGTTACTTCGTACAAGATATATCCCAGTTTCTGGATGGGCCATTAAATGACCTAAAGTTAAACCGGGCCAACAACGTCCCAGTTGCACCACGGGCCGCTAACAGGTGGAAACTATTATCGGGCCGAACTGGTATACAGGCATTTAACAAGATGAAATACAAACCTAGCTTAGAATGGGCCCAAAAGAAAAGAGGCCTATTAATGGGCCTGCTCCAACATGGGCTGTAATTTGGCCCAAAACACAGCAGGCTATGAACAGGCCTGATTTGATATGGGCCTCAATTTAATCCAAAACATGGCAGACTATTACCGGGCCAGCCCACTAGTGTCTACAAAAATGGTGGGCCTTTAGCTGGGCCGGCCTTTTTACCTTAAATGGGCCACTGTTGGGCTGTCCCACGTGTCGACGTATCATAGGCGCCTTCGGTCCAATGAGTGGATGACATTTGTCCCAACGGTGAGCCGACACGTGGTTCCTCTCGCCAATGAGAAATTTACACATTGAAAATCCCTATTGGTCCTGGTTGTTAGCGGGTTATCGGATCCAAAACCCGATAGCTTAACGGCGACCCATTACGGTGGATGCCACGTGTCGGTCACCCTTGACAAAAGCACTTCCATGACGCGCGATTTATAGTCATAGAAGTGGACACTTCCATGATGATAATTTTGGTAATGTCATGGAACACTTCTACGACAGCACAGGTATGACTATCTTGATTCTGCCATAAAATCGTCATGGATGTACATGCATGACACAAAACGTGACCTACTATGACAAACACGTATCATCACGGAAGTGTATTTTTTTGTAGTGTATGTTGATCATATCTACTATATGATTCACGTTCGACCTTTCAGTCTCCAGTGTTCCGAGGCCATATCTGTATATGCTAGGCTTGTCAAGTTTAACCCGAGTATTATGCGTGTGCAAAACTGGCTTGCACCCGTTGTATTTGAACGTAGAGCCTATCACACCCGATCATCACGTGGTGTCTCAGCACGAAGAACTTTAGCAACGGTGCATACTCAGGGAGAACACTTATACCTTGAAATTTTAGTGAGGGATCATCTTATAATGCTACTGTCGTACTAACAAAATAAGATGCATAATATATAAACATCACATGCAATCAAAATATGTACATGATATGGCCATCATCATCTTGTGCTTTTGATATCCATCATCGAAGCAACATCATGATCTCCATCGTCACCGGCTTGACACCTTGATCTCCATTGTAGCATCATGGTCGTCTCGCCAACCATTGCTTCTACGACTATCGGTACCGCTTAGTGATAAAGTAAAGCTTACATAGCGTTCGTATTTCATACAATAAAGTGACAACCATATGGCTCCTGCTAGTTGCCAATAACTTGTTACAAAACATGATCATCTCATACAACAATTTATATCACATCATGCCTTGATCATATCACATCACAACATGCCCTGCAAAAACAAGTTAGACGTCCTCTACTTTGTTTGTTGCAAGTTTTACGTGGCTACTATGGGCTTCTAGCATGAACCGTACATACCTATGGCACAAAAACCAGAATGGTGATTTATCAAGTTTGTTGTTTTAACCTTCACAAGGACCGACCGCAATCAAATTTGATTTACCTAAAGTTGGAGAAACAGATACCCGCCAGCCACCTTTATGCAAAAATAGTTGCATGTGTTGGTGGAACCGGTCTCATGAACGCAGTCATGTAAGTTTGGTCTGGGCCGCTTCATCCAATAATACCAGCAAATCAAAATAAGACATTGGTGGTAAGCAGTATGTCGATCACCGCCCACAACTCTTTGTGTTCTACTCATGCATATCATCTACGCATAGACCTGGCTCGGATGCCACTGTTGGGAAATGTAGCATGCAATTTCAAAAAAATTCCTACGCTCACACAAGATCTATCTAGGAGATGCATAACAACAAGAGGGGGAGAGTGTGTCCACGTACCCTCGTAGAACGAAAGCGGAAGTATTAACTTAATGCGGTTGATGTAGTCGAACGTCTTCTCGAATCAACCGATCAAGTACTGAACGTACGTCACCTCTGAGTTCTGCACACGTTCAGCTCGATGACATCCCTCGAACTCTTGATCCAGTAGGGGCACGAAGGAGTTCCGTCAGCACGATGGCGTGGTGACGGTGTTGGTGATGTGATCCGCGCAGGGCTTCGCCTAAGCACTACGACAATATGATCGGAGGAGTAAACGGTGGGGGGGGGGGCACCACACACGGCTAAGAAACAACTGTTGTGCTTTGGGGTGCCCCCTGCCCCCGTATATAAAGGAGGGAGAGGGGAGAGGGCCGGCCTAGGGCACGCCCAAGTGGGGGGAGTCCAACTAGTACTCCCAGTCCTAGTCGGCCCCCTTCCTTTCCAACGGAGGGAGAAAGAGGGAAAGAGAGGGAGAGGAAGAAGGAAAGGGGGGGCCACACCCCTCCCCCTTGTCCAATTCAGACTCCCTTGGGGGGCGCACGCCACCTCTTGTGGCTTGACTCCTCCTCTCTCCTATGGCCCAATAAGGCCCATTACTTCCCCGGGGGTTCCGGTAACCCCTCAGTACTCCAAAAAATACCAGAACCTCTCCGGAACTATTCTGGTGTTCGAATATAACCTTCCAATATATCAATCATTACCTCTCGACCATTTAGAGACTCCTCGTCATGTCCGTGATCTCATCGGGGACTTCGAACAAACTTCGGTCACCAAAACACGTAACTCGTATAATACATATCGCCATCGAACGTTAAGCGTGCGGACCCTACAGGTTTGAGAACTATGTAGACATGACCGAGACACCTCTCCAGTCAATAACCAATAGCGTAACCTGGATGCTCATATTGGTTCCCACATATTATACGAAGATATTTATCGGTCGAATCGCAATGTCAACATATGTTATTCCTTTTGTCATCGGTATGTTACTTGCCCGAGATTCGATCGTCGGAATCCTCATACGTAGTTAAATCTCATTACCGGCAAGTCTCTTTACTTGTTCTGTAGTGCATCATCCGTAACTAACTCATTAGTCACATTGCTTGCAAGGCTTCATATGATGTGCATTACCGAGAGGGCCCAAAGATACCTCTCTGATACTCGGAGTGAAAAATCCTAATCTCGATCTATGCCGACCCAACAAACACCTTCGGAGATACATGTAGAGCATCTTTATAATCACCTAGTTAGGTTGTGACGTTTGATAACACACAAGGCATTCCTCTGGTATTCGGGAGTTGCATAATCTCATAGTTGGAGGAATGTATATTTGACACGAAGAAAGCAGTAGCAATAAAACTGAACGATCATTATACTAAGCTAACGGATGGGTCTTGTCCATCACATCATTCCACTAATGATGTGATCTCTTTTATCAAATGACAACTCATGTCCATGGCTAGGAAAATTAACCATCTTTGATCAACGAGCTAGTCTAGTAGAGGCATACTAGGGACACGTTATTTTGTCTATGTATTCACACATGTATCAAGTTTCCAGTTAATACAATTCTAGCATGAATAATAACATTTATCATGAATAAGGAAATATAAAATAACAACTTTATTATTGCCTCTAGGGCATATTTCCTTCAATTACAGTTACTCATGCCATGCTTAATTAGCTAGGAGTGGATAACGGTTTATCTTGTGTGCCAACATGAAAATTCAAATTGTTATGATGTAGTATGATAGGATGGTATCCTCCTTTGAATGATTCAAGTGGCTTGACTTGACACATGTTCATGCGTGTAGTTGAAACAAAAACAACATAGCCTCCACGACATTTATGTCCATGGTGATTTATATCCTACTCATGCTTGCACTCAATGTTAGTTAATCTCAATGCATGTTTATGACCATTGTCACTCTCTAGTTGGTCACTCCTCAATATTTTGCTAGCCTTCACTTGTACTAAGCGGGAATACTGCTTGTGCATCCACTTCCATAAACCCAAAGTTGTTCCGTATGAGTCCACCATACCTACCTATATGCGGTATTTACCTACCGTTCCAAGTAAATTTGCATGTGCCAAACTCTAAACCATCAAATAATAATCTATTTTGTATGCCCAAATCGCTCATGTAGCGACCGGGGGCTATGAGTATCCTCCATGCTAGGTGGGTTATTCTCATGATGAGTGTTTATTCACTTGTCTTCACGAGAAAGTGGCTGGTAATCGGGATGCCCAATTCCATGCTCAAAATCAAATCAAATTTAGTTATAAAACAAAACTCTCCCATGAGAAAGTCATCGCCGTTTTCCCCCTGCTTTTAGTGAGCACGCGCACACAACACCTTCCCATCCAATCCACATGTGACACATGGCGATATGCTACAGTAGCCGCAGTTCAAAATCCTGTTTTGTACAGACTTTCACCAATTTTTCGTTTAGCTACCTGTTTAGTCAAATTGAGTGATTCTTTTTCCTGTGTACTCATATGATCAGTGGAATCCTATAGAATCAAATTTTCACATGTTTGAACTGTTCAAATTTGAATTTATTCAAATTCGAATTCATCCTTCCGGAGGCCATATCTTGGAAACCGTATATCCAATTCAATTGATTCTTTTCTCCTACGAACACTTGAACCAAATACTTGTTGTTCATATCCTGTAAACCCAAATTTAAAATACTTTTGACCTGTTTGAACTTAAATTTAATTCAAACTCTAATTCGCTATAACTTGAGTTGTAGTGCTCCTATTCAATTCATTCCTTTTGCAAATGAACCCTTTATGCCATATGCAATCTATTACACCACTTCTATGTTATTTTCCCATCACTTTGACTCCGATTCATACTATATCAAATATAAACTTATAAAGCAATATTCATTGTTCATTATCTCTTTCAAGTTCACTCGTTCACCCTGTCACATTATAGCACTTAAATACCCTATGTATATATATAGGGCTGGACTATTCTGTTACCCATAACAAAATATTATTCTGTTACCCCCCGCCCCCTATAGGTGCGACACGCACACCACAGTAGAATCCCCACGACCCCAACGCGCCTTCTTCCGCCAGAGGCAAGCGTCATGGGCGAGCGAGCGACGGCGGCAGCCGGAGCGAGGGAGCCCGTGGCGCTGTGACTGGCCAGCGACGGATCCTCCGCCGCCTCCTCCATCCTTCTATCATCGAATCCAACGATGGGGTCGTGATCCCCACCTCCTGCCTCCCTCCGTTGCTGAATTCATCGACAGGTCCGTGATCCCCGCCTCCTGCATCCTTCCATCGCTGGATCCATCGTCGGGGTCATGATCAACGCCTCCTGTCTCCCTCCACCACAGGATCCATCGACATGGTCGTGATCCCCGCCTCCTGCCTCCCTCCGTCGTCGGATCCCTCGACAGAGCCGTCATCCCCGCCTCCTGCCTCCCTCCGTCGCCGGATCCATCAACGGGGCCATCATCCCCGCCTCCTACCTCCCTCCGTCGCCGGGGCTCCTTCTCTGGGGCAGTGATCCCCGCAAGGTGCTGCCTCAACGAACCTCTTCGCCTGAAGTCCACCACAAGCAGGAGTTGCGTCAATGGCGTCGCCTCCCAAGAACATGCTAGTAAGACGCCCACGAGAGGTAGAAGAAGAAGTCAGTCCACTAGAGGTAATGTATGTTTCCCACGTTTGTGTCAGTCCATCAGTTCATCAGTCCTACTATGAAGGAGAACCCGATGGTACATTGCAAATGCTTGCATCAGTTCATTTACACCCCTGCCACTTGATGCATGATTAGGATGTCGAGGTTGCTGTCAGTACATCTAATATGCTAGCTTCATTTCAAGTAAAAAAAACTTAAACATATGCATCAGTCCAAGTAGATAGTGCTAAGGTTCAGCTACCACTGAAAGTTGTATGTTGTTATTTCTAAGATTACAAGTCATGTAGTTGCGTCAGTTCGAACGAGTAACAAAACTGTTACTGAAAAAATATAAAATTGTTACACAATAAGTTCAATGATACATAAACTAGCAGTACTTGTAATGTAGATGCATTGATGCACGATTAGGATGTCGAGGTTACTATCAGTACATCTAATATGCTAGCTTCAGTTCAAGTAAAAAAACTTAAACATATGCATTAGTCCAAGTAGATAGTGCTAAGGTTCAGCTACCACTGAAAGTTTTATGATGTTATTTCTAAGAGTACAAGTCATGTAGTTGCGTCAGTTCGAACGAGTAACAAAATTGTTACTGAAAAAATATAAAATTGTTACACAGTAAGTTCAATGATACATAAACTAGCAGTACTTGTAATGTACATGCATTGATGCACGATTAGGATGTCGAGGTTGCTGTCAGTACATCTAATACGCTAGCTTCATTTCAAGTAAAATAACTTAAACATATGCATCAGTCCAAGTAGATAGTGCTAAGAGAGTGCCACAACTACACAGTAAGTTCAATGATACATAAACTAGGAGTACTTCTAGTGTAGTTGCATAAGTTATAGATGAACAAAAGAGAAGTCATGCATGAGTTCAATGTCCAGTTTACAAGCAGTGCTAAAAAATAGTACATCAGTACATCAGTGTTGAACCTGAACGTTCATCAGTTCGACTAAAAATGAAACCAGATTAATCCCAAAACTGCTGAATGTCATTTGCAGAAGCATGCAAGGCGGCGCACGCAGCGAGCGTTTGATGAGCCAAACAGATATGGGGCACCACCTGGTTTGGTAACACCAGAAATATCGCCTCGATACTTCAACAATATAGACAGATTTCAAGATACACCGGAATCATCAGAAGCACGGACAGGTTCTTCTATGCAGCAAACACCAATATCTGGGAATGCAAGCTTGGCCGCTGCTGGGTTGCAACGAGGCCAACAATATCACCAACAACAAATGTTTTCCTTCCCCAGCGCATACAAAAAGCCAAGGACAGAAAGCCATGGATGGGTTGCAACAAGGCTTCCACCAGTCGCTCTGTTAACATCAATCATCCGTGCTGCAAAAGCGGTTGTGACAGGAAGACCGGGCCAAAGAGACAGAAATTTTGGCCACTCTAGCAGGTTCAAAAGTACAAGATATGAGCCATATAGACAGAAGCAACCTCACAATGAATCTAAGGGGAGACGGCCGTACAATGAGAGACGGAGTTCTTCGTCAACGTTGCTCCCTCCAAGAGATACATTGCTGCATGTGCTAAGGGTGACACCACCCGCGCCCATAAACCAGGGTGAACAACAAACACCGGAGGCAGCGCAGAGCTATACACATATAAGTATCCATATAGAAAAAAAACATACAAGCACAGTCCATACCATGGTGCTGTGACCACCCCATCTAACATTTTCATAACTACGTTTTTGTTTGGTCACTGTTGTGTGCAGCCACCTGACATTGAAGCTTACGTTCTGCCAAGGCTAGAGATGCGGTTTGAAACTTTCGAAGAAACAAAGAACTTCTACAACGTATATGCAAAGCATGCGGGTTTTGCTGTCAGGGAAGGCCCCAAGTTTAAGACCAGAGCGTACCATTATTGCACGTGCCATGGAGTTTATGAATCAAAGGTGTCTGAAGCAAATAGACAGCATAACAAGACGACAGACAGAACTAATCGCGGGGCTAAAATGAGGCTGAAGAAGGAAAAGGATGGAACATTTGTCGTAAAAGAGATAGTCTGGGAACACAACCACAGGCTACAGCTCACCGCAGAAATGCTTGTCTTCTTGCACTCCCACAAAAACTTTGACAAAACAATCTTGGAGTACGTCAAGTACCTGCAGTTCAAAGGCATTGAACACACGCAAATCATGAGCATACTGGATGGTGATGACCCTGGTAGCTACTTCCTCGAAATGAATGCCAAAGTCCTGATTAACCTGTAAGTACAAACTTGTTCTCCTCCCATAAACCGCCTCCATCTTTTTTCCTTTGTCAGTACAAACATATTATGCAACACATGACCTGACGCCAGTTCAACATGCATTTTTCAATGAACTTTTAATATACAGGAAAGCAAAGAATTCAAGGATTGATGATGTGGACGATGTCCAAAAGACTGTCAACTTCTTTAGGGAGATGAAAGCTATAAACAGGGAATTCTTCTGTGACATGCAACTCGATGAGTCCGATAGAGTTAAGAACATATTCTGGGCGAACGCAAGCTACCGAGGGGCGTATCAGGACTTCGGAGACTGCGTAACGTTTGACACAACATATAATACCAACAAGTACCATATGCCACTTGGGGTGTTTGTCGGAACTAACAACCACTTACAGACTACATTCTTTGGTTTCGCCCTGATAAGAGATGAGGATGCAGATTCATTAGAGTGGCTGTTCAAGACACTTTTAAGGTGCATGAGAAGGAAGGCTCCTACATGCATCCTCACAGGTACAACCGCTAAAACCACCCCAACCACCACCCCCATCCAAAAAAGAAAAGGAAAATAACACAGTAAAAATGTTGTGTTAGTTCTATTGGTATATATGCACAACCATCTGCTGACCACTCTGAGTCTATTTTCTCATTACCAGATCAGTGCCCGGCAATGGCTTTGGCGACCGCAGATGTTTTCATGAACACAGTACATAAGCTATGCCGCTAGCACATTATGAAGAAGTACAGGGAACACCTCACATACCTGTATTACCGGCACGTTGACTTTAAGGATGAATTCACATCAATGCTCAACTGGCCCCTCATGCCAACTGAGTTTGAGGATGCCTGGAAAAGACTCATGGATAAGTACAACCTCCACGATGATGCCACAATGATGGGCATGTGGAACGAGCGTGAGAGATGGATATCAGCCTACTTCAAAGAAATTTTTTGCGCCAAAATGACATCCACACAGCGAAGTGAGAGCATGAACTATGTGCTCAAGAAGAACTATGTAAGTGAGAGACATAAACTACACTAGTTTGTCAGCCAGGTAAACTCCTGCGTCAAAACCAGGAGGCAGACAGAGAACCAGGAGACAATGGGTAACCGGGTATAGCTCTATCACTTGTCGTAAGACAAAAAATTACATGCTTACTAAAGTAAAACTTTATTAGAAGTTTTTGCTGCGAGAAAACTAATAATTTGGTCATCATTCTTGCATGTGTAGAAGGAACAAAACACGCCGACCTTCTATGGGTTTGACACCCAGATGGCAAAGATGTACACACGAGTTGTGTACAGTGAGATCAGAAATAGGCTAAAACTGAGCACACTCTTCACGGCGATAGAGACGGAAGAGCCCAAAAAGTACCTCGTGCGCTACAACCACCCGCAAAAACTGTCTGTGTGGGCTCAGCATGCGTTCCAGGTGGTTGCAGACCCCGTGGAAGAAACATATGAGTGTGCGTGCAGGCTATGGGACCCCACAGGTGAGGACTACAAAAAAGATGTTACATACTGTACTACTTTTTTTGCAAAGTTTTTGTTCGAATGAAATGACAAAAAACATGCACCTCTTCCAAAAACAATACAGGTCTTTTCTGCGTGCATGTCGTGTGCATGATGCAGACAATTAAGGCTTCCAGCGTTCCAGAGAAATACATCCTCAGGAGATACACCAAACGCCCGGACATCCAGCCAACATTTGACAGAAATGACTTGAGGACAGTAGCGTCAAACAAGGCATCCCAATACTACATTGAAAGCTCACTGCTGACGCTGAACATGAGGGTGCACAGAAAAAGCTTGAGAAGCCAAGAATAAATGGTGAGGTTGCGGGTTGTCATGGACAAACTTGAACAAGAACTCGACGCCATGCATTCTGCTGAAAATAGAGGTGTCGCGGACAATGAAGCCATTGAGCAGGATATTGCTACAATGTTATCCGAGATGAACCATATGGGAGCTATTGACCCGTTTGACAACGAGGAAGAGGAGCAGCAGCAACCAGAGCTTGCCCATGTGCACACTCAAGAGCACCAACAAGCTCACATGCGAGATCATGAGCTTGATGGTGCTGTAGGCGAACGACATGACAATAGCACATCCTACCAGTAGCAGCAGGAAAGGGTGATTAAGCCACCCATATTCTCAAACACAAAGGGGAGGAAGAGCAAGACGCAAGCATCGAAAGCTGCGAAGTAGCAGCCAAAAAGACACCACACCCCATCAAGCGTGTGGAATTTGGCCAGTACGGCAAACCTCTCGGGATAAGGGCATGCGGATTCTACAACTTCGTGAGCAACCATAACTACCGCACATCCCCACTCCGCACAGATGCCACTGTCAACAAGAACAAGCAGATTGGGGCCACCCAGCTTTCTACCAATGGAGACAACACACGTAACAGCTACACTTGCCGCAAGTGTGGGGGAACTGACGAACATAATGCCCGCACATGCAAAGTGGGCAAGGAGGTCAGTGGAGCTGAACAGAAACATGGCAAGATACAGAGTTCCAAGCAATCAAATGAAGACGATGAAGAAGAAGAGTTTGACGAGAATGATGACCAATAAGATGAAGACAATGAAGATGACAGTGTCGGAGGCAAGGAAACTGAAATCGACGAAGCTGCCAAGGCTCAACCTGGAAAGGGAGCTGGCAAGGCACAACATTCGGGGACAGTTAGGAGAAGCTCAAGACTGAACAATACATAGTGGTTATCCTGCTACGTCAACTAAAAAATAACCTTGTAGTCTCAGTTGCATCGGCACACAATGAGGAAACATTTCAGAAACACTGTCGTTACCAAAACTTATGTAGCTTTATCATCGATTTCTTGATCAGTACTATAGTTAAGATATAATTTCTGATTTGTGCCCGCTGTAGCAGTGACATTATTATGTAAACCATTTGATAATCATTTTTGAATGCAGTCACAAATATGTTTGAAAAAACTTAGCTGGATATATCTGACGCAAAACTCTACTGTCAACCAGTAACTCAGCAAAAAAATATGTCAAGGAAAAATTTAAACTCTTGTAGTACATCAGTACTGATTGCTCTCAATTGTCAGTACAAGGCAGAGTACACATCAGTACTGATATAATTTCTGATTTGTGCCCGCTGGAGCAGTGACATCATTATGTAAACCATTTGATAATCCTTTTGAATGCAGTCACAAATAAATTTGAAAAAACTTATCTCGATATATCTGACGCAAACGCTACTGTCGACCAGTAACTCGGCAAAAATATGTCAAGGAAAAATTTAAACTCATGTAGTACACCAGTACTGATAATTCTCAGTCGTCAGTACAAAGGCATAGTAAAACAAACACACCCGTGAACGCCTCAAAAAAACATCGTTGTGAAAAAACAAAGCTACTTCTGCTTCTCCCAGTCCCAACTCAGAAAGACCATCAGTACATAAAAATAATTACCTCAAGCAAAATGCGAATATAATACATCCTGTACTGATGAAAACCTAATTTATCTGTAAAAAATACTCAGAGATTATCTTGATATAAACAATCCTTTAAAAAATACAAAAAATGTTTTAAAAAAACATTAGCACCACACATAGTCTCACTGGTATTTGGTACGTTCAATTACACTTCAATCACCAGTCCAAGTACCACAGTAGAGGAGTTCAGGCCTCCATCAGCACCGAACCTGACACGTGTAAGTGGGATAAGCAGCTGATAAGTACAGCTTGACAATACGAATCGGTGCAACAGCAAAATGCCATCATCACCATCACAGAGACGTGCAAGGGGGATTTAGCAGGTCATAAGTACAGCTTGACAAGACTAGTTAGTTCAACAGTAAAAACCATTTGACTTGGACGGTTAGTTCTTCCACGCCTCCACCCGCGCCACCCACTAAGCGGTTGCCACAAGGGACTACAAACGGGGACCCCACGCCACTACACCCACTGCACCCACGCCCCCGACGAACCGCCTCCCACAAATCCCCGTCCACGCACTGCAAAAAACCCATTCTCTTCCATCTCTCCCTCATTCCCACAAACCACCATTGCCGCTTACATCTCCACTGCACACAAACCAAAAACTTCTCTCTCCCAAGCCCACAGTCGCCAAAGGAAGGCGATGGCGGAGGAACCGTCTACCAAGCGTCATCATGCCGAGACGTCGGACAAGAGCAGCAACCTCGTCGACATTCACGTCCCCGGCGAGAAGCGCGAGTACACAACAACCCTCAAAGGGGTTGAGATCCACAGCAATGAGACGCTGGAGATCGTCTGCACCAGCATACCAGAAAAGGCCTACGAAGTGATATCCAGGCTCTGGACGAAGCTTGGCGGCAAGAGTCCGAATCATAGGATCGTCGGCGTTGGTGTGCACTACACCAATGAAGATGAACCTCCCCAGATGGCAGCAGTCCTGCAGTTGTTCATCGACGACGTCTGCTTGGTGTACCACATCGCAGCGGCCACAAAATGGTGAGTAATCCTACTCATTTGCCCTGTATGGTTTATCTGTTTTATTAGTATTGTATCCTGAAAATTTAATCAGACTTGTTTCCCAACTAGATGAACTAGTGTGGTTTGTGAAAAGTGGATGCACTACTGCATTTTCTCAAGTAGATACACTATAAATGTATTTTTGAACCTGATGCACTGGATTACTATTTGGAAAATCTTGCGGAAGATTAAATTCTGAAGTTGATCGACTAGTGTAGTTTCTGAAGTGGATCCAATAGAGTAGTCTATGTACTCAATGTATTAAAAAGATGTTTTGGAACTTGACGTAGTGAAGTATTTTATGAATTTGATCTAATGTTATTTTCATAAGAAAATAAACTAAGGACTTGGTGAAGCACTAGTTATGTGTTATCCTATTCAACAAAAGTAGACTAAACTAGTACCAATGCAGAACATACAACATTGACTAAAACTATGTATAACCCAAAAACAAGAATAACATGATGTCCTTAATTTAATTTCAGAACTTTCTTTACTAGTTTTTGAAGTACATTCATCCATTGTTTATCCTACATAAACAACTACTTCATGGATTCATCGCTTGTAAAACAAAACAAAAATGAATAATTCAAACATCAAAGTAATGCTAATATTCAAAATGTCTCTCCCCTTGCAGGCCCAAGCGCCTGACCGAGATGCTGCAGCATGAGAAGTTGTTCACATTTGTAACGCCCCGAGACCGACGCTCCACATGCCTTCCTTGTATTCCGAGATTCGTCATGTGATTTGTTTTGTTTGTTGCATTCATCCTTGCATCATGTGCATTGCATCATGTCATCATGCAACCCCTTTTTAAAACTCACCTAACTAAATTGCATAGATCGTTGATCTATTTAAATCGAGGGATATTCACATGGTGATTTCTCTTTAAAACATATTCAAAGTCTCCTACTATTATTAGGGAGCTATAATAAAATTATTCCATTTATTTGGAATTAACCATAACCCACTTGCAAAATATCCCATGCCGTTGTTATCTCAATTCTTGGTCTCCAACCTTGCCATATATTCTTTCATCATATTCTGGAGCTCCACCAAAAATCCGAACATTTTTGGACCTTCCCAACCCTCACTTCCTATTCAAATCATTTGAATTTAAATCAAATGAGTTTGAATTTAAACTTTCAGTCATGCCCACTTCTATTTTTCCTGGTTCAAGCTCATTTTTATGAGTCCGGGAAAATTGTCCGCATGCGCAAATTCTTTCTCTAACCCTCTCTTCTTTTCTTCTCTCTAATTATTTTCTGCTAAAGAATATGAGGGAGAGAGATAGCCCAGCCAGGCCTCTTGGGCCTAACCGACCAAACCGACCCATTCCCACAGCCCACTTAAACCCCTCCTAACCCTAACCGCACCCAACGCTCTCTCCCGATCCTCATCTCTCCCTCTCGTTCCTCCCTGCGCCGCCACATGCACGGGAACAACTCCCGCTTCCCTCCTCATCGCCCTCGCTCTACCCCACGCCCGAGCGCCTCCTCCGCGAGCTCGCCTGCCCGCATGGCCTTGACACCGCCGACCTCCATGGTTTGTCACGCCCTGCTTCCTCTCCTTGCCGTTTCCCTCCTCCCCGCCTCGTCTCGCAGGTCTACCGTCGTCGTCTTCGGCAGGAGCAGGAGCCCCCATGTCCGCCCCAAGCTCCTCAGGAAGCCGCGCCACTCGCCTCTGACCACGATTCCGGCGAGATCCAGGCATCCCCGCACCGGAGCCGTCGTTCCCACGCCTCTGCCTCCTCTGTGCTTGCTCCACTGCTGTCGTGTTGCTCCTCACCCGCACGCCCCTTGCCGCCTCCTCCGCCGGTGGCGACCACCAGGAGCTCCGCCGCGCCTCGAGCTCCATCCTGCGAGCAGCAGCTCCAGTTGAACCTTGCTCTTGTTGGTCCTGCCTTCCCATGGCCTGAACCCCCCACTGCTACTGAGGGAACCATGTCCGCAAACCCTGCTGCCGGCGCATGCTACCAGTTCGTTCTGTCCTTTTGAACACTGTCATCCGAAGCCTTTTGTGATGTTCTGTCTTGGATCCCGCCAAGACCGCCTCAAGTTCGACTACGGTGTGCTGCCCCAACCAAGACCGCAAGTACCCGACGACCCCCGAAGACCATGGATACGCCAAGTTCCGCTCCGAACGTGTACGACTACACCCGGTGATGCGACAAGTACCCCGACAACGTGTATATCTACACCGCCAAGACCGGACCGACAAGTACCCCGACGTCGTGTGTACCACTACCGTCGACCTCGAAGACCCT
Source organism: Triticum dicoccoides (assembly GCF_002162155.2). Classification (NCBI taxonomy): domain Eukaryota; kingdom Viridiplantae; phylum Streptophyta; class Magnoliopsida; order Poales; family Poaceae; genus Triticum; species Triticum dicoccoides. The sequence goes on along the minus strand of NC_041381.1, from coordinate 287,854,141 downwards.
GTGGACGTCAAGTTCCTTGACGTGACCCCGAACATCCATGGAGTGTGTACAACTACGAAACGTGTACGACTACTTCCCCTACGACCCGTGAACGACTACTTCCCTCGACGATTTTGAACCGCCCCGAAATGCATGCTTCAAAGGTATAACCGCCGAGAATGACCGCCGTGGACTGAATGTATGTGTTGAATGGATGCACCGCTTGCACCGTGTCCGAATTGTCACTCGTTTCCATGCCACTAACCCGTGGGAACCCGGTAGTCGGGAGCACCCCACCATCTCTAGCATGTTGCGCACATCCGTATGCCTCCTTTTGCACCGGTATCTTCATGACCTACCGGAACCGATATGTTGCCGTGGCATCATTTTCGGATTCGTCGCCATGACACCCTTTCTTTCCGCCACGGTGACAAATGCCTCGTATCTTGCTCATGTCAACATTTTCATAAAATTGCTTAAAACTTGCATATGTCATCCGCATCATGATAACAACATTTAAAATGTTAAAATGTTGTTTGCTTTAATTTGCTAAATGACATATGGGGAATTTCCGGAATTATCGTTTGTTGTTTCCGGCCTCATTTAAACTTGCCTAGATAGTTAGTTTAATTATGCTTCACCTCTTGCCATGTTAACCAACATTTAATCTTGTCTTGTTCATAATGAGAGAGAACTAAATAATTGATGTGGTGTCCCGTCAATATGCAACTCGTTGCATATTGAGCTCCACCTAATTTGTAGTATTGTTTGTTGCACTTTGCCATGCCATGCCTCATTAAACCGGACATGCATCATACTTGTTTGTGCATCATGACATGTTTATGCTTGTGTGTTTACCATGTTGTTTGTTTCTTTCCGGTTTGCTTCTCTCGTTAGCTTAGGTTTCGTTCCGGAGTTGTGAGGATTCGTTCGACTACGTCCGTTTGTCTTCTTCATGGACCCGTTCTTCTTCCTTGCGGGATCTCGGGCAAGATGACCATTACCCTTGTTATCACTTCTATCTTTGCTTGCTAGTTGCTTCGCTCTATCGCTATGCTGCGTTACCTATCACTTGTTTACCATGCCTCCCATATTGTCATGTCAGCCTCTAACCTTTTCACCCTTCCTAGCAAACCGTTGCTTGGCTATGTTAGTGCTTTGCTCGGCCCCTCTTATAGCGTTGTTAGTTGCAGGTAAAGTTGAAGATCGCTCCATGATGGACAGGATTATGTTGGGATATCACAATATCTCTTATTTAATTAATGCATCTATATACTTGGTAAGGGTGGAAGGCTCGGCCTTATGTCTGGTGTTTTGTTCCACTCTTGCCGCCCTAGTTTCCGTCATACTGGTGTTATGTTGCTTGATTTTGTGTTCCTTATGCGGTTGGGTGATTTATGGGACCCCCTTGACAGTTCGCTTTGAATAAAACTCCTCCAGCAAGGCCCAACCTTGGTTTTAACATTTGCCACCTAAGCCTTTTCCCCTTGGGTTCTGTAGACTCAAGGGTCATCTTTATTTTACCCCCCGGGCCAGTGCTCCTCTGAGTGTTGGTCCAAACTAGAGCACCGTGCGGGACCGTCCCTTGGCAACTTGGGTTATGTTGGTACATGTATGCTTAGCTTATCCGGTGTGCCCTGAGAACGAGATATGTGCAGCTCCTATCGGGATTTGTCGGCACATCGGGCGGCCTTGCTGGTCTTGTTTTACCATTGTCGAAATGTCTTGTAAACCGGGATTCCGGGACTGATCGGGTCTTCCTGGGAGAAGGAATATCCTTCGTTGACCGTGAGAGCTTGTGATGGGCTAAGTTGGGACACCCCTGCAGGGTATAAAATTTTGAGAGCCGTGCCCGCGGTTATGTGGCAGATGGGAATTTGTTAATATCCGGTTGTAGAGAACTTGACACTTGACTTAATTAAAATGCATCTACCGCATGTGTAGCCGTGATGGTCTCTTTTCGGCGGAGTCCGGGAAGTGAACATGATCTTTGTGTTATGATTGTGCGTAAGCAGTTTCAGGATCACTTCTTGATCACTTCTAGCTTCATGACCATTCCGTTGCTTCTCTTCTCGCTCTTATTTGCGTATGTTAGCCACCATATTTGCTTAGTGCTTGCTGCAACTCCACCTCATTACCACATCCTACCCATAAGCTTAAATAGTCTTGATCTCGTGGGTTTGAGATTGCTGAGTCCTCGTGACTCACCAGATACTATCACAACAGTTGCAGGTGGCGATGATACCAATGCAGGTGATGCAACCGAGCTCAGATGGGAGCTCAACGAAGATCTTGGTCGTTTCTATGTTTCGTTTCATGTTGATCAGTAGTGGAGCCCAGTTGGGACGATCGGGGATCTAGCAGTTGGGTTATCTTCTTTTCTTTTGGCTTCATCCGTTGTCGGACTATGTGTGTACCCTGAATGATGTATGATTTATTTAAGTACTTGTGTGAAGTGGCGATTGTAAGCCAACTATTTATCCCATTCTTGTTCATTACATGGGATTGTGTGAAGATGACCCTTCTTGCGACAAAACCACCATGTGGTTATGCCTATAAGTCGTGCTTCGACACGTGGGAGATATAGCCGCATCGTGGGTGTTACAACATTTGCCGGTTTCAGCATTGAAAGCGACAAAGAGAAGCTGAAGTTGTCCGGTATGGAGATCAACCCCAACAAGTTCATCGACATTCAGCGCACGTGGAGAGTTCCATACAGCGGAAAAGAGTACGACTCCTTGACTGATGTTGCAGCCAGCATCATCCACCCATTCTACAAAGGCATGAAGAAGAAGACTTCAAACTGTGGATGACCAGCCCGCTGCCAGACAACCTCATCGAGTACGCAGGAGTATGTGCGTACGCCACGTACAAGTCATGGTTCATAATCGACTACATCACAGATGGTCCGAAATATGCGAAAGAGCGGGAGGCTGACCACTACTATGACCGCCCCTTCTGCCCCTTTTAGGGATGAAGATACATCAGAGCCTGCCTTCGTTTTACTTCCGCTTGTGCTTGCCTTTATCTTGTTGTTTCAAATTAGTAGTTTGATTTTGTTGGGTTGAACCAGTATGATTATGTCATGCTTGTCATGTTTGAACAAGTTTAGTTATGTCATTAAGTACAATGTTTTGCTTATCTCATTATATAAGTTTGGTTTGGTAGCTTTGTATGTTGTTAATCCATCATTTCAAAATTGAAAAGTAGCTTCTGAATGGAACGTTGTCGCTGCTCTAAAGTACTAGTTATGATGCAACTAATCACACAACATTGTTCCATGTCAGTACAACTCAGTACACTTGATCGTACAGTACATACTTACTACAATAAAAAGTACAAAGAAGCATCAGTCAGTAAGCGCTACTATGAATGCACTATCAGTACAACTCAGTCTACACGCAAGTACCATAGTTCAAAAAATGACACCAGAAGACACTTGAGAATAATCACAAAAACAAACACAAAAAAGAAGGTAGAAAACTCAAATGAAAAAGATTACACTCACACAATACTGACAAGAACTAGAACAAAAAGTATCAGTCCAAGTTACTGGTGGAGTCAAGTACTAAATTCAAACAAACAAAAAAAACAAAAAAATTGACCGCCCAAGGTCAGGCGCAAGCCCTGACAATGCTAGATACTTGAACTTGAGCCCGTGGGCGAATCCCTAGTAATCCACACAACGCATGACCCGCCGACCAGGGCCCACAGGTCAAGAGAGGGAGAGAGTGAGCGCCCTGTATAAGCGCTCAGGTAAGTGTTCAGTGGAGTTCGACTGGTGAGCCTCGGCTGCGCTTATAAACAGGTCCAGAGCCCCCTCGACTAGCGAGGTGGGACTAAACCCAGAGCGCACGCGCACGACGCATTGCACAGCCGCGCGGACGAGCTATCTGGGCCGGAAAACGGCCCAATAACCTGCATCGTCAACAAAACACCCCACCAATAAGCCCAGGTATACAAACCAGAGGGCGGGACAAAGAAATATAAACTACAAGAAAAATGTCTGTCAATTAACCTCTACAAGAAAAAAGGAAAAAATATGATACAAAAACAATAAACCTCTAAAAAGAACAGAACTTAATAGCCTATCTTTTTAATGTACATGATTTAAAAAACCGAATTAAATATTACTTTCAAGTTCAACTACTAAAACTCAAAAAGTTCGAACTTATAATGTTTGTCAATTATGCTAAATTTCTTATTTATAGAAAATCTGACAAGTTCAACTACTAAAACTCAAAAAGTTCAAACATATAATGTTTGTCAATTATGCTAAATTTCTTATTTATATAAAATCTGACAAGTTCAACTACTAAAACTCAAAAATTTCAAACATATAATGTTTGACAATTATGCTAAATTTCTTATTTATATAAAACCTGACAAGTTCAACTACTAAAATGCAAAAAGTTCAAATAGAATTTATTTGTCAATTCTGCTAAATTTCTTATTTATATAAAATCTGTCCACACCACAATGAACGATTTGGTCGTAAAATAATCTCAAACCCCCACCTCCATCCAAAAACCAAAAAAAACTCAGTTCAAACATACATATGACATCAGTACTAAAAACAACAGGATCAGTCAGGCCACTCGCACCACTGTGAAATCAAATTTCAAACCCGTGCGTTGTATGAAATTACAATTCAGTTCACACAGTACTAAACCATAAGTGCACTAAAATGAGAATACAAAAACTATAAAGGCCTAACTTAGGTTGGTACAGATGAAAACAAAATAAGTACAAGTATGGAGCAACAACTCCCAGGGCACTGAAAAAATGTTTTGAGATAAACTAGTGTATAAGACTTCAATGGAAAAACAATACTTAACATCCACACAGAAAAACATCACAGAGCATACGTCACATAAACAGTGCAAAATGCCACCATCACCACCGCAGAGACGTGCAAGTAGGATTTAGCAGATTGTAAGTACAGCTTGACAAGACTTATCAATGCAGCAGTAAAAAACATTTGTCTTGGACGGTTAGTTCTTCCAGGCCACCACCCGCGCCACCCACTAGGCAGTTGCCATGAGGCACTGCAAACGGCGACCCCCACGACCACTACACCCATGCCCCCGACGAATCGCCTCCCACACACCACCGTCGACGCACTGCAAGATACCCCATTGTCTTCCATCTCTGCCTCATTCAAAAAACCACCATTGCTGCTTCCATCTCCACTGCACACAAACCAAAAACTTCTCTCTCCCAAGCCCACAGTTGCCGGAGGAAGGCGATGGCGAAGGAACCGTCCGCCAAGCATCACCATGGCGAGACGTCGAACAAGAGCAGCAACCTCGTCGACATTCACGTCCCCAGCGAGAAGCATGAGTACACCAAAACGGTCAAAGGGGTTGAGCTCCACGGCAAGGAGACACTTGAGATCGTCTGCACCAGCGTACTAGACAAGGCCGGCGAGGTGATGAGCAGGCTCAGGATGAAGGGCGGCGGCTTGTATCCGAGCTTCATCGGAGTTGATGTGGAGTACACCAACCAAGAAGAACCTCCACAGATGGCGGCAGTCCTGCAGTTGTGCATCGAGGAACTCTGCTTGGTATACCACATCGCAGCAGCCACAAAATGGTAACCCATACTACTGTTCATTCATCTGTTGTACTAGTACTACTCACTAAAAACTTAATTAAACTTGTTTCCCAACTAGATGAACTACTATAGTTTATGAAGTGGATGCACGACTACATGTTTATCAAGTTACATGCATTTCTGAAACTGTGAAGTGAATTGTTTCACCAGATTAGCATCTGAAAAAATGTTTATAGCATTCTGAATTTGATGCACCAAATTAATTTTTGAACTTGATGTTCTAGCATAGATTCTGATCTTGATGCACTAGTATAGTTTATAGAATTGATGTATTAAAAGATCTTTGGTGAAGTGTTATAGGTCCATATCTTGATGCACATGTTTCTCAAATTAATTTCTGAAGTTGATATAGAATTAATGCACAAAGATGTATCAAGCACTGGTATAGGTCTTTTATTCAACAAAAAAGAAAACTAAACTTGAATCAAGCAGCACATATATCATTGACTCTGGTAAAATGATTCTTGAATTTGGTGAAGCATTTGGTGAAGCAATGAAGATAGCAAAAAAGAAAAAATAACACGGTATAGTTGAATTTAATTTCAGGACTTTGTGTACTAGTTTCTGATCTACATTCATCCATGACTCATAATATATAAGGATCTACCTCATGGATTATCACTTGTAAAACCAAAAAAAAGTAGAAGAATTAAATCTTCAAAAAAGAAGATTAATCTTTAAATGTGTGTCTCCCCCCTTGCAGGCCCAAGCGCCTCAAAGACTTCCTACAGCTACAGGAGGAGAAGTTGTACACATTTGTCGGTTTCAGCATTGGAGGTGACAAGAAGATGCTGGGCAAGTCTGGTTTGGAAATGAACCCCAACAACTTCATCAACATGCAGCGCAAGTGGAAAGATCCAAAGACCAGCAAATACTACGACTCCTTGGACGATGTTGCAGGCGGCGTCATCCACCCATTCTACGACGACATGAAGAAGAAGATGGACAGGGCAGACCACAAACTGTGGGGGACCAGCCCGCTGCCAGAAAACCTCATCACATATGCAGGAATAGATGCGTACGCAATGTACAAGTCATGGAAGACAATCGACAACATCGTGACAGGTTGGGATATTTCAAAAGAGCAGGAGGCTGACCCCTCCTACCACTGCAACTTCGCGGATGAAGATGCACGAAAGTCTGCATTCGTGTTGCTCGCGCTTCTGCCTATCCTTAGTCTTGTTGTTTCAGATTTGTAGTTTGCTTTCGTTATGTTGAACCAGCTACGTTATGTTATGTGTGTCAGGGTTTGAACAAGTATGCCTATGTCTATCAAGTACATCGTTTTCTTATGTCATCCAACAAGTTTGCTAGCTTCCTATTTTGTTGATCCATCATTTGAAGTTGAAGTAGGTTGAAGTTGAAACTTGATGGCTGCCACGCAACACTAGTCATGGAGAAATAAAATAACTCATAAATATTTTTGCAAAAAAAACAGTGGTAGTCTAACTACGGACAAAAGCAAATAGTAGCCTTGGACGCTCAGTATAGCTTAGACATGAACGGTAGTACTATCACACTAAAAAAATTCAGTTTTTAGTTTTAGAAGAACACTAAAAAGACTAAGTTTCAGCCGAGGACAACATTCAGTACTAAAAGCATTGTGCTAATAGTAGTTAGAAATTCACTAAGTACTGCAACAGGAAAAGCAAAGAACCATCAGTATGTATTTCCTAGTCACTAGCATGCTAGGACTGAAAGTTCTGGTACACTTGAACACACGGTACATTCATTCTACAAAATATAAAAAGGAACGGGAAGCTTCAGTTCGCATTCCCTAAAATAGTGACACACTAAGAATAACAGTAATAATACAACTGAAATCTTAGTACAACTTAGTCTATACGGCAAGTGCTATGATTATACCAAACATTGCCTGGAGAAGAACCACAGCCTAGAAAAAGAAAGCCAAAACTAAATCAAAAAGATATCAGTTCGACAAAGGAGAAAAATCACAAGAAACACAACGGAAGACGTACTAGCTTCAAACAACACAAAAAATAAATAATTAATCAAAGTACTAGCACAATTGAAATCTCAATACAACTTAGTTTATTCGGTAAGTGCTATGATGATACCAATTAATGCCTTGAGAAAGAAGTAGTTTTGAACTTAATAGGGCTATCTCTTAAACATAGCTAATTTAAACCAGTGCTTTTACTTTTACTATGAAGTTCAACTACTAAAGTTCAAGAAGTTCAAACAAAAATTTGGCACCAAATTTTAAAAGCCTTATGCTGAATGAGATTACAAATCAGTACTAACATAACTATATCATAAGTACAAGAAAACTAGAGTACAGAAACTATAAAGGTCCAACTTAGGTTGGAATCAGGTAAAAATAAAATAAATCTCACTTTCTCAGCAACAACTCGTAATACACTTGAAAAAAAGGTGTTTTCAGTTCAACTAGTATATAAGTCTTCAGTACAAAAAATAAAACTTAACCAAAACGAATTCCCGATGAAACATACACAAGTGAAACAGCTATTCAACCACACAATCATCATGGAAAAAAAGTTCGTTAAACATTGTTCCACACTTAAACACAACAGAAAATATACTAGTTATTACATAGTACTCGACAAGACATCAAACACTACAAATTGAGCCTACAATGCTTTCAAGAGATATATCACACAACTATCCCATTCACTATGCAAATGATGACCATTTCTCCTATGCATCAGGAGCCAAAGCCTGAACCTCCTTGGGAAGCTCCGTCACCACAAGCCGGCTATTCTGGTTGAACACAACTCTATACAGATCCTCAGTGTTCCAGTCAACAATGCGTGGTTGCAAAACAATAAAACAAATTATCAAAAATCATGACACATAAAAAAGGATACACAATAAGCCAAAAACAGAAAGTGAAAAGCTTAACTAGAACCCACGTCATTATCTCGAATGTTCTCAATGATCTTTTCACCATCATAGCATCCCGCATACTTCAGAGTATAATGGCCACACTCATTTTCCCCTTGAAGTGGAACCTTGACAAACGTTGGTTTCTTTGCAAACAGCTCCCAATTGGGCTGCTTGCTCGCATTGTACTGAGCATCACCATACACAGCCTTCATTACTTTGACCAATCTAGAAATCTGTAAAAAAAACAAAAGAAACCACACCGTTTTAGGCCTCAGAAAAAGCAGAAACAAAGATGCAGAAAAATTAATCCAGTACAGATAATAAATGTCACTCACAATCTTCTCGCAGTCTTCATGATAGGTGTTCTTTGAAGGACGGTGGTTCTTCGGATAAGGTAAAGAGTCAAGGATGTCAACGCTACTTCGGTACCGATTCATGACATATAAGGAATAGTGGTTCACTTTCTTATCCTTTCCTAAAATCATTGGCTTGAATAGAGGCATCATGATCTAAAAACAAATGACCAAAAAAGAGATGTTAAATATTCAAAATAAAAACCAGCATCACAACAAACAAATAAAATCAAAAATCAGCTAGTAGATCTCACAAGGTCAGCACTGAGCAAGTCTTCCTTATCTTTAACATAGCTCTTGAAATCCCTCGCTGCACTCTCCACATTAAACACTTTATTTTCATGACCGTAAAACGTACAGTCAAGCACAACCTGCAAAAAAATCCAAAATAGAAATAGATAGCGGAAAAGGATCAACAAGCAAAGTATTATTAAAACTCGTAAAAACAATAGGCAGTCTTGTTCAACAGAAAGAAAATTATCTGATTGATTACCGTGATGAAATATGGACTCAGCAATACCCTTTTCCTAGATGCGAAATCAGCATTTCTCTCGGGATCTTGCTTCCAATCATCAATGAGGAAGTCCATTACATCACCCTCAATCATTTGCCCAGGTGAAAAAACTTCTCAGATGCGATTCCCAGTGAAGCTAGTTACGCTTTTATCAGGCTGAGGTATCATTGAGAATGTATTCCAGGAACACACACAAGAACAAAAAGAAGGAGAAGCAAGATAAGGCATTCATAGCAGTTCAAGTTGTATAAAAAGGAACAGTTCAGGTCATATTTATCTAGCAGTTACAAACAACAGAAGAAAAAGAAGAGGAAAAATAATGAGAGATACTCACTCGGCATAATTCTCACGCCATTCATCACTAAGCAACAGATTAAACAACCTGCGAGCCTTGTCCAGGTGAGGGAATTTATGAGGGTGAAGCTGCTGCACAGGGGATCAAAACTTTATAGGAGCTCTGGGCGCATGCTTCGTGCTTACAACATTGCCAGAATCCAAAGCAAGAGCTTTCCTAGCACCACCAGCTCTACGAGCCACTATTCCAGCAAGGGGAGATAAACCTTTGGCAGCAACGCTCCTCGTGACTCTTCCCACGCCAGCAATCTTGTCAAACACATCATCATCGCTGTCTATCAATTCCACAATGGGATTCTTGGGTGTAGTAGGGCTCTCTGCACAAGCAGCCGTAGAACCTCTCAGAGCTCCCAACCGCCCCTTCATAACACTAGATCTTGTCTTTTTGGGAGAACACCCCTGGCTAAGATCAATAGCTACGCGCTCGAGCTCTGAGAACTGGCTTCCAAAGAACCTGTAGTCATGCTCACCAAGATCCAGCCACTCACCTGCAAAAACAAAAACAAAAAGAGAATAAGACCGCACAAAGGGTAAGTTCAAATAAATAATTCATGACAGTACTAATAGAGAAGTACAAGCTGCAAAAAATTACAAAAGGCCATGCACACGTACAGGGTTCGATGCCAAACAAACCCCGGAAGTCAACATCAAACACATCGCTAGTTGCGCAGGTATACATCAAAGTCTTCCTAATGTCAAGAATGTCTTCATGGCTGTAATCGACCATTTCAATTACACCATCCTCCCGGCAATGATAGGTCTTGCAGTTTTGTAGCATAAAGAATCCATAATCATGCATGTAAACAAAGGAAAAAACAAAATGGTACAACACAAATCTGAAAATACAGGAACAACATCCTCCCAGCAACAAAAACAACCAACAAAAATCATTAAAAACGGATACTCACGTGTTTTCCTGCTGCGGCACCCGCACAAACTCACAAGACAAACCATCAATATGTACCGGCGAGAACGGTTTGGCCCTGTCTACACTTGACTCCCTCCAAAGCTTCTTTATATTATCTGTCATATTCCTTGAGAATCTAACTGCATCACCCCAGGTTTCATCACGGAGTGAATCAAGACACTCGAAACGACGGAACCTCAAATTCAGAACAATCAAGCACCAATGCCCAGATTCTTTGTTAGGCTTCATGGTAGCCACAAATGACGGCGGATCAAATGTAGGGAAAAGAAGCTGAAAAAAATCACAGAGGAAAAATGAATTTACCAAATCATAGTGAAACAAAAAATTCAGCCTCCAAACAATAAAATAAAAGAGGGAAATTAAAATTCAGAAGTACAAACAAAAATCAGATAACCATAAGAGTTTATATCCACCGCCCAAAATTGAGGAACAATCATAATAGTTCAATTTCCTTGCGACAATAAGTGCAGCTTTATAAAAAAGAAGCATGCATCATTCATAAGTACAAGTGTAAAAGTAGGCTAATCAAGTTCATTCCCCCACCTCCCAAAACTGCCAAGGAAACATGACAGTTCTAGTTCATGAGTACAAAAAGTCCAAGTTCACCTACTTGGTCAAAACCATCAGCACCTGATCTCGTGAACCAATTTAGGACATTGGAATCAATATTTCCATCACGGATCTGGGTCTGTTGTACAAAAAGAACAACAACAGTTAGAAAATTGGCAAAACAAGTTATCATCCTATTTACAAAAAGCAAAATACTGACCGTCACCCATCTGGGAACTATCAACTTGTCAGTGTCTCGGTACTTCTAACGTAGAGAATATAAAACAACATCAGCACTGTCTAAGTTGAGCATGCCAGTGGGGACAAATGCTTTAGCAATAGAACCAACACTGGCATCACATTCTTTATTTTGAAACATCGGCTTGTGACTAGAAAAACACAAAAGATTACATGAATTAAAACTACTGCAACAACAACAATAATCATACGAGAGAAAGAAAAAGAGACAAAAATGGTACGAGCAAAATCCCAAACTAACCATTTCGTACGGTTCGTGCGCAACCTCGTAACAGCGAAGAAAAACGTATCAACCTTAACAAAACATTACCACTTTCTGCTTACAGAAAAAGAAGAAAAATAATAAGTTCAACCACTACAAGAGAACATGTCCAAAATGCCAAAATTGAGAAGTACGCCTCATTTACAAGTCCTTACCTGGACTATCAGGGTTTGATGACGACGGTAGTTCCTGTGATGAGACCATTATGCCTCCAGTTTCAGGGTTTGACGATGGGACATCTTGAGAGGACACCAATATTGCTGCGCTTCCACGGTCTGTAGAAAGAAAATCCTGGGACGACAAGAGCGCCTCCTGCGTCAAGGGGTCAGTAGAAATTGACAGAAGTAAATCATCATCCTTGGATGGCACCTCCTCCACGCTAGAAGCATCTTGCAATGCATCACCGTAATCAAGAGCTCCAGGCGGGAAATTCTCTGGCGGCAAATCTTCACAACCAGAAACATTTTCATTCCCAGCAATACCAACCCCAGGCGATTTGGAATCAAGTATGCTGGCAGCACCAGCATCCTCATCAGCAACTTTGGTACCAACATTGCGCCCACTACTCAATGGAACATCATGAGCATCATCTCCACCACTAAGGACAACCCCACGCTCAACATCAGTAATCTGACGAAAATAAAAATTCAGAAAAAGTGAATAATATGAACAAAACTAACAATAAAAAATAAGCTACCAAGAGGTGCACAGAAAAACAAACCTTAGAAGCATTCACAGCAACATCATCGATCTTGCTGCTGCTAACATTCAAAGCAACATCAGCAACGGGCAAACAAGGCTCATCGCCAACAAGAGGACCCTGATTCAAATGTAATGAGGCAAAAAACCAATGCTATTATGAGCAACAATAAACACAAGGAATTAAACAACAGTAACAAAAAAGGTAGCTACCCCTTGCAAACTCTAAATGGTGTGGGATAGAAAAATGAACAAGCAAGACACATTAGTGCGCATGAAAATTCAAGAAAATTTGAATAAACACAATAAAAATAAAAATAACCTTGCACTTATCAGTGGATGGATCATTAACTCCATGGTCAACAGCAGCCTCAACATTATGACTGGTCTCCTGCATTAAAAGAAAAATTAATAAACAGATGTAGATCAGGAAGTTCAACTACAATACTGACAGCAGAACAACATAGTAAAAACATACAAAAAATGAGGACTGACTCACATCAACAACAGGGTGCCGCAAGCCAACATTGTTCGTATGCTGATCAGAAACATTAGCCTCAGTACCATCATCAGCCCTGCTATCGGTGCTAGCAGCCTCATCCTGATCAATCTGCATGAAAGAAAATTATTAATAAATAGATGAAGATGAGGAAGTTCAACTACAACACTGACAATAGAACAACATAGTAAAAATTGCAAACACCGCGGACTGACTCACATCAACATCAGGACGCTCCAAGCCAACATCATTCATTTCGTGATCAGAAGCATTAGCCTCAGTACCATCACCAGCCCTGCTGTCAGTGGCAGCAGCCTCATCCTGCTCAATCTGCTTGATAACAACATTTGCACTTTCTTCATATGGCTTGTAGCAAGAGTCTTGCATGGTTCTGAAACGCTTCATGTTGTTCAACAAACGAACCGAGCTCTGAACTAGATCAGCGACACCGTAATGCATATCACCGATTAAAATTCTCTCCATCCCAATGTAGTCAACAGCTTCCTCAGCATTAAATTGATGACCTTCAGGAAGGATACCATTGATACAACTCAGACGCTCAACTGTCATTGGGACCTTTTGCAGCTCAGAACACACATTACTTAAGATATGCTCAGCACGCTCCAACACTGAAACAACAACATCAATACCAAAGCCGTGCCTCTGTGAAGCACTAGCATTACTAGGGCCAGGGGGGACATAACCAGCACCCTCAACACCATGGTCATCCCTCAACTCATCGGGCAGAGATGAAAACTTCAGAACCTGAGATGAGGGCATCTCCAGGACTGCCCGTTTATACACTGGAAAAGAACAACCTCCTCATGAGTTTTCCACTACAAACAAGGGGGAAAATAGTTAATCAATCAATGCAACACATAGGGAAAAATAAAACATGATATTAACAGATTTAAAATCAACACCACTAATAAACTTTAACTGTCATTGCCAATTTGTTAGTATTTACCAACAGGCCAGTTGAACAAAGTTATTCAGTTCAACCACACATGAAACAACAGTACTAAAAAACCGTACCTAAACCTCACAAAGCTTAAGAAAGACAAAATCTAAATAGATAACTCTGCAGTACACATGTCCACTATAGAAAAAAGTAGCTATACCTAAAATAAAAAAGGGTCTGCAAGACACAAGAGAAATAAAACTCACTGGAAGCTTCCCAAACATCCAAGTCTTTGGATCTGCATTGCCTTTTTTTATCAAATCTGCATGAACCAGATCAGAAAGCTTGGCAGGATCCATGAAACATATGTGGGGGACTCGCATGTCAGGCTCTGCAGTCTTGCCACAGATAAGGCAGTCAAGGTACATTAGTACAGGCCCTATGGCACAGCCTGTGATTGCCTTCCCCATGGTATCACCATCTTGGTACTTGGCAACAGCCCTTCTAAGCTCATCAACCATCAGCTGGCAATAATCCCTTTTAGCCATGTCCTCAAAGACGAAACCCTCAAACATTGCTGCCTCTCTGGAAACACGTGGGGCAGAACCAGGCAACACAACCTTCATAAACAAAATAATGAAGAACACTTTTAGAGCAAGGTCATCTTTGCTAGGATCCTTGACGAGCACCTTGAGCTTATTCCTCAAAGCCTTTGTACTGATTTCTTTGTTCCTGCTAATGTCAAGCTCCGTTCTTAACTTCATTAGAGCGTTGTCATATCCGTCCTCTTACGGCCTTGGCGCAGAACGACTACCACGAGGGAAACCAAATAATTATTGTATACCATCGCTAGTGATGCGAAGCTTCTTATTAGCCTCACCCATGTCAAGAGTCATTGTATCAGCATCTATCCTCAGGTACAAAACTCCCATCAGAGGGCGGGAAATGTTAGACTTCACCGTCCACTTGAAGATAGAACCAAAACCAGATGCATGAACCCTAGCCACATGCCGACTCTCGAGCAATTTAGCACAAGCTTCAACCTCTCTCAACGAACATCGCACAGTTAAGTTCAATTTCCGTTGGTGACCTTCATCCAAGCCAACTTTTCCGGCATTGCCTCCCACCGGCTTGACCGGACTCATAACGCTAACAGGCTATAAATGAAAATAAAGAAGCCACACCTTAAATAAATGAATATAGAAAACAAAACAAGCATCTGAAGGCAAGTAAAAAGAAGAAAAGATTGCACAAGTTCAACTATTAAAACAACATCAGTACCACCCACAATTGATGCAAACAATGACCAGCCTCACCGGGCCACAATACCAGCCCAAACACAATTAAATCATTGCAAGTACAACTAGTAAGTCACATGCAGTACAAAACACATACCACTACAAACAATGAATATAGAAAACAAAACAAGCATATGAAGGCAAGTAAAAAAGAAGAAAAGATTGCACAAGTTCAACTATTAAAACAACATCAGTACCACCCTCAATTGATGCAAACAATGACTAGCCTCACTTGGCCAGCATACCAGCCCAAACACAAATTAAATCATTGCAAGTACAACTAGTAAGTCACATGCAGTACAAAACACATACCACTGCAAACAATAAATATAGAAAACAAAACAAGCATATGAAGGCAAATAAAAAAAGAAAAGTTTGGACAACTTCAACTATTAAAACAACATCAGTACCACCCTCAATTGATGCAAACAATGACCAGCCTCACATGGCCAGCATACCAGCCCAAACACAAATTAAATCATTGCAAGTACAACTAGTAAGTCACATGCAGTACAAAACACATACCACTGCAAACAATGAATATAGAAAACAAAACAAGCATATGAAGGCAAGTAAAAAAAGAAAAGTTTGCACAAGTTCAACTATTAAAACAACATCAGTACCACCCTCAATTGATGCAAACAATGACCAGCCTCACCTGGCCACATTACCAGCCCAAACACAATTAAATCATTTCAAGTACAACTAGTAAGTCACATGCAGTACAAAACACATACCACTGCAAATTCATCTTCAGAATCAACTTCAATGTCATCTTCTTCAGATACAGCATCTTAAGCTTCGACACGAGCACGCTTCTTCACACCTTTGTTCACCTTTGCAGGATGAACTTTACGCTTCTTATTTTCTTTCAACAAAGACCACTCTTGAAGAGGATACGAAGAAGGCTTCGTATTTGTCAAACCTCATGGACTCCGACGAACAGGGGAGCCACCAAGTTTGCTTGGACCAATTTTCACAGCAACACTATCCGCATTAGCTTTGCTATTACCAGGCTGGGAACTAGCTTTCACACGTGGGCTACGCCTCTGTGTGCCATCAGGATTTCGATCTGACATCTTCCTCTTCAAAACAACTTTCTTCTCCTTAACTGCATCACGATCAAACACTTGCGTCAAACGAGTTTGCATCAAGTTTGTCTTCACAGGCATGTCACTTCCATGAGATCCGGTATCAACAGTTGAAAAATCCGTGTCACCACCTTCATTGCCTACACATTTAGGAGCTTGAGCAACATCAACATCACTTTCTTGCACACAGGCAGCCTTTTGACTCCGTTCCAACTCCTTTCTCCTCTGGAAATCATAATTCTTCTTTCTTATCCTTTCATCCTCGAGCTGTAACTGCATAGGAACATCCTTAGCCGGGGTAACATGCTCAGTGCCATCAAAACTTTGAGACTGAGTAACAGACAACTGCAAGCTGCCATCACCATCATCAACATTAAGAGAATACATTCCATCATTAATATCTTTAACAACATCAACAATGTCCTCAGGAACACCATGGCTGTCATTAACTGCATAAACCAATAACATAAGCACGCCTATATAAAATTAAAACACAATTAACATTGCAGACACAAGATAAATAAAGCGCATAGCATCAGACACAAACAAAAGGAACAACTGATGTAACTAAGCATATATATATGTATTAAAGGCTGATAAAAACGAGCAAATATAAGGGAAACACCAGCAACATTCGCAAGTTCTTCTAAAGGATTTGGTGTCTCAAAAATAACATTCACAAGATCTTGAAAGCGTTCTGATTTGTCAGAATCAGGAGGCACCAGCACTCCAACATCCGCAACAACATCATAATTAGCAAAAAAGTACATGAACAAGCAATCAGTTCAACTATGTGAACACTACAAGTTCACCCAATAAAACAAATATGATCCCACCACTGGCACAACAAACTTCAGAAAAGACAACTCTTTCAACATCATACTAGTTCTTCACTGACTACTACAACATATTCAAATGCCAGGACAATAGTTCAAACTACACATGGTGATAAGTACTACAACCTGTCTGCAGGTCGCATCAACTGCCAAAACCATACACACCATACATTCCGGGGAAAAATTAACAGCTATCAAAATACATACAACTTATGAAGTCGATACGACAACACCTATACAACCTAAAAACCAAATCTGTTAAAACATCATCCAAAATACAGGGAAAATCACTTGCATTCAATTTGTCCGGACTGGATGATGTACCCATTGAGATCTACAGTCCTAAAATCTGCCGAACCAGATCTGCAAGACACATGAACAAAAAATAGGGCTCTAAACTATTTCATAAACGAAGCACGCCATACAAAAGCAAAAATCTTACCAGCAAACACAAAATCCGCCACGCAATCTAGTATCACTGCCGCCAAATGCTCGTTCAACAGCAAAGGAACCCTAGCGAGTGCAGCCTGGGACAGCAAGAGAGCAATATATTAGAAATAGAGAGAAAATCTATACATAAGAGGACGCAAGCAAAGCCGATGGTAGAGCAAAAGGAACAAGCAGAGCACCCGGACCTCCACCCCTGGGGTTGAACCCTCCGGCCGACGCTCCCACGGTGAAACAGGAGTAGCAACTTCCCCTGTGAGAAGAGAAGAAGAGGGGAACGAAGACATAATCGATTTGGGGACGGGAGAGGAGCGGAACAGGGAAGATCGGAGGTTAAAAGGTGAGTGGGAAAAAACAGACGGCTAAAGCCCACAACCGTGGCGAAGCCCACTATCTCTGGTAGTTACAAAAGATAATACCAAAAATCAAATACAATAAAACATTAATATAGAGGGAGAAAACAAACGGCTAAAGTACAAATAATAACTCACAACAGTACAATAAAAATTATCAAAAAAGTACAAATGAAAAAAATAATTCATAACGGTGCTGGTTTTTCCCCTAAAAAATAAAGATAAGATAACGGGGGCAAGTCATGTTACGGACTCGCGCTGCGTCGTCGCCTCCTATGGCTCGTTCCTGGCTCTGCCTCACCGGGATAGGGGAGGGGGGGAGTCCCGACCCCCTCCCCGCGGATCGGCCTCGCGCTAACGCGGCAGTGCACTCGTTTGACAGGCGTAGTGCGGTTATTCTGTTCCCCCCCCCCACACACACCCACACACACCCCTAAGATAGATAATGGGGCAAGTCCATACAAGGAAGATGTGTCAGTACAACTATG
>NC_041381.1:287798671-287834920 GCF_002162155.2 Triticum dicoccoides | reverse complement strand
GCGCAATGCGGTTATTCCGTTCCCCCCCCCCACACGCACCCAAACACACCCCTAAGGTAGATAATGCGCCAAGTCCATACAAGGAAGATGTGTCAGTACAACTATGCCCCTCGGTACGGTGCGGTGTGGGGGAAATTCATGTTATGGACTCGCCTCCGCATGCGACGCCACGGCACTCCGCGTCATCGCCTGCTACGGCTCGTTCCTGGCTCGGCCTCGCCGGGATGGGGGAGGGGGGTGTCGGTGTCAAAACCGGCAGATCTCGGGTAAGGGGTCCCGATCTGTGCGTCTTAGGCTGATGGTACCAGGAAGCAAGGGACACAATGTTTACCGAGGTTCGGGCCCTCTCGATGGAGGTAAAACCCTACTTCGTGCTTGATTAATATTAAAGATATGGGTAGTACAAGAGTAGATCTACCACGAGATCGTAGAGGCTAAACCCTAGGAGCTAGCCTATGATGATTATGCCTGTAATTGTGATCGGCCTTCTAAGGTCCAACCTCTCCGGTTTATATAGACACCGGAGAGGGCTAGAGTTTACATGGAGTCAGTTACAAGGAAGGAAACACAATATCCGGATCACCAAGCTTGCCTTCCACGCCAAGGTGAGTCCCATCCAGACACGGGACGAAGTCTTGAGTCTTGTATCTTCACGCTTCAATAGTTCGGACGATGTACATAGTCCAGTTGTCCGGATACCCCCTAATCCAGGACTCCCTCAGTAGCCCCTGAACCAGGCTTCAATGACAATGAGTTCGGCGCGCAGTCTTGTCTTCAGCATTGCAAGGCGGGTTCCTTCTCCGAATACTCCAAAGTAATTATCGGACACATAGATCGTGTCCGGATGTGCAAAATGATCTTCACATACCGCTGTAGAGAGAATGATATTTCACAAATGCAATCTGCTGACAACTTTTTAGACATCGTGACATGTCATTATGGTCGGGTCATTATTCGAACCGTTTCCCACAACCAGCCATAGCGCAAATCGCGATGTGGTTTCTTCTGCATGTTTTGCCATAGCAGAGATCGTGTCCCCTCATCGTGGGATTTTCATTAATACGGGCATGGATAATCCAAACGCACCTCTAATCGTGGCGAGTGGGGAGCGAGCGGGTTCCACCAGGCAAGTGGAGAGGCGCAAAAAGCTTTTACCGTCTCTATAAAGAGATAAGGTCTCTTCCTCTTTACCCACGCCTTCTCCTTCCGCTAGCCCATTCCCCTTTGTTCGAGCCCTAACGCCCAGGCATTCTTATCTTCCATTGAAGAAAGGTTTTTCGAAGATGTCCGGATCCGGAGCAGGAGGCAGATGGATGGCCTCTACTGTCCAGGAGAAGGACATAAAGAGGCTCCGGGAGGCCGGGTATCTGGCCAAGAAGATCGACACCGTCTCCCACCGGCAGGACAGGTCGTCCCTACTCTAGAGCCTCACGAGAGAGTCGTGTTCCTTCCCCATTTTGTCCGCGGGCTCGGGTTTCCCCTTCACCCATTTGTTCGTGGAGTCATGTACTACTATGTGATTGATTTCCATGATCTTTCCCCCAACTCCTTCCTCAATATCTCGATGTTCATCGTCGTGTGCGAGGCTTTTCTCCGGATTTCGCCTCACTTCGGCCTGTGGCTGAAGATGTTCAATGTGAAGCCCAAGGTGGTGAGCGGCGAGCACACCGAGAGCGGCGGCGCCATGGTGAGCAAATGCCCAAGGTCCTTTGGCCGACGGGTGCCTTCAATGACTCCGTCAAGGAGTGGCAGCAGCAGTGGTTCTACATCACCAAACCACGCAGCAAAAAGTGGGCTGCAGCTCCAGAGTTCAGATCCGGAGCCCCACTGCGGCTCACGTCCTGGCCCAAGAAGGGCCCGAACTGGTCCTCGTCCGATGAGCCGTCGCTACTCCTGACGCGCGTTCAGAGTGCGGTCGACAAGGACGTCAAGCTCGTCGACGTAGTCCAGGTGATGTTAGTTCACCTAGTTCTCCCTTGTCAGCGTCGAGCCTGCAATTTGTGGGAGTACAACCCAACCGAGCACCAGACCCTTCGAGAGCTCTATGATTCCTCCCACAAGGATATCTGGAAGGCGCTCTTTAAGTCCGGCAAATCATGGCCGCGCTCCTCCGAGGACCGTGGGTATCAATTATCCCATTCTGCAAGCCCGGTAAGTTATTGCTATGCTCTGTCCATCCATGCTTTGGCTGGCATGTCCTAAGGGAGACATTTTAATCATGCTTTATCACAACCCCAGGGATGGATAAAAAAGGTGGAGCGGATACATTGTCCGGCCCTGCTGCCGGAGGAACCGGCCGGACCTCTTCTGACGAAGATGCTGGTCCCAGCGCCTTACGAGGCGCCAAAGAAAGAGGCCTCCAAGAAGGTCAAAAAGACCTGGAGTGGCCTCCGTCGCCGCGAGGCTTTGGACGCAAAATTCGAAGACTCCAGCGATGCTCCTTCTTCCGAAGACGGAGAGGTGGAAGAAGAGGAGGACGAGCCTCACTCTGGAGGTGGGAAGAAAAGGACGGCCTCCTCATCGCTGGAGGCCTAATCGCCCAAGAGGGGGAAAGGTTCCCTCCTGGAAGCATCCACCACGGCTGCCGATGACAGCCCAGAGTGGGATCCCAGGGCCCAGCCCCTGGAAAAGTCGTAAGTATACGAAATCCGAACACACATATGCGTCCTGGGTTTTTTTGGGTATAGTAGTTTTAACTGTTACCATATTTCGTACAGCCCGGCAAGGTCTCGCGCCGGATAATCCTCATCAGAGGATTCGCTGAACTCAGACGCTTTGGTGATCGAGACGCCTCCGGAGGCTCCTTCCGTGAAGTCCAGGCGCGACACCGAGGTGTCGTCTCAAAGAGACCCGGACCAGGGGAGGCATGTCTCTGGGGCCGGATACGCGGGGGCGGATAAGGTCCCGGAGTCCTCTAAGGCTCAAGGTTCGAGCGAGCAGCCACCTTCGATGGTGGGAGGCCTGCCTACCCCGCCGGCATCCTCTGTCCAAGCAGAGCTGCCACGCGGTCTATCGACAGCGTTAATGAGCGCGCCTATCATCGATGAACATCGGACCCTCATGGGTGCGGTGGTTGAGAAGATTCAGTCCGCCGAGAGCGGGCTGAATGAGTCCTGCCTTGGCCTTATAAAGGCCTTTGAGGTATGTTTTCTAAGAAACCTTTGAGGAATTGTCATAATATGAGTAGTAGCCCCTGATACGCTGTCCGGCGACAGAAAGAGAGCCGGGCAGGGGATCAAATCATCCGTTTTTGCAGGAGCCTTTGTTAATGACGTATACCCCTTTGTGTGAAAACAGGCGTCTGCAGAGAAGACGGCCGCTCATAATGCGGAAGTGTCCGGACTGAAGCAGAGCCTGGAACAGGCCGAGGAGGAACTTGGCTGTGTGAAGAAGCAATTGGAGGACAAGCAAGGTATGTTGAAACATTGTCTCGAATTTGGCATGAATGAGTAATTGTGCCTAATGAAAAGTATTTGTATTGTATGCTCTAGGAGCGAGTGCCGAATATGAGGCACTAAAGAAGGTTGTGGCTGATGCCAACGAGAAGGCTGCCGCCGAACAGGCGCTTCGTAAGAAACACGAGGCCAGGGTCATCGCAGCTGAACGAGAGCTCCAGGAGGCTGTAAAGAAAAGCGAGGGCTTGGAGCAGAGTCTAGTAGGGAAAGAATCCGAACTCGCCCAAGCTCTCCAGGCCACGGAGGATGCTCGGGAAGAAACCCAAGGTGCTGTGCGGGACATTCAGGAGGCCCGGAAAGTTGCGGCTGGTAAGGCTTTTTGTATTCATGGCCATTTTTACATGATAGTGGGAAGAACTCTAAGCGACAAGCTGAATTATTGTTTTTCGAGGGGCGTTTGCGGATCTGCCTCACAGCATATCAGATGCCGCCCAATTCTATCGGACTGAGGAGAAGAAGTCTGCGGAGAGGGATTTCTGGTCGCAGTATTTGGCGTCGAACTATCCGGTGCCCTTCATCGATCAGCTGAAGCAGCTGGTCGAACTGCACCAGGCGGCCGAACTAGACATGAAGGACTTGGTTGTCTGGTTGTGGCCCGCGGAGCCCATTCCAAGCAGTTACTTCGGACTCGTGAAGCGGATTGTGGGCGCCGGTCCTCGGCTTTGATGCTGTTAAGCAATCAGTCTGTAAAGAGGGTGCGCGCATGGCGTTTGCCCATGCAAAAGTGCATTGGGGGAAGTTTGACGCGGAGAAGCTGATGACCGAGAGGCCGCCAGAGGGTAAGGAGCACCGCAAGCCCGATCTGTACTATGAAGGTGTACTGAAGGGAGCCCGCCTTGTGGTGGATAAGTGTACCAAAGACATTATATTTCCCTGAGGGCATTCTTGTCGTTCTTTGTAATATGGGATAATGGCACTTTTATTATTTATTGCCTGTTTTGTTTGAACATTTGTTCTTCCTGTGCGGCTGTTTAGTGTATGTAAATCCTGAGAGTTGGCCAGTTGTCGGCTTCTGCCCCCACGAAAGAAATATGGGGGTGTTCAGGACATACCTGAACACTCTTTATCCCATGGCTGGGACCTTTTAAGGAGGTGTTCCTCACCGTGAACCAGTCAATCGGACTATAGGGCTTTACCACTCTCACTTAGCCATAGGAATTCGAGTATGGTCGGCGCAACCCCTAGTATCCGGAAGGCCGAACTAGGGTCTCTATTGGCGCCTGATTGGAAGACCGATCCTTCGCAGTCTGCATTTATAATGGCATAATGCGGAATAAATCTTTAAGGATTTTACGACCTCTCGAACAGCTGACCAGCTCTCGCTGTATCATGACAGTCGGTTTTTGGCTTTCTCTACTAAGGTGCTCGTCCGGCAGAACCGGGACACAATCGCAGTAGTTCTCCCAACGCTACCTTAGCCGATGGGGTGGAACGTAAAGTACCAAAACATGGGAGCCGGGCAAACCCAACCAATGACCCAAGACATGATTTGGAGCTGATGCATATAGAGCTATAAGTTTGGGGTGCCGATATACCGTGAAGTAGTGCGGACTCCTCAGTTGGTGTCCAGATAGTTGGCTGTCCTATCAAAATTTTGATAGGCATGCACGACTCGCTACTGCGGCAGCTGTATGATTTCCGCTCTAAGGGCGGGGTTCGCCCTTGCTCATAGGTGTGATTATATCACACGGTGTTGGCCTAATAGTTTACCACGTGGAATCTAGTCAACGTGGTTCATCCCGTTAGCATATGGTAAATTACCGTATGAGGGGAAGGTGTCGAAGAGTTATTCTTTGGCTTACATTTTTTGGTGATCCGAAGACCACCGTTAGGGTGGTGGGCCAATAAAACTTGGCCTTTGCACCTGGCATCATTTAAAAGATGTTATCTGTGGTTTCATACCCGTGGGGGCTTTATGTGTTATGGAGCCCCCGGACTACTATGTCTAGAGGTACTGCAATTGAATTGCTGTGGTTGATGTGATCGGGGCGATCGACCGTACTTTTATGCTCTGGGGGGTCTCTTGACTAGACGCCTCCCCTCATTGTTTCCGGCACATGACCAGCCGCTTTGTTTTGAGTATCCGACATTCTCTATTGGTATGCTTTGCCGTCCTTCTAGGGGTACCATGAATTTCACATTGTTGATAGAGTGTGTGGCTCGGGCTGGATAGGCCTGAGCTGTTCTTTGTCCGCTGACCGGACTGGGAGTTGCTGGACTTGGCACCAGCTTCCCTGACTTGATGTTTATGACCATTGCGCCGAGGCTTGAGGATGACTCTTCGTGTGTCCTTCATATTGTCTTGGACCGTAGTGATGTGTTGACATCGGGGTATGTGCCTTGGGTTCTCCTGCTTAGCTTGAGGTAGCCAGTTGTGCCGTGTGTGCCCTTTGCCGGAGCGGTCGAGTCCATATTTTTCGGTGGCCAGGACCTTGGTCCACCTGTCCACGAGCAAATCTTGGTCAGCTTTAAGCTGCTGTTGCTTCCTTTGCAGGCTCCTTGTCGTGGCCATGAGCCGTTGCTTGAAGCAAACTTGTTCCACTAGATCTTCAGGCACGCCGAATTCGTCATTGCCGAGGCTTACCTCGTCCTCGGAGGGGGCGTATAGTTGTCCCTTTCCAAGTATCCCACCGTGGCCAGTACGGCCTGCTTAAAGGCAGGCTGATTAGGGTTGTATTCCTCTTCGGCACCATCCGGATTGTTTTCGTCCCCTGGGCCGGTATTGCTGTGGCGGGGCTTGGAGCGGCGCCGACAACGCCCATGCTTTGTTTTTCTTCCTAAGGGGTTATCCTCCGTTGCCTCATCGCCATTGGTTTCCTTCAGAGTGTCCACCATATATATCATAGGAGGAGGTGGTTGTCCACCGCCCAATGAGTGGTGGTTCATGTTCTTCTCCTGCATCGTCGTCCATACCGTCGATGTCTTCGGAGTCGAAGTTGAGCACGTCGGTTAGATCATCGACCATGGCAATGAAGTGGGTGGTGGGTGGGCAACGAATTCCTTCGTCGCCTACTTCCCATTCAAGCCGGACATAGTTCGGCCAAGAGCCTCCTGACAAAGAGAGAGACTTTAATGAGTTCAGCATGTCACCAAAGGGCGAGTGCTGGAAGATGTTTGCAGCAGTAAACTCCATTACCGGAGCCCAACCAGGCTCGGCGGGCTCAGGAGCACGTGGACTGTGTAACATCCTGATTCTCGAAATGTTTTTTTGTTTTATAATCCAAAAATCAGGGCGTGAAAATTTCATTTGTTTTATTTGTTAACAAAGCTTAAATTTGACTTTTATAATTTGAAGGATTTAATTTGAACTAACGTGAACCTAAATTAAAATTTGAGTTTAGTTTCTTTCTTTTAGTCGGGCTTTATTTTCTCTCCTTTGGCATATTTAAATTTGTGCCTTGAATTTCCTTTGGGTTACTGAAATTCATTTGATTTTTTGAGCTTCTTTTCCTTTTCTAGATTTTCTGGAGAGGAAAATCAATTATTTTCCTCTGTCAAACTCTGTACAGAATTTCCTTCACTCAATATCTTTCTCTCACCCCTGGGTATGCATTCCATATTTTCCCTCCCAACCGAAGTTTTTATTTTGTCCTAGGCTGCAACCCAACCACTCCTTCTCTATTGTTTTTGCTTCCTCATGGGCCTGGCCAATCTGGCCCGTCTCTCCCAACCTAGCGAACCTCCTCTCCTTCCTGTACGTTCAGAAGTCACAAAAGAGGAAACCTCAACAGCCACGATCCCTCCTCTCCTCTTAATTCCCATCAATCCCATCAGTTACAAAAACGGAAGCCATCATATTCAGCGCCTCCATCTTCTCTTCCACTCACGTAGCACTCCTGCCCTCTTCCTTCCTCCTCTCTCTAAGAACTCTCCCTGAACTTTGAAGCTCCATAGACGCCGGTGCTTGTTCCCAGTGATGTAGACTATCTCCATCAGCTCCCTTGCGCCCTAAGGTTCATCTCCACACCATGAATCCATTCAGAGAAGAAAGAACGTGATCGGTCAACCACACACGAAGAATTCCACATGTACGTCAACACTATTCGTCGAGTTCTTCGCCTCGTTCTATCAAACTCGGTGAGCAACTATCCAATTCCTTTTGTGTGACTTCAAAACATCATTCAAGTTATCTCCTAGACATCATAGTTCCTCCTATTTTTATCGTTGGGCGCGTTGATGCTATCCGTCGCATAAACTGTAGGTCATGATCATATTTCCATCATTTTTGTTCATCGTTTGATCTTGACCCCAGTAGAAGAAATGTTTATATGGCTGTAGCAATCCCATAGTGGAGTTAGATTACTTGTTTGGTTAATGGAGTTTTATTATAGATTTTTGGTTGTTGATCAGACTATTTATTAATATGTAATTTTCTTGTGTTCTTGATACGCGTAGGAGTGTGTGCTAGCTATCTCATAATTTGTGTGTGTCCTATGATTTACTAGATTTAGTTTACTCTTGTTTAAATTGCAAAAATACTTGTACAGTGTTTCGGCTCGATAATTTGTGTTAGCAAATATTTCCTTTTTATGCATGCATACTAATATTTATGAATTATAGTCATGTGTAGTACTTTGTGTTTTTAATAGAGATTGATTTTGAGTCACTAAATATCATATAATTTTGTAGCCATGTGTTATGCGAGTGTACAAGTGTTTGTGAATGTTTACCACGTGTAGAAGTTGATTGGTGTATTTGATTATCATTGTTTGTACGTGCTTGGCGGGTGTTATTATTTTAATTAGATTTAGATCATTATTGATGAAATCTTTTATTTATTATTTTAGAAATATTTGGTACTGTTTGTTGTTCTATATTAAGAATGTGTATAGATTTCTAGTGATATTCTCCGTGCGTAGAACCTTGTAGAATTATTGTTTTTGCTTGATTTCTTTAATTATGAAATACTTGATGTATTGATTATTTAATTTTTATTAGCATGGTGATATCTTAGATATGGTTTAAATATTCATTTCCATCCATGTGGCATGTTTGTTCTATTGGTTCGAAATCATTGTCATGTCTATGATCGATATTAACATTTTTTTTCATACGTGTTGTTGCATAGTTCTTTTATGCTAGAAAATGATATGCTTTATTATTTGAGAACAAACCCATTGTGGTTCTTGTCGCATAATATACTATTGCCTAGATGATCCTCTTGTTTTGTAGATGTTTGTTATCCATTATTTTATGTGGTTGGTTGCTTCATATCATGATTCAGAATTGTATTGTTATTGCTTGTATCATAGAATTTAATTTATACTTCTTGTTAATTATCCTAGATGTTTTGTTTACCTAGGATGGTAGTTGCACATGATTCGTTGCTAGACATGCCATGTTACTACTTACTCAAAGTATAATGCATATTTTGGTTATATGGCTACATGTGGTATATCATTGCTAGTTTGTATATTATGTTCATGCATTGGTTAGCCTTTAATTGTTAGATATACATGATAGTAGTTTGTTGGTCTCATACATTCTTCTATTGAGTAAATTGTGCTTTATCAATACTATTCCATGTTTGCAATTTCTTAAAGTAGAATGCATTCTTTATTGAATGTTTCCCATGCATGTCTTATATCCTCGCTAGTTTATACTTTATGATCACGCATATGGTTAGTCTTTGCTTGGTAGAGATACATGCTAGTAGTGAATGATTCTTCTTGCTTGGTCAATACCATGTCATGATGTTCGATTGTATAACTAGATTGCATAGTGTGGATATAGCAATCGTGTATCGAATCATGACTAGTTGACTATCCTATGTTGGTGCAAGAGTAAGTTGTACTATATAACAAATGCATGGCATTTCTGTTATTCTTGCTTTGTTATTTCATTGCTTGATTTCATTGATGTAATGGCCTTGATTTTTACTTGCTTAGTATGATTTATCCCTTGTGCTTCTAAGGCACAACTAGCATGATAATGTTGTGTGCTAACGGCATGCTTGATGTTTGGTTAGCGTATATCAACTAAGTTGTGCTGTTATTATGAGTGTATTATATTTGTAGCATAGCGGGTAGCTTGTGTAATGATATTGCATGCTTATGGGTATATATCTAGTCGTTGCATTGTTATATGCCTAGACATCTTTCATGCAAGTGATGTTTCATGTCTTATTATACTACCATGTGTTATAGTTGTTTCAACAGTCCATCTCATGTTCAAGATATTTTACCTTTCATGTTAGTTGAGTTGTGCCTTCCTCATATGCTTAACGCGCATAGTTTGCTCTGTTGTTTAAGCATGTGTGGGTAATCTTGTTACTAGTGGTCATTGGATATTTGTTCTTTCTTACTTAAAGAGCATGTACTACTTTAGTATCTTCTCATGATCACTTGTATGTTTGATGCTTGTGGTTTTAGTTAAGATCTCTTTATGATTCTTTATTCACATGCCTTGTATGATACGGTGCCATATTATTGTATTGTTTATTTTCTTCCTAGTATTTTGTTGGATCTTGATATAAGAGTACTTCTTAATGTTACTTATGGATGATGTTTATACATTGCTTGTTGTTAACCATTATAAATATTTGGATTCCTCCAAATATTTATTCTTGGTTGATTGCCACATTTAATCATATCATGTCTAGGATAGTTGTTCATCGACTTGTTCCATGTGTTGTATAGTTCTTGTTGATTGTTTGACAAATGAATTTGTTAGATATAACGGTGTTGATCCCATTTTATTTTTATAATGTTTTAGGTCTAAACCTAGATCTTATTTCACTTCATTTTATTGAATGATGTTTGACTGCTTGACTGGTATGGTTTATAATGTTGGTTTGGTTGTCATATGGAATGCTTGCTTTTGAGTTATGATGTAGTTGATGTTTATGTTTGGTTGCTATTAACCATTCTAAATATTTAGATGATATCTAAATATTTATCTGTGGTTAACCTTTACCTTTATCATACCATGATATGATTGTGTAGTTAAATGCATAAGGTGGTTCCATTCCATGTGTGTTGATGCCATCGTGTTTGTTATAGTAGTTTCCTATAGCAGTTAGTCGATATGGGTGATGTGAACTACTAGTGGTTGTATCATGGTTCATATTAGAACATTAGTCACTTCTTTGAATCCTCTCTACTTACCTCCCTATCATGCTATCTCATTTCATAATCTCCATCTGATCGATATCTTACTATCCATCCACTCTTAATTTGTTTTGGATGTTATTTGGCTTTACTATTGTTTTGGTATTTATTGGTTTTCCATTTGCTATCGTTACGACGAGTAGGGAGTGACGATGTTGGACAAGGACAGAACAGGTTACTGAAGAAGGACTCAACAATCAAGGCATGCCTCCTTCTTTGATCATACTTATCCTATGCTTTACAAAATTGCATTGTGTTTTATGGTTACTATATGCATGCTATTTTAATTCTCATAGCTAGCGTGTCGATGGACACATTACCTTGATCCGCTTGTCGCCTATTCATTTGACACCTGAGTAGAAGTATATAATTCCGGTAGAGTAGAAATGCTTAGCCATGCTTATCACCCTATAGGTGCCTTGTTGAATGACCCCTGAGTCATTGACAGTTGAAACTTAACGCTGAGCTAGGCCTGTTGGCCCTTGTTGACCTTCTCTATCCTCTTCTACTCTGGGTAAAACTTACCATCTGAATACTGGTGCGGGCGACAGCTGAATCAAGGATTGAAGGAGCGATTGGCCGCCCTTCACTTGTTGAAGGGGGCAATCAGTCGTCTGTGCCGCATGAGGCCTAATAAATCTTGGATTTGAAGATTGTGATAACAGTACAGCCACATGCTATATGGGCACTAGCTTGGTTAATTAGTTAGTTCACTCTTATTGTCGTCATTGCCGTACCGCAGATGGGATAGCTGCCTTGCGAGGAGTATCCTCGGCACAAAAGGGGGGCCCGGACTGTGAACTGCGGTTACTTCCATGTTGAAACCTAGTGGGCTTGGCACTGTAAGTTTGGTCTAATGAAAGACCTTGTCACAATCTCCCTGCCGGTACACCAAATGGAGTACTATACCAGCGGCCACTAGTGGCAACAAGTTGGGATTGTGTCGTGTGGGTAAAGTGTACAACCTCTGCAGAGTGTAAAACTATTCGAATAGCCGTGTCCACGGTCATGGGCAACACATGAATCTTTCTTGACATACAGGACCTGTCTTGCTTATTCCCTCTTTGCCACTATTCTTGAAACCTATGAAGGACGTGAGTTGATCGAGGATCCTCACTTGATGAAAGTTATTCTGGAGAGAAAACATGTTTTCATCTAAAACTGCTATTATTCATGTACTATGTTATTTTCAAACAAAATTAGCTTTTATGCAAATGAGCCATACAACCTTCCTTTGAAGCCACATGTAGCTATTAGGACCTTCCCCGTGGGAGGCATGTTGAGTACGTAATGTACTCATGGCAATACTTTTGTTGAACAACAGAGTTCCATGAAGACGAAGGTGATGACTATGACAACTATGGCGATCCGTAGGAGTGAGGTCACGTTGACTACATCGACTGCCTGTGCCTGAGATGGAGTCACTACGCATTTTACTTTCCGCTGTTTTTTGATTGTAAATGTCATGAGACATTTCACTAGGTATGTCTTGTGACAAATATACTACTTGTAATGCTTTTACGTATTCTGCAATGATACCATTTCACCGTGTTATCAACAATGATCCTGGGGTTGACAATTAAACACGGGAGGATCTGGAAGATAATTCCGGGTTCCCAGAGACTGGAACCTACAACCGGATATGAGTCCGGGGGTCCGGAGTCATAGGCTTCCTCCAAGGTGAGGCCTGTGTTCGGCTCCATCGCTGATGAGTGTGCGGCCTGCGGGGCGTGGTCCATCCCTCCATCCTTAGGCAACGCAACCTACTCCGGATTTAGGTCCGAGGCTACTGGAGGGGTGATATCCCGAGCATTGCCTGGCAGCAGGTCTAAGCCGTGCTTGTCGTGACTGTCCGATGCTCCTGGCATAGGCCCGAATCCGTCGAAGATCAAGTCTCCGCAAATGTCCGCCGTGTAGTTCAGGATTCCGAACTTGATCTCGTGTCCAGGGGCGTAGCTGTCGATCTGCTCTAGATGGCCAAGCGAATTAGCCCGCAGTGCGAAGCCGCTGAACACAAAGATCCGTCCGGGGAGAAAAGTTTCACCCTGGACCGTGTCGTTGACGATGATTGAAGGAGCCATCGAGCCTTGCAACGACGACACAAAGGAACTCTCAATGAAAGCACCAATGTCGGTTTCAAAACCGGCGGATCTCGGGTAGGGGGACCCGATCTGTGCGTCTTAGGCTGATGGTAATAGGAAGCAAGGGACACAATGTTTACCCAGGTTCGGGCCCTCTCGATGGAGGGAAAACCCTACTTCCTGCTTGATTAATATTGAAGATATGGGTAGTACAAGAGTAGATCTACCACGAGATCGTAGAGGCTAAACCCTAGGAGCTAGCCTATGATGATTATGACTGTAATTGTGATCGGCCTTCTAAGGACCAACCTCTCCAGTTTATATAGACACCGGAGAGGGCTAGGGTTTACATGGAGTCGGTTACAAGGAAGGAAACACAATATCCGGATCGCCAAGCTTGCCTTCCACGCCAAGGAGAGTCCCATCCGGACACGGGACGAAGTCTTGAGTCTTGTATCTTCACGCTTCAATAGTCCGGATGATGTACATAGTCCAATTGTCCGGATACCCCCTAATCCAGGACTCCCTCAGGGGGGTCCCTCCCCCCTCCCCCAGCTCGGCCTCGCACTAACGCGGCAGTGCGCTCGTTTGACAGGCGCAGTGTGGTTATTCTGTTTCCCACGCCCCACACGCACCCACACACACCCCTAAGATAGATAATGGGGCAAGTCCATGTTGGGGAACGTAGCAGAAATTCAAAATTTTCCTACGTGTCACCAAGATCTATCTATGGAGAGACCAGCAACGAGTAGAAAGAGAGTGCATCTACATACCCTTGTAGATCGCTAAGCGGAAGCGTTCAAGTGAACGGGGTTGATGGAGTCGTACTCGTCGTGATTCAAATCACCGATGATCCTAGTGCCGAACGGACGGCACCTCCGCGTTCAACACACGTACAGCCCGGTGACGTCTCCCACGCCTTGATCCAGCAAGGAGAGAGGGAGAGGTTGAGGAAGACTCCATCCAACAGCAGCACAACGGCGTGGTGGTGGTGGAGGAGCGTGGCAATCCAGCAGGGCTTCGCCAAGCACCATGGGAGAGGAGGAGTAGGAAGAGAGGTAGGGCTGTGCCAGAACTTCATGTATAGCTCCCATGCGCCTCCCCACTATATATAGGGGTGGAGGGGCTGGTTTCTTGCCCTCCAAGTCCATTGGGGCGTTGGCCAAGGTGGGAGGAAAGAAATCTCATTATTTCCTTCCCCACCGATTGTTATCCCCCTTTTTTTAGGGATCTTGATCTTATCCCTTCGGGATATGATCTTATTCCTTCTAAGGGGGGATCTTGGTGTGCCTTGACCAGGGGTGTGGGGCCTTGCCCCCACTACCCACGTCCATGTGGGTCCCCCCATGCAGGTGGGCCCCACTCCGGAACCTTCTAGAACCTTCCCGGTACAATACCGAAAAATCCCGAACATTTTCCGGTGGCCAAAATAGGACTTCCCATATATAAATCTTTACCTCCGGACCATTCCGGAACTCCTCGTGACGTCCGGGATCTCATCCGGGACTCCGAACAACATTCGGTAACCACATACAAACTTCCTTTATAACCCTAGCGTCATCGAACCTTAAGTGTGTAGACCCTACGGGTTCGGTAGACATGTAGACATGACCGAGACGTTCTCCGGTCAATAACCAACAGCGGGATCTGGATACCCATGATGGCTCCCACATGTTCCACGATGATCTCATCGGATGAACCACGATGTCAAGGACTTAATCAATCCCGTATTCAATTCCCTTTGTCTATCGGTATGTTACTTGCCCGAGATTCGATCGTCGGTATCCAATACCTTGTTCAATCTCGTTACCGGCAAGTCACTTTACTCGTTCTGTAACACATCATCCCGTGATCAACTCCTTGGTCACATTGCGCATATGATGATGTCCTACCGAGTGGGCCCAGAGATACCTCTCCGTTTACACGGAGTGACAAATCCTAGTCTCGATCCACATAAAACAATAGATACTTTCGGAGATACCTGTAGTGCACCTTTATAGTCACCCAGTTACGTTGTGACGTTTGATACACCCAAAGCACTCCTACGGTATCCAGGAGTTACACGCTCTCATGGTCGAAGGAAGAGATACTTGACATTGGCAAAGCTCTAGCAAATGAACTACACGATCTTTTGTGCTAGTCTTAGGATTGGGTCTTGTCCATCACATCATTCTCCTAATGATGTGATCCCGTTATCAACGACATCCAATGTCCATAGCCAGGAAACCATGACTATCTGTTGATCACAACGAGCTAGTCAACTAGAGGCTCACTAGGGACATATTGTGGTCTATGTATTCACACGTGTATTACGATTTCCGGATAATACAGTTATAGCATGAATAGAAGACAATTATCATGAACAAGGAAATATAATAATAATACTTTTATTATTGCCTCTAGGGCATATTTCCAACAGTCTCCCACTTGCACTAGAGTCAATAATCTAGTTCACATCGCCATGTGATTAACACTCACAGGTCACATCGCCATGTGACTAATACCCAAGAGTTTACTAGAGTCAGTAGTCTAGTTCACATCACTATGTGATTAACACTCAATGAGTTTTATGTTTGATCATGTTGCTTGTGAGAGAGGTTTTAGTCAACGGGTCTGAACCTTTCAGATCCGTGTGTGCTTTACAAATCTCTATGTCATCTCCTAGATGCAGCTACCACGCTCTATTTGGAGCTATTCCAAACAATTGTTCTACTTGGAGCTATTCTAAATTATTGCTCCATTATATGTATCCAGTCTCTCTACTCAGAGCTATCCGGATAGGTGTCAAGCTTGCATCGTCGTAACCTTTACGACGAACTCTTTTACCACCTCCATAATCGAGAAAATTCCTTAGTCCACTAGTTACTAAGGATAACTTTGACCGCTGTCCTGTGAGCCATTCTTGGATCACTCTTGTACCCCTTGACTGACTCATGGCAAGGCACACTTCAGGTGCGGTACACAGCATAGCATACTGAAGAGTCTACGTCTTAAGCATAGGGGACGACCTTCGTCCTTTCTCTTTATTCTGCCGTGGTCGAGCTTTAAGTCTTAACTTCGTACCTTATAACTCAGGCAAGAACTCCTTCTTTGACTGGTCCATCTTGAACACCTTCAAGATCATGTCAAGGTATGTGCTCATTTGAAAGTATTATTAAGCATTTTGATCTATCCTTATAGATCTTGATGCTGAATGCTCAAGTAGCTTAATCCAGGCTTTCCATTGAAAAACACTTTCAAAATAACCCTATATGCTTTCCAGAAATTCTATGTCATTTCTGATCAACAATATGTCAACAACATATACTCATCAGAAATTCTATAGTGCTCCCACTCACTTCTTTGGAAATACAAGTTTCTCATAAACTTTGTACAAACCCAAAATTTTTGATCATCATCAAAGCATACATTCCAACTCCAAGATGCTCACTCCAGTCCTTAGAAGGATTGATGGAGCTTTGCATACTTATTAGCATCTTTCGGGATTGACAAAACCTTCCGGTTGTATCACATACAACCTTTCATCATTAAAATCGTCGAGGAAACAATGTTTTGACATCCTATCTGCAAGATTTCATAAATAATGCAGTAATCGCTAATATAATTCCAACAGACTCTTAGCATCGCTACGAGTGAGAAAATCTCATCGTAGTCAACTCCTTGAACTTGTCGGAAAACATCTTAACGACAAGTCGAGCTTTCTTAATGGTGACATTTACCATCATTGTCCGTCTTCCTTTTGA
Source organism: Triticum dicoccoides (assembly GCF_002162155.2). Taxonomy (NCBI): domain Eukaryota; kingdom Viridiplantae; phylum Streptophyta; class Magnoliopsida; order Poales; family Poaceae; genus Triticum; species Triticum dicoccoides. The sequence continues at coordinate 287,818,532 of NC_041381.1, read as the reverse complement.
AATCCATCTGTACTCATTAGCCTTACGACCATCGAGCCGTTCTGCCAAAGTCTACACTCTCGGATTTTATGGCCTCAAGCCATTTATCGGAATCCGGGCCCACCATCGCTTCTCCATAGCTCGTAGGTTCATTGTTGTCTAGCAACATGACCTTCAAGACAGGATTGCGTACCACTCTGAAGTAGTACGCATCCTTGTCATCTTACGAGGTTTGGGAGTGACTTGATCCGAAGTTTCATGATCAATATCATAAGCTTCCACTTCAATTGGTGTAGGTGCCACAGGAACAACTCCCTGTGCCCTGTCACACACTAGTTGAAGAGACGGTTCAATAACCTCATCAAGTCTCCAGCATCCTCCCACTCAATTCTTTTGAGAGAAACTTTTCCTCGAGAAAGGACCCGATTCTAGAAACAATCCATATTGCTTTTGGATCTGAATTAGGAGGTATACCCAACTGTTTTGGGTTTCCTATGAAGATGCATTTTATCCGCTTTGGGTTCGAGCTTATCAACCTGAAACTTTTTCATATAAGCGTCGCAGCCCCAAACTTTTAAGAAACGACAACTTAGGTTTCTCTAAACCATAATTCATACGGTGTCATCTCATCGGAATTACGTGGTGCCCTATTTAAAGTGAATGTGGTTGTCTCTAATGCCTAACCCATGAACGATAGCGGTAATTCGATAAGAGACATCATGGTACGCACCATATCCAATAGGGTGCAACTATGATGTTCGGCCACACCATCACATTATGGTGTTCCAGGCGGTATTAATTGCGAAACAATTTCCACAATGTCTTAATTGTGTGTCAAAACTCATAACTCAGATATTCATCTCTATGATCATATCATAGACATTTTATCCTCTTGTCACAATGATCTGCTACTTCACTCTGAAATTACTTGAACCATTCAATAATTCAGACTTGTGTTTCATCAAGTAAATATACTCAACATTTACTCGAATCATCTGTGAAGTAAGAACATAATGATATTCACTGCATGCCTCAGCACTCATTCGACTGCACACATCAAAATGTGTTACTTCCAACAAGTTGCTATCTTGTTCCATCTTACTGAAAATGAGGCTTTTCAGTCATCTTGCCCATGTGGTATGATTTGCATATCTCAAGTGATTCAAAATCAAGTGAGTCCGAACGATCCATTTGCATGGAGTTTCTTCATGCATATACACCAATAGACATGGTTCGCATGTCTCAAACTTTTCAAAAACGAGTGAGTCCAAAGATCCATCAACATGGAGCTTCTTCATGCGTTTTATACCATTATGACTTACATGGCAGTGACACAAGTAAGTGGTACTATCATTACTATCTTATATCTTTTGGCATGAAAATGTGTATCACTACGACCGAGATTCAATAAACCATTCCTTTAGGTGCAAGACCATTGAAGGTATTATTCAAAAATAGAGTAACCATTATTCTCCTTAAATGAATAACCGTATTGCGATAGACATAATCCAATCATGTCTATGCTCAACGCAAACACCAATCTCGGTGGTAGAGGGAGCGTGCGATGCTTGATCATATCAACCTTGGAAACACTTCCAACATATATCGTCAGCTCACCTTTAGCTAGTCTCCATTTATTCCGTAGCTTTTATTTCGAGTTACTAACACTTAGCAACCGAACCGGTATCCAATACCCTGGTGCTACTAGGAGTACTAGTAAAGTACACATTAACATAATGTATATCCAATATACTTCTATCGACCTTGCCAGCCTTCTCATCTACCAAGTATCTAGGGCAATGCTGCTCTAGTGGTTGTTCCCCTTATTACAGAAGCACTTAGTCTCGGGTTTGGGTTCAACCTTGGGTTTCTTCACTAGAGCAGCAGCTGAATTGCTGTTTCATGAAGTATCCCTTTGTTCCCTTGCCCTTCTTGAAACTAGTGGTTTCACCAACCATCAACAATTGATGCTCCTTCTTGATTTCTACTTTCGTGGTGTCAAACATCATGAATATTTCAAGGATCATCATATCTATCCCTGATATGTTATAGTTAATCACGAAGCTCTAGCAGCTTGGTGGCAATGACTTCGAGGAAACATCACTATCTCATCTGGAGGATCAACTCCCACTCGATTCAAGTGATTGTTGTGCTCAGACAATCTGAGCACAAGCTCAACGATTGAGCTTTTCTCCCTTAGTTTGCAGGCTAAGAAAATCGTCGGAGGTCTTATACCTCTTGACGTGGGCACGAGCCTGAAATCCCAATTTCAGCCCTCGAAACATCTCATATGTTCCGCGACGTTTCGAAAACGTCTTTGGTGCCTCTACTTAAACCATTTAATTGAACTATCACGTAGTTATCAAAACGTGTATGTCCGATGTTCGCAACATCGACAAATGACGTTGGGGTTCAGCACACTGAGCGGTGCATTAAGGACATAAGCTTTCTACTGATCGCATAATCGCTACTATCAACTTTCAACTATATTTTCTCTAGGAACATATCTAAACAGTGGAACTAAAGCGCGAGCTTACGACATAATTTGCAAAAGGTCTTTTGACTATGTTCAGGATAATTAAGTTCATCTTATGAACTCCCACTTAGATAGACATCCCTCTGGTCATCTAAGTGATCACATGATCCGAGTCAACTAGGCCGTGTCCGATCATCACGTGAGACGGACTAGTCATCATCGGTGAACATCTTCATGTTGATCGTATCTACTATACGACTCATGCTCGACCTTTCGGTCTCCGTCTTCTGAGGCCATGTCTGTACATGCTAGGCTCGTCAAGTTAACTCTAAGTGTTTTCGCTGTGTAAAACTGTCTTACACCCGTTGTATGTGAACGTAAGAATCCATCACACCCGATCATCACGTGGTGCTTAGAAGCGATGAACTGTAGCAACGGTGCACAGTTAGGGGAGAACACTTCTTGAAATTTTGTAAGGGATCATCTTATTTACTACCGTCGTCCTAAGCAAACAAGATGCATAAACATGATAAACATCACATGCAATCAAATAGTGACATGATATGGCCAATATCATTTTTGCTCCTTTTGATCTTCATCTTCGGGGCTCCATGATCATCATCGTCACCGGCATGACACCATGATCTCCATCATCATGATCTCCATCATCGTGTCTTCATGAAGTTGTCACGCCAACGACTACTTCTACTTCTATGGCTAACACGATTAGCAATAAAGTAAAGTAAGTTACATGGCGTTCTTCAATGACACGTAGGTCATACAATAAATAAAGACAACTCCTATGGCTCCTGCCGGTTGTCATACTCATCGACATGCAAGTCGTGAATCCTATTACAAGAACATGATCAATCTCATACATCACATATCATTCATCACATTATTCTTGGCCATATCACATCACAAAGCATACCCTGCAAAAACAAGTTAGACGTCCTCTAATTGGTGTTTGCATGTTTTACGTGGCTGCTATGGGTTTCTAGCAAGAGCGTTTCTTACCTACGCAAGACCACAACGTGATATGCCAATTGCTATTTACCCTTCATAAGGACCCTTTTCATCGAATCCGTTCCGACTAAAGTGGTAGAGACTGGCACCCGCTAGCCACCTTATGCACCAAGTGCATGTCAATCGGTGGAACCTGTCTCACGTAAGAGTACGTGTAAGGTTGGTCCGGGCCGCTTCATCCCACAATACCGTCGAAACAAGATTGGACTAGTAACGGTAAGCATATTGAACAACATCAACGCCCACAACTACTTTGTGTTCTACTCGTGCAAAGAATCTACGCAATAGACCTAGCTCATGATGCCACTGTTGGGGAACGTAGCAGAAATTCAAAATTTTCCTACGTGTCACCAAGATCTATCTATGGAGAGACCAGCAACGAGTAGAAAGAGAGTGCATCTACATACCCTTGTAGATCGCTAAGCGGAAGCGTTCAAGTGAACGGGGTTGATGGAGTCGTACTCGTCGTGATTCAAATCACCGATGATCCTAGTGCCGAACGGACGGCACCTCCGCGTTCAACACACGTACAGCCCGGTGACGTCTCCCACGCCTTGATCCAGCAAGGAGAGAGGGAGAGGTTGAGGAAGACTCCATCCAACAGCAGCACAACGGCGTGGTGGTGGTGGAGGAGCGTGGCAATCCAGCAGGGCTTCGCCAAGCACCATGGGAGAGGAGGAGTAGGAAGAGAGGTAGGGCTGTGCTAGAACTTCATGTATAGCTCCCATGCACCTCCCCACTATATATAGGGGTGGAGGGGCTGGTTTCTTGCCCTCCAAGTCCATTGGGGCGTTGGCCAAGGTGGGAGGAAAGAAATCTCATTATTTCCTTCCCCACCGATTGTTATCCCCCTTTTTTTAGGGATCTTGATCTTATCCCTTCGGGATATGATCTTATTCCTTCTAAGGGGGGATCTTGGTGCGCCTTGACCAGGGGTGTGGGGCCTTGCCCCCACTACCCACGTCCATGTGGGTCCCCCCATGCAGGTGGGCCCCACTCCGGAACCTTCTAGAACCTTCCCGGTACAATACCGAAAAATCCCGAACATTTTCTGGTGGCCAAAATAGGACTTCCCATATATAAATCTTTACCTCCGGACCATTCCAGAACTCCTCGTGACGTCCGGGATCTCATCCAGGACTCCGAACAACATTCGGTAACCACATACAAACTTCCTTTATAACCCTAGCGTCATCGAACCTTAAGTGTGTAGACCCTACGGGTTCGGGAGACATGTAGACATGACCGAGACGTTCTCCGGTCAATAACCAACAGCGGGGTCTGGATACCCATGATGGCTCCCACATGTTCCACGATGATCTCATCGGATGAACCACGATGTCAAGGACTTAATCAATCCCGTATTCAATTCCCTTTGTCTATCGGTATGTTACTTGCCCGAGATTCGATCGTCGGTATCCAATACCTTGTTCAATCTCGTTACCGGCAAGTCACTTTACTCGTTCCGTAACACATCATCCCGTGATCAACTCCTTGGTCACATTGCGCATATGATGATGTCCTACCGAGTGGGCCCAGAGATACCTCTCCGTTTACACGGAGTGACAAATCCCAGTCTCGATCCGCATAAAACAATAGATACTTTCGGAGATACCTGTAGTGCACCTTTATAGTCACCCAGTTACGTTGTGACGTTTGATACACCCAAAGCACTCCTACGGTATCCAGGAGTTACACGCTCTCATGGTCGAAGGAAGAGATACTTGACATTGGCAAAGCTCTAGCAAATGAACTACACGATCTTTTGTGCTAGTCTTAGGATTGGGTCTTGTCCATCACATCATTCTCCTAATGATGTGATCCCGTTATCAACGACATCCAATGTCCATAGCCAGGAAACCATGACTATCTATTGATCACAATGAGCTAGTCAACTAGAGGCTCACTAGGGACATATTGTGGTCTATGTATTCACACGTGTATTACGATTTCTGGATAATACAGTTATAGCATGAATAAAAGACAATTATCATGAACAAGGAAATATAATAATAATACTTTTATTATTGCCTCTAGGGCATATTTCCAACAGTCCATACAAGGAAGATGTGTCAGTACAACTATGCCCCTCGGTACGGTGTGGTGCGGGGGCAAGTCATGTTACGGACTCGCCTGCTATGGCTCGTTCGTAGAACAAAACTAACAAGAACTAGAACAAAAAAAAGTTATCAGTCCAAGTCACTAGTGGAGTCAAGTACTAAATTCAAACAAACAAAAAAAATGAAAAAAATGACCGCCCAAGGACAAAAAAGTACTAGTCCAAGTTACTGGTGTAGTCAAGTACTAGATTCAAACAACAAAACAGGGAAAAATTGGCCGTCAGTCCAAGTCACTAGTGGAGTCAAGTACTAGATTCAAACAAACAAAAAAAGAAAAGAAAAAAAATTGACCGCCCAAGGACAAAAAAGTACCAGTCCAAGTTACTGGTGGAGTCAAGTACTAGATTCAAACAACAAAAAAGGAAAAAATTGACCGCCCAAGGACAGGCGCAGGCCCTGACAATGCTAGATACTTGAACTCGAGCCCGTGGGCGAATCCCTAGTAATCCGCACAAACGCAGGGCCTGCCGTCTAGGGCCCACAGGTCAAGAGAGAGAGAGAGAGAGAGAGAGAGCGCCGTGTATAAGCACTCTGGTAAGTGTTCAGAGGAGTTCGACTGGTGAGCCTCGGCTGCGCTTATAAACAGGTCTAGGGCCCCCTCGACTAGCGAGGTGGGACTAAACCCATAGCGCACGCGCACGCTGTGCTGCACAGCCGCGCGGACGAGCTATCTGGGCCGAAAACAACGACTCAGGCTGATGGCCCAACACAGTACTTCGCCCCATTACAAAAATCCAGCAGATCACACACGAAAAAAAACAAAATGCAGATAATTTTTAAAAAACCTCACAAAAAAATTCAATTAATAAACAAAAATATTGTAAAAAGTTCAAACACATCTTAATGGTAAGAAGTGAAAAAAAAAAGACTGTAAATAAAAATTTCAAAAACGAATTTATAAAAAGTTCAACTATTACAATTCATAAGGTTCAAGTACAAAAAAATAGTACTGTGCAGCGAAGATTATTTTTTTTAAATTTTAAAACATACTAAAACTATCATTATTCAACTATAAAAAAGAAAAAATGTGCTCCAAAATTCAAGTAAAAAAGTAAGAAAAAATGTTATACAACAAACAAATTTGATTGGTAATTGACAACCTAAAATAGTTCAGTACTATCATTAACAGAATGTAACTTTAGCAAACTCAATAACAAAAAGGGGTTCTAAAAACATCATCAGCGTATAGCACCGTCTGCAAGTTATGTACATGAAAATATACCAGTCAAAACAAAGGATGCCCATCAGTTCAACTATAGAATTGTTCCAGTACTAATATAAAGAATATATAAATAAAACAGTTATACTTGAGCAGAACAATAGGAAAAACATTACATAACTTGTTCCAAACCATCTGATAATACCATACAATTCAACCATCTCACATGCAAATGTTTTAAAAGAAAAAATACTGCAACATAATCAACCACACACAAATCTCACAACCGGCGTCATTTGGCACATTTAAACCTACATCACATAAATTCTGAAGGTCAGAGAGTCGTCTTCTCTGGAGAACATAACCATAACCACATCACCATCCTCAAATCCAGACTCTGCCACAAACTCCTTCCACCCAGTAGTTAGGTTGATGCAACCATCAAAGTCGATGTGGCAGGCAACATCCATCAACTGATACCCATTTTTGTCTGAAGTCTCCATCTTCAGAACACCGGAACTAGGAGCAACAATCCTGATGCTGGGTGATATTTTCTGCAAATGGGCATGGGATCACAAAAGAAATTGAACACCTGACATAACTGAATTTTTACACAGATATAGGAACAATCTGCATAACAAACTAAAATGGAAAAATCCGAACCAAAACAATAACACAAAACTAACTAGACATTTGAACTGACTAAACTGAAGAAATATACATATCAATAAACCTACAGTAGAAACATCTGACAAAAAATAGATCAAGGATTATACAAAAATGGATAAAATACTGTTAAGTAATGAACAAATACACACAAAAATCCCTACTGTTAAATTCTGACAAAACCAAATAAAAAAATATAGACAAACTATTCATAAGACTAAACTGGAGATTCAGTCCATGGGATTCAAACAGAGACCAACAAAAAAGTAGAAAACAAAACGAATAGAAACACATACCCATGATTCCTTCAAGTCACCAACCGTTAGGTGACAAACATAGGGTGTACGAAACCCATGGTTGTTGTACAACAGACAAGAAAGTTGCCCACGACGCTGAGTCTGGGTGAGCTCCAAACCAGATTCGTACACATAGCCGTCAGCTATGCGCGCCATCTTTGCCAGGCATCCGCATGAACAATCCTCCATGGAACACATAGGAACAGAGAAAAAAGCAACAAGGAGAAGAGGGAGGAACCTAGATCTAATTCTGGAAGAAGGAAGAAAAAGGAGGGGGAAGACTTGGACACACCACATATAGATGGATAGAGTTTATAGTCAGGGAGACTCGCACATTATAAAAATAATAAATAGGCAGGTGGGCAGCCAGCTGGTAGGAAATAGTTATTACACAAGCCGTGCAACATTTGACCGCAAATCAGTTCAACTTCAGATACAAGCAGTTCAAAAGTGCACATGTCAAACATATGCAGACAAAACAAACACATTCAGAGACAAAACAGTTGAATTCATTTAGTCATTCAAACATCTGCCCCCTCACAACAAAAATCTTAAAAACATAATTGTCGGTGTCAAAACCGGCGGATCTCGGGTAGGGGGTCCCAAACTGTGCGTCTAGGCAGATGGTAACAGGAGACAAGGGACACGATGTGTTACCCAGGTTCGGGCCCTCTTGATGGAGGTAAAACCCTACGTCCTACTTGATTGATATTGATGATGTGGGTATTACAAGAGTAGATCTACCACGAGATCAAGGAGGCTAAACCCTAGAAGCTAGCCTATGGTATGATTGTTGTTCGTCCTATGGACTAAAACCATCCGGTTTATATAGACACTGAAGAGGGCTAGGGTTACACAGAGTCGGTTACAATGGTAGGAGATCTACATATCCGCTTGCCTTCCACGCTAAGGAAAGTCCCCTCCGGACACAGGACAAAGTCTTCAATCTTGTATCTTCATAGTCTTGGAGTCCGGCCGATGATGATAGTTCGGCTATCCGGACACCCCCTAGTCCAGGACTCCCTCAGTAGCCCCCGAACCAGGCTTCAATGACGACGAGTCCGGCATGTATATTGTCTTCGGCGTTTGCAAGGCGGGTTCTCATCCATATTCCATGTGTTTGTCGAATAGTGGCCAGTTTCCTTATAAATGCTGTGCTCCTTGGCTTCTACGTCCAATAATGGCCCTCTTCCACGTGTCATATGAATGCGAAAAGCCAGGGTATTTTTACGTTTTACCCCCTAGCTGCGCGAATAAGCTGCCTATAAGAGAGGCGAGGATCCAGATCCGAATCACACCATCCTCCTTCCGCAAGTACTCATCGAAGCGCATCTGACAAAAATCCATTCCAACATGGACAGTCGACGCGGCAAATCCTCTCGTGCTCCCAGTCCTCGGCCAGGAGATTGGAGGAGATGTTCAGTCCCGCACAGTGAGTTAGTGACGCTCCAAGTAGAGGGATACCTTCCCCCAGCCTTTATGGTTCCAGTTCGAGCCGGACTGGCCACCTACAAGGGTGGGAAGCAGGCGGAGAGCATCCCCAATCCCTCCAAAGGAGAGAGGGTATGCTTCGTCCCCTACCTAATAAGGGGACTCAGATTTCCCATACATCCGTTTCTCCGGGGGCTCCTGGAGTTCTATGGACTCCAACTTCACCACCTCACACCTGCCTCCATCTTGCACATCGCGGGCTTTGTAGCTCTTTGCGAGCTGTTCTTGGGCATCGAGCCCCATTTTGCATTGTGGAAGAGATTGTTTTGCCTCGTACCCCGTTCTCACGAGGGGTCGATATATCGAGTGGGCGGAGCCGAAATATGGCTCATCGCCGGGACCGGATATCTATCCGGAACCCTGAAGAAGGCGTCCGAAGACTAGCCTTCGGAATGGTTCTATATGGAAGACGCCCCGCTACCGGATCCAGTTCGGATCGGCCTCCCGGAGTTTAGTAACGCTCCTATGAAGAAATGCCTGAGTTGGCGCCCGTGGAGCCCTCAACAGGAAGATGATAGGAGCGTCCAATATCTGATGGGCTGGATAAGGTTACTGGCCCATTCCGGATTGACCATGATTGGAGTCATGGCCACATGCATTATGCGAGGGGTGCAGCCGCTCCAATATAGGGGCCACCCCATGTGGGATTTCAACGGGGAGAATGACGCCATCCGTCATGGCCGCAAGGGGCTGGGATCGACCGCCGATCTGGTGAAGACCCTGTCCGGCTTGTACAAGGGAGAGAAGGAGGACTTCCTCCGCACGAGTCCATTGAATGGATTCTCCATGAATAACCCTCGGAGCTGGGTAATCGGACATTTATATATCCGATCCGTGCTTTCAAAGTTAAGTGTCTTACTTTATGATTTCGACGCAGGAACTGCGCCGGGATGTGGAGGGCGTACAAAGCCCGACTCCACAACCCGAGGATCCGGGAAGATCCCTTGATCCGGCCTCCGGAGAGGATCCGGACATAAAGGTGGAGCTGATTGACGGGGTGTTCCACCAACTCAGCATAGACAATGCTCTAGTCGCCATTACGACTGACTACCCCGGTTTATCTCCGGCTTCCCAGGTGAGTACGACCGAAGTCCTAACACCATTACTTTTTTAATGCTTATTTCTGACCACCGTATGACAATGGTGCTTCGCAGGAGGTGCCTTTCCGGCGGGAAGCCGAGCCCGCGGCGACTGACCTACCAGGGTCAGTGCGGCCCAGCAGGCGGAAGAGGAGTGCGGCGCGAATCGAAACGTCGCCGCAAAGGTATGGCGCACCATTATCTTTAAGGGAAAGACTCCTGGGAGGTTATTAATACTCATGATTCTTCTGGGAGAAAGAAGGCTCGCCGGACTGTGCCCGGAGAGGTTGCCAACCAAGCCTCCGCCAGCCAGGCTCCAACACCTAGTCCAGATGGGGAGGCGAGCGCAAGGCGCGAGCCGGATGCTCCTCCAACGGAGGATGCCGATAGGCTGTCCGCCACCAGGTCTGAGGTGGAGAGCGCCATGAATCACAGGCGCCGTCAGACAGTTCTTCGTGACGCGTGTTTCTCCCCAGAGGCGTTGAATGCCTTTAATGTGGGAGACGCGCACCTCCGTGCTGCTCAAGATAGTTTAACCAGAGCACGGAGCAGTATGTGAAAGATATACGGGTGGGGAATTTTAATAGTTATATATGCCAGTAGCCCCCGAGACTTAAAATAGTTAAACTAACTGATTTAAGGATCATTTGTTATGCAGGATCTTACGGAGAAGAATACCCACATGTTCCAGGAGCTTCAAGAATGCAAGGCCCAACTTGAGGCCGCACTAGCCGCCGCCGGGGGAGCCACAGAGACCCACTCTGGTAATACATATTTTGAAAAGATAAGTAGTTTATGAAGTGCAGCGTGTGCATTTAGTCTGACAAAAATATTACAGAGGGTGCCGGACTAGATCCGGACAAGCAACATCTGCTGCGCCAGCTGAAGGCCGGCGAGAAGGTGCTTATGAGGGTGCAGCAGGAGAGGAACAAACTCCAAGATGCCAACACCCAGCTGGGTGAAGAACTAAAAGATGTTCGGGTCCAGCTGTCTAACTCCGTAAAGGAGAATCGGTGGCTTTGTCGCGGCATTTATAGTAAGTGCTTGAGCAAACTCTTTTGAAAAGAAGAGTTCGGTGAGGAAGTCCATTGATAGAAATGTGTCTGTAGGTGTGCTCACGGGTCGTCCGGCGGAGGAAATGCCTGGTTCCACGGGTGACCTTCTTCCCGAGCTGCTCCAACTGCACGAACATGTCCGGCAGACGATGAGCGGCGTCGTTCAGGCCTTATGGCCGTCCGTCTCCCTACCCGAGGGTGTTGGAGGGCTTGCTGAGAAGCTTCAGGGAGTACGGCAGCGCTTCCGTCTGTGGAAGATATCGGCCTGCCGTCAAGGCGCCAGGGAGGCCTGGGCCATGGTGAAGACGCGGTACACAAAGGCCGATCCAAACCACATGGCCGAGGTCGGACCTGTGGGGCCCGATGGGAAGGAGATCCCTGTGAGCCTGATGTACGACCAAGTAGAGTTGGCTGCAAAATATTCCCAACGGGACTATAAACTAGACAACCTGTTAGATGGGATTGAAGAGGAGTACAATCAGTCAGTTTGACGATGTAATTTAAAATGACATGTAAAATGCCTTCTAGCCGGATTGTAGATCGTTTACCTTTGCGGACCTTTTCGCTTCAACCTCGGGACCCAACAGTCCGGAGTGTGTCTGAATACCCTCACGGTTATACAAAAACCGGGGCATGCATGGAGACCAGGCGTAGGGGTCATAAGTGCTTTATCAGACAAGTGCCCAACTAGCTATGTTATATTACATGGTTAGTAAGAAACATCTTCCAGGGAGAATAGTTCCGTTAGGGGTTCCTTTCCCTGGGAGGCATGCCCTAAAGTGCATGTCCGGACTGCAAAAAGAGCAGAAAAAGCATCTGGGGGCAGATAAATAAATAAGTAATAAATCATCTTTCAAATCACCGACCGAATATTCCCTTAAGAACGCTAGCCTTCGGCTTCACCCAGTCTAGGGTACACATCCGGCTGACCCGACAGTAACAATCGCAGAGGTGCTCCCTTTACCTCCTAGCCGAACAATCGGGAACGTAGGGGTAAGCACAGGAGCCAGGCAACCCAGCTTGGCCAAAACTTAAGTCATATTGATGCATATAATGGTGAGTAAAAGGTACATGCGGAAGTATGACACATGTGTTGGGCATGAAGCCCATATAAATAAGCTTCTGTTAAAGAAGCCCCCAGGTATAACGAGTGCGAGTAGCACATCAAGTGTGTGCGAACAATGCGCAGATCAGCCCTCAAAGGCTTTTACTGAAAGAGGGAGGAAAAAGGAGGGAAACAAAAGACAGCGAAAAAATATGAAAGGTGGACGGAGGAAGGAGATGAACTCTGAGTCCGGCGCTAGGCGTAGAATCTTCAGAGACGGGCTGCATTCCATGGGTTCGGCTCGAGTCGGTTGTCAGATGCGTTGCATAGACGGTATGCACCGCCGGTAAGGACTTGGTCGATGATGAAGGGACCTTCCCATTTGGGCTTAAGTTTGTCCTTTTTCTTGTCCGGCAGGCGTAGAACTAGCTCGCCAACATTGTAAATTTTGGCCCGTACTTCTCTACTTTGATATCTTCGAGCCTACTGCTGATAGTATGCGGAACGGGATTTTGCCACGTCGCACTCCTCCTATAAGGCGTCCAAACTGTCCTGCCGATCCAACTCGGCTTCTCTTTCTTCGTACATGCGCACGCGAGGTGAGTCATGAATTATATCGCAGGGCAAAACTGCCTCTGCGCCGTATACCATAAAAAATGGTGTGAATCCGATAGTGCGGTTTGGCATGGTCCGCAGCCCCCAGAGTACGGAGTCGAGCTCCTCTACCCAGTGCGTGTTAGATTCCATGAGGGACCGCACTAATCTGGGTTTAATGCCGCTCATGATTAGACCATTTGCTTGTTCGACTTGGCCGTTAGTTTGAGGGTGATAGACTGAAGCGTAGTCGAGCTTGATGCCCATGTTTTTGCACCAGAGTTTAACCTCGTCGGCCATGAAATTCATGCCGTTATCAGTGATGATGCTGTGGGGGACGCCAAAACAATGTACTACCCCAGATATGAAGTCTATCACGGGTCCGGATTCTGCCGTTTTAACCGGCTTGGCATCTATCCATTTGGTGAATTTGTCCACCATGACCAATAAGTATTTTTGCTTGTGGGTTCCCCCTTTAAGGGGTCCAACCATGTCAAGCCCCCAGACCGCGAATGGCCAAGTGATGGGTATAGTTTTGAGGGCGGTGGGTGGCATGTGGCTTTGATTAGCAAAGAGCTGGCAAGCGACGCATCATTGGACTAACTCCTGAGCATCTGCCCGGGCTGTCGGCCAATAAAATCCTATACAGAAGGCGTTGCCTACAAGGGCCCGGGCTGCGGCGTGGCGCCCTCTGAGTCCGGCGTGAATTTCAGCCAGGAGATGTCGCCCTTCCTCTTCGGAGATACACCTTTGAAGGACTCCGGTTGTGCTTTTCTTATAAAGTTCTCCCTCATGGACCTTGTAGGCTTTAGATCGCCGAACTATGCAGCAGGCCTCATTTTGGTCTTCGGGAAGTTCCTGCCTAATTAAGTAGGCTAGGAATGGTTCCGTCCACGGGGCAATTACTGCCATTATTTCGTGGGCTGAAGGTGTTATTTCATTGGCTGAGCCACCGATTGTGTCAGAATGTTTCGTGTTGGGTGGTGCAGTTGGTTCCGGGTTGTTATTTCTGGACTCCTCTTCCCATAATACGGATGGCTTAAAGAGCCGCTCCAGGAAGATGTTTGGAGGGACGGTGTTGCGTTTGCGCTGATGCGTGCCAACACGTCTGCTGCCTGGTTATTATCCCGGGCTACATGGTGGAATTCGAGTCCTTCAAACCGAGCTAACATTTTTAGGACGACGTTATGGTAGGCTGCCATTTTCGGATCCTTGGCGTCAAAGTCTCCATTTACTTGGGATATTGCGAGGTTTGAGTCCCCGCGCACCTCTAAGCGTTGAATACCCATGGAGATTGCCATCCGGAGACCATGTAGGAGGGCCTCGTATTCGGCTGCGTTGTTGGAGTCCGTGTACATTATTTGAAGTACGTATTGGACTGTGTCTCCGGTTGGGGACGTCAAGACGACGCTAGCCCCCAAGCCGGCCAACATTTTGGAGCCGTCGAAATGCATGATCCAATTGGAGTATGCGCCGTACTCTTTAGGGAGTTCGGCTTCGGTCCATTCGGCAATGAAGTCAGCCAAAACTTGCGACTTTATAGCTCGCCGTGGTTTGTAGGTTATGTCAAATGGTAGGAGCTCAATGGCCCATTTTGCAATCCTGCCCATCGCGTCGCGGTTGTTTATAATGTCGTTGAGAGGTACTTCGGAGGCCACTGTTATGGAACACTCTTGAAAGTAGTGTCGCAGCTTCCGGGATGCCATGAACACCGCGTACGCTATCTTTTGATAATGTGGGTACCGGGACTTGCATGGAGTTAAGACAGTGGATACGTAGTACACTGGTTTTTGAAGAGGGAATTTGTGCCCTTCTGTTTCTCGTTTGACGACGAGTACCGCACTGACAACTTGATGTGTTGCCGCGATATATAATAACATCGGTTTGCCCAGGTTGGGCACGGCCAGGACCGGATTTTTTGCCAATATGGCCTTAATTTCTTCGAGTCCGGCCGTGGCGGCATCCGTCCATTCGAAGTGTTCAGTGCGCCGGAGGAGGCGATAGAGGGGCAGTGCCTTTTCTCCCAAACGGGAGATGAAGCGGCTTAGAGCCGCCACGCATCCAGTTAGTTTTTGTATTTGTTTGAGGTCTTTTGGGATATCCAATTGTGACAGAGCTCGGATCTTGGCTGGGTTTGCTTCAATTCCTCTACCGGATACAATGAAGCTCAAGAGCTTTCCGGCTGGTACGCCGAAAACACATTTTTCCGGGTTGAGCTTAATGTCATATGCTCGGCGGTTGTCGAATGTAAGCCTCAAATCGTCTACTAGAGTTTCGACGTGTTTGGTCTTAACGACCACATCGTCTACGTATGCCTCCACTGTTTTGCCTATCTGGGTAGCCAGACATGTCTGAATCATGCGCTGATATGTTGCGCCGGCGTTTTTGAGTCCGAAGGGCATTGTGTTGAAGCAGAATGGTCCGTATGGAGTGATGAATGTCATTGCGGCCTGGTCTGTTTCCGCCATCTTGATTTGATGGTATCCGGAGTATGCGTCGAGGAAGCACAATGAATCGTGCCCTGCGGTAGCATCGATGATTTGGTCGATGTGGGGGAGGGGGAAAGGATCCTTTGGACAGGCCTTGTTAAGGTCTTTGGAATCGACACAAAGGCGCCAGGATTTGTCCTTTTTTGGTACCATTACCAGGTTTGCTAGCCAGTCCGGATGTTTTATATCTCTGATAAATCCGGCTTCTAAGAGTTTGGCTAGCTCCTCTCCCATTGCCTGTCTTTTGGGTTCGGAAAATCGCCGAAGAGCCTGTTTAACTGGCTTGAATCCTTTTAGGATATTTAGGCTGTGTTCTGCCAGCCTGTGTGGGATTCCTGGCATATCTGAAGGGTGCCAGGCAAAAATGTCCTAATTTTCCCGAAGGAATTCTCGTAGTGCGGCTTCTACATCAGGGTTTAATTGTGCCCCAATGGAGGCCGTCTTTGTGGGCTCCGTTGGATGGACCTGGAATTTGACTATTTCCTCTGCTGGTTTAAAAGAGGTGGACTTAGATCTCTTATCGAGTATCACATCATCCCTATTCACTATGGAGCGTAGCGCAGTGAGTTCCTCTTCCGCTAGGGCTTCGGATAGTGCCTCTAGGGCTAGTGCAGTTGTCCTATTTTCAGCGCGGAGTGCTATGTCTGGATCACTGACTAGAGTGATGATTCCATTGGGCCCGGGCATTTTAAGCTTCATGTACCCATAATGGGGTATAGCTTGGAAAATTGTGAATGCCTCTCACCCTAACAAGGCGTGATATCCGCTGCCGAACGGGGCCACTTGGAACGTGACCTCTTCGGACCTGTAATTGTCCGATGAGCCGAACACTACATCTAGTGTGATTTTCCTGTGCAGCGTACTTCCCGACTAGGGATTATTCCTCTAAAGGTTGTGCTGCTTCGCTCAATGCGGCTCCAGTCTATTTCCATTTTTTGGAGGGTTTCCTCGTAGATGAGGTTTAATCCGCTGCCGCCATCCATGAGTACCTTGGTAAGACGAAAGCCGTCCACTATCGGAGTGAGGACCAATGCGGCTGGTTCTCGGGCTGTTTGGAATTTAGGTTCGTCGCTGGCATTGAAGATGATAGCCATGTCGCTCCATGGATTTGTTGTTGCTACTTGGTAGACTTCGGCGAGGCTGCGGATTGTTCGTTTCCGCATATTATTTGATGCAAAAGTCTCGAAGACTGTTAATACCGTACAGGTACTGTTGGGCTGGTTATCCGGGGCTAGAAAACCTTCACCACTTTTGGCCACCTGCCGTAGTATCCAACATGCTCGAAGGCTATGTGTTGGAGTGGCGCCCTCTGTCCTATGGATTTTACAGGGTCCGTTGAGCCATCCCTCCAGTACGGTTCCGTGGCCTTTAGGGGGTTTTTGCTTTTTGGTTTTTGACCCAGGTGCTTGAGTATGACGCACCCTTTTATTTCGAACTAGGGTTATGTTCAGGGCCGGATTGTCCCAAAACCTGGTTTCGGTTTTCCAGGCACTCTCCATCGCACAATATTTTTGTACTATGGTCGCCAAGTCGGTGAAGCGTGTAACTTCGCGACGACTTATGGCGTTCATGATTCCCTTGTCCGTGCAATTGTTGCAGAAAAATTGAGATTGCGCTTTCCTCACGGCAGTCCTTTATCATGTCCATAACCAGGAGGAATCTGGCCCAGTAATGATGTACTTTTTCATCGGGCTCTTGCCGTATTTGAGATAGATCACTTATGTTTGGGTGGGTGGGCGGAATTAAATTCGGAATCCCACCCAATCTGAGGCTCAAAGGCCGAGAAGTTTCCGGATTTGGAAGCTTGGATTGCTGGATGTTATCCAACAAATATGATCTGATGCCTGACTTTAGGTTCAGTACTTGATTGACGTCCGTCCCTCCGCGGGAATCCGGCATGGAGGGATCGGGAATCCGGACATAACTGGTCTTTAACATAGAAGAAGAGTCGCCACGTTGTTCCTCTACCACAGTAACGTGGTGGGTAGCCTGGGGAGAGTTAATTTCTCTCAGATCGGTTTTAAGCCCAATCTGATCGTAGTCTGTAGCGACTCCCAGGGCAGCGATGCGATCCAAGAGCTCATTTACGAAGGAGAGCTCCATCGGATCTAGCTGCTCGGAGAATTCCGAGTTGACGTGAAGATCGCTTTTGATGACCTGAGAGGTCATTGTCGGAGCAGTGGCCGAATAGGCGGTCATAAGAAAACCACCAAGCCGGATAGTTTGGCCGGCGGCCAAAGCTCCCTTGGCGATGGCGCCGTCTTTAAAGATGGGAAAAGGCATCCCTCCTGATTGCAACGGCACAGAGGAACTCTCAATGAAAGCACCATTGTTGGTGTCAAAACCGGCGGATCTCGGGTAGGGGGTCCCAAACTGTGTGTCTAGGCGGATGGTAACAAGAGACAAGGGACACGATGTTTTACCCAGGTTCGGGCCCTCTTGATGGAGGTAAAACCCTACGTCCTGCTTGATTGATATTGATGATGTGGGTATTACAAGAGTAGATCTACCACGAGATCAAGGAGGCTAAACCCTAGAAGCTAGCCTATGGTATGATTGTTGTTCGTCCTATGGACTAAAACCATCCGGTTTATATAGACACCGAAGAGGGCAAGGGTTACACAGAGTCGGTTACAATGGTAGGAGATCTACATATCCGTATCGCCAAGCTTGCCTTCCACGCCAAGGAAAGTCCCCTCCGGACACGGGACGAAGTCTTCAATCTTGTATCTTCATAGTCTTGGAGTCCGACTGATGATGATAGTTCGGCTATCCGGACACCCCCTAGTCCAGGACTCCCTCAATAATATTTAGTACTTCAGTCATAACGATAAAAGAAACGACGCCATTTGGCCCTCGTGGATGGATGTGGAGTCGTGGCTGCTCTCGCCCTAGCCAAACTAATGATCTGAATATGGTTCCTTCCCCTGCCCTCTGGGAAAAGAAGCTCCAATTCATTGGAGTTGCAAGTATCCATCACCTCGCGCGCAAGGCGTCTGTTGAACTCTACCTCCAGTTCCTCCTCGGTAGCACACCGCACCATCTTCTTGCGCCTGCGCCTCCTCCTCCTCTGCTCCGCTACTACAGCCCTCACATCTATGGCGTCCCCCTCCTCCTCTGTGACCTCTCTCAGCTCAGGATCCATCTCGCTTTTCTTTGGTTGCAGCTCATAGAATGAAAGTGACAGAGGGCTCGGGCTTTATAATCAAAGTGCAGAGCTATCGGTACGAATCCAGTCCCGATGTCAACGTACACTAATACAACTTTGACACGCAGCAGTCCAACTACACATACGACAACAATTCAAACAACACTGAGAAACGCGCAACTTAATTACACAGTTTGACCAGATTACAAGAAATCGCAGCAAACAGTCAGCCGCCATACACCACCTCCGCCAACGACAAAATAACATGGGAATCCGGGGTAGAAACAGCTCAAAGAAGCAAAATCGACAACACAAATCTTTTCATACAATCCTCATATCTCTCCCTGCAACGCCAATTCGAAAGTAAAACAACAGAAAGAGAAGAACAGATTTCCATGGCAGGCGTGGAAAACGACTAAGAACACCAAAACTTGTAATCATAAATTACAGACGAAATTAATCTCCAAAAACTCTAACATACCGATAATTCTCACATTAAAAACAACAAACACGACGTAAATTGAGGCCCATGAACACCACAGTAAACACCAAGGCCCAAAACACGTCCACCGCCAAAATGCCCACGCCATCACCTCCGGTGACTACACATCGCAAAACACATCCAGCTTAGCGCGCGCACGTGCGGAACCCCTTAAATGTCTCCTCTAGCAATGAATGGCCCGCAGCAGCGCGCCGGAGAACGACCGGAAGCTCCACGTTGCATCCCATGTTTCCGTCCTCGTGCACGCAGGAAGATCAGTTCAGGTGGAAAACCACGTCAGTCCAAACTGTGAACCACGTCAGTTCAGAGAGGGTAACAAAATAATATTCTGTTACGCGTAACAGAATAGCCCAGATGTATATATATATATAGGAGTAGGATTTTCTACAATAGCTTGCCACAGAACTAGTTAAGGTTTTTGACGGTGTAAAAGTTCTCAAAAATCCTGAAAAAATTACTGATGTGTCCTGGACAAAAGAACAAATGTTTCAATATATATTGATGCTGCAGTGAGCTGAAATGCTTGTTTTTTTGCTGAGGACATACAAATGCATATTTTCACAATCACGCCGTTGGATCATCTTATTATATTAGAGTGAGGCTTCCCTATTTATTTCATATTTTTTACTTTGTTTTAAACCGTTAAATGTTTAGCAAGCCTTAACTAGTTCTATGGCAAGCTATGGTAGACACAATTACTATATATATAGGTAAAACTATGTCTACCATAGCTTGC
>NC_041381.1:287752884-287798472 GCF_002162155.2 Triticum dicoccoides | reverse complement strand
GATTTTGCCAACCTTGCCATATTTGTTTTTGTTGTTTTTTGGGTTCTTATAGATGGCATGGTTATTGATTTGGGTTCTTTCATTTGCGATAGATTGCTCGGAGCGTGACGAGTAAAATTATTAGGAATTGTGAGTGTGACAAACTTCATCAAACGTACAAGGCAAGTTACTCCTTGATCATCCTTTAACTAATTTTTGTCTATGCATGCACTTGTGTAGAGACCTGCTATACAAAAAGTTTTTAACCCCTTTCCAGGACGGCGTTTGGAACTGTCACCAAGTGAGTGTGGGCGATAGGGGGGTCCTTCTCGCAAGATCCAGGAACTGTCGGGGATATGCCCTCCTGGCACACAGGCTGGGGAAAAATGAGCTCGTGTGCTATCTGGCAAGGCATTGAAACCCAATCGTTTCTATTTGTATGTACATCCCATACGGTGAATCCCAGAAAAAAAATCGTTCATATGTATATCACACACAATTTTTTGTGTGGAAATGTTTGTGCAAGGTGGCCTAACGCAAACAGTTCTCTACCAGAAGTCGTGTGTGATTGGTAGTTGATTGAACACGCCTACTTTCTAGAAACCGTGCGGGTTGTTTGAGTTCATCATCGACAGTGTTGTCTGAGTAACCGCCTGCAATAGAAAACCCCAATAAGCAGGGTAATTAGCCTATTATTGATAATCCACGTAGTAATCAAATTGATATTTCTTATAAAACACAATAGATATTTCATATATGTATAACAGCAACCAGGATTTCATAATCGAATTACATCACATAGCTTTGGCACTCAGTTCACCATTACACAACAACACTAAGTTTCACACAAAACATCAAAAACCTTTGGAAAGTAGCATCATACACGATAAATAGATAGATGACTCTCATCTGGGAAACTGCAGAAGCGAAAGGCAAATATTGAGCCTACAGTGATATTGAATGTCCTTGCAACTTTTGTCTAGTGGCTATGGATAATTGCCCGCCCAACCTTCGTCCTCTTCAGGAAGACTTCAATATTGTTCCGTGGGTGTTGAATGAATACCTTCCTTGCCTCCTGACCATGCAGGTGGTTTGAGAGGTAATCATCACTGAACTGCTTTGAGAAGTACTGAAAACAAGATATGCATAAATAGTTGTTATAAATTTTGAAATGGTGCAACGGGTAAAAACAAGGTAAAAGAATTAGTACCATCCTATAGTTGACTGATGTTCACTGTGCAAACAAAGATCTTGTTGTTATTCGTCGCAAGTTTCTTCATCCTAACAATCTTTCTGAGTTTCTTGACTTGACTGATATTCATGGACATCTCATTTCCCCGTATGCAAAATGGGTGGAACAGTGGGTCTAGTCCTCTGACAGCAGGACCTACATGTGCAAGACCAAATTGTAAGAAACCTAAATATTAGAATGATTCCTACAACTGCACAATAATGTGCTATTAGCAAAAGGACCATGCATGAGCAAACCTCGATGGTAAACTGCAGTGTCTCCCATTGTTTCCCTGCAACACACACAAGGAAGATCTTGATCAGGTTAATTGAGAGTTGTCATACTATCAGTAGAATATGTATTGAGTACAACCAAATTCGATTTATTTCTCACATGCATAACAATACAAAATTGTACCCACAACAAATGAAAATCAAATTGCAGAATTGAACCAAACAGTTAAATGGACAGTAGACCAAATGAACCAAAACAGTTAACTGAGCACGACATTGCAGAATAGAAACATGTACTAGAAGATAAGACAGTTAACAAAACAAAGAATGCTTGAGAACAGTACTACAAAATGTAGCAATTGTTGGACCAAACTGTTAACTGAACATTACATTTCATAGGACCAAACTATTAACTGAACATCAGATTGCATATTAACATTACAGAGAACAAATCACTAGAAGGCACTGGCGGTGGCCTTGAGAAAACAACATGAACTGTATTTTAAAGTAGACAACCGCGTGGCAATGTCGACGGTGGCCTCAAAGATGAGGTGCTCCTCCAAGATCTGGTGGTTGGCACGCATGGCATCCATAGCGACCTCGTGCGCCTGTGCGGCTGCGATTTGCTTCTCGGCTACCAGATGCTACCGAGCTCCACATTATACTACATGCAAAATGGTTACGGGTTATGCTTAGTTAGAGGACAGGGACAGTGATTTTAGCGAAAGGTGTCGCGCCATCGGTCGGGGCATGTGGGACGGGGAAGGAGGAGGATGGTGTGGGTGGGGTGTCGATTAACTGACCATATTGATGAGGCCGCATAGCAAGAAGAAGGGTCGGTGGCGAGGAGGGTCACACAGGAAGAAGAAGGGTCACCGGCAAGGAGGCGACGCTGCAAGAAGAAGGGTCACCGGTGATGATGTCTACTACACAACCTTCTTCTTGTAGATGTTGTTGGGCCTGCAAGTGCACAGGTTTGTAGGACAGTAGCAAATTTCCCTCAAGTGGATGACCTCAGGTTTATCAATCCGTGGGAGGCGTAGGATGAAGATGGTCTCTCTCAAACAACCCTGCAACCAAATAACAAAGAGTCTCTTGTGTCCCCAACACACCCAATACAATGGCAAATTGTATAGGTGCACTAGTTCGGCAAAGAGATGGTGATACAAGTGTAATATGGATAGTATATAAATGTTTTTGTAATCTGAAATAATAAAAACAGCAAGGTAACTAATGATAAAAGTGAGCGTAAACGGTATTGCAATGGTAGGAAACAAGGCCTAGGGTTCATACTTTCACTAGTGCAAGTTCTGTCAACAATTATAACATAAATAGATCATATAACAATCCCTTAACATGCAACAAAGAGTCACTCCAAATCCACTAATAGCGGAGAACAAACGTAGAGATTATGGTAGGGTACAAAACCACCTCAAAGTTATTCTTTCGGATCAATCTATTCAAGAGTTCGTACTAGAATAACACCTTAAGACAAAAATCAACCAAAACCCTAATGTCACCTAGATAATCCATTGTCACCTCAAGTATCCGTCGGCATGATTATACGATATGCATCACACAATCTCAGATTCATCCAACCAACATAAAAGTACTTCAAAGAGTGCCCCAAAGTTTCTACCGGAGAGTCAAGAAAACGTGTGCCAACCCCTATGCATAGGTTCATGGGCGGAACCCGCAAGTTGGTCACCAAAACATACATCAAGTGGCACGTGATATCCCATTGTCACCACAGATAAACACGGCAAGACATACATCAAGTGTTCTCAAATAAAGACCCAATCCGATAAGATAACTTCAAGAGGAAAACTCAATTCATCACAAGAGTGTAGAGGGGGGAGAAACATCATAAGATCCAACTATAATAGCAAAGCTCGCGATACATAAAGATCGTGTGAAGTTGAGAACACGAGAGAGAGAGAGAGATCAAACACATAGCTACTGGTACATACCCTCAGCCCCGAGGGTGAACTACTCCCTCCTCGTCATGGATAGCGCCGAGATGATGAAGATGGCTACCGGTGATGGGTTCCCCCTCCGGCAGGGTGCCGGAACAGACTCCCGAGAGGTTTTTGGTGGCTACAGAGGCTTGCGGCGGTGGAACTCCCGATCTATCTTAATATTCAATGTTTTTAGGGTACGTAGGCTTATATAGGCGAAAGAAGTCGGTCGGGAGGTGCTCGAGGGGCCCACGAGACAGGGGGCGCGCCCAGTAGGGGGGGCGCCCCCTATCTCCCGGCCTCCTCGAGGATCTTATGACGTGAAATCCAAGTCTCCAGGATCATATTATTCCAAAAAATCACGCTGCCGAAGGTTTCATTCCGTTTGGACTCCGTTTGATATTCCTTTTCTTCGAAATACTAAAACATGCAATTAAACAGCAATATGGGCTGGGCCTCCAGTTAATAGGTTAGTCCCAAAAATTATATAAAAGTGTAAAATAAAGCCCATAAACATCCAAAAGGGGTAATATAATAGCATGGAACCATAAAAAATTATAGATACGTTGGAGACGTATCAAGCATCCCCAAGCTTAATTCCTGCTCGTCCTCGAGTAGGTAAATGATAAAAACAGAATTTTTTATGTGGAATGCTACCTAGCATAATTCTCAATGTAATTTTCTTTATTGTGGCATGAATGTTCAGATCCAAATGATACAAAATAAAAGTTCATATTAACATGAAAATGGTGATACTTCAAGCACACTAATCAAAGTAATCATGTCTTCTCAAAATAACATGGCCAAAGAAAGTTATCCCTACAAAATCATATAGTCTGGCTATTGATCTATCTTCATCACACAAAGTATTTAATCATGCACAACCCCGATGACAAGCCAAGCAATTGTTTCATACTTAATAATCTCAAACCTTTTCAACTTTCACGCAATACATGAGCATGAGCCATGGACATAACACTATATGTGGAATAGAATGGTGGTTGTGGAGAAGACAAAAATGAGGAGATAGTCTCACATCAACTAGGCGTATCAACGTGCTATGGAGATGCCCATTAATAGATATCAATGTGAGTGAGTAGGGATTGCCATGCAACAGATGCACTAGAGCTATAAATATATGAAAGCTCAATAAAAGAAACTAAGTGGGTGTGCATCCAACTTGCTTGCTCACGAAGACCTAGGGCATTTTGAGGAAGCCCATCATTGGAATATACAAGCCAAGTTCTATAATGAAAAATTCCAACTAGTATATGAAAGTGACAACATAGGAGACTCTCTATCATGAAGATCATGGTGCTACTTTGAAGCACAAGTGTGGAAAAAGAGATAGTAGCATTGTCCCTTCTCTCTTTTTCTCTCATTTCATTTTTTTCTTTTCTCTTTTTTTTCTTTTTTTTCTTTGGACTTTTTTTTGGCCTTTCTCTTTTTTTCTTTTTTTTCTTTTTGTAAAGTCAGAAGTCTCATCCCGACTTGTGGGGGAATCATAGTCTTCATCATCCTTTCCTCACTAGGACAATGCTCTAATAATGAAGATCATCACACTTTTATGGATTTACAACTCAAGAATTACAACTCAAAGCTAGAACAAGATATGACTCTATATGAATGCCTCCGGTGGTGTACCGGGATATGCAATGAATCAAGAGCGACATGTATGAAAATTATGAAGGTGGCCTTGCCACAAATACGATGTCAACTACATGATCATGCAAAAAGCAATATGACAAAAGTAATGCATGTCATATGAACGGAACGGTGGAAAGTTGCATGGCAATATATCTCGGAATGGCTATGGAAATGCCATAATAGGTAGGTATGGTGGCTGTTTTGAGGAAGGTAATGGTGGGTGTATGGTACCGGCGAAAGTTGCGGGACACAAGAGAGGCTAGCAATGATGGAAGGGTGAAAGGGTGCATATAATCCATGGACTCAACATTAGTCAAAAGAACTCATGTACTTGTTGCAAAAATCTAAAAGTCATCAAAAACCAAAGCACTACGCACATGCTCCTAGGGGGATAGATTGGTAGGAAAAGACCATCGCTCGTCCCCGACCGCCACTCATAAGGAAGACAATCAATAAATAAAATTGTGCTCCAACTTCATCACAAAGCGGTTCACCATACGTGCATGCTACGGGAATCACAACCCTTAACACAAGTATTTTTCGTAATCATATCAACTAGCATGACTCTAATATCACTACCTCCATATCTCAAAACAATTATTAAGCATCATGTTGATCATAACATCCAATTCACTTTCTATGATAGTTTTTATTATACCCAACTTTGATGCTCGTCATTCTAGGATCAACTTTATAACCATAGCAAATACCATGCTGTTCTAAAAGACTCTCAAAAAGATATAAGTGAAGCATGAGAGACTAGTAATTTCTACAAAATATAACCACCACCGTGCTCTAAAAGATATAAGTGATGCACTAGAGCAAATGACAAACTAGTCTGAAAGATGTAAGTGAAGATCAATGAGTAGTCGAATAATTGTGCAACTATGTGAAGACTCTCTAACATTAAGGAATTTCAGATCTTGGTATTGTATTCAAACAGCAAGCAAAGAAAACAAAATGACAATGCAAGGATAGCACAACTCATGTGAAGAAGCAAAAACTTAGGCTCAACCGATACTAACCGATAGTTGTTGAAGAAGAAAGGTGGGATGCCTACTCGGGGCATCCCCAAGCTTAGATGCTTGAGACTTCTTGAAATATTATCTTGGGGTGCCTTGGGCATCCCCAAGCTTGAACTTTTGTGTCTCCTTAATTCCTCTCATATCATGGTTTCTCTTTTTATCAAAAGCTTCATCCACACCAAACTCAACAAGAACTTGTGAGATAGATTAGTATAAACCAATGCAAAACCTTATCATTTTCTACTGTAACAAATCACTAAAATTATTATTCAACATTGAATACTAAATTCCTCTGCATATTTAACACTCCTATCCTCAAATAGAATCATTAAACAAGCAAACATATGCAAACAATGCAACCATAACAGCAATCTGCCAAAACAGTATAGTCGGTAAAGAATGCAAGATTCATTGTACTTCCCTAACTCCAAAAATTATGAAATAAAATTACCACTGTAGTAAATTTATCATAGATCATTATGAAAAAGGTTTAAACATTATACCATTCTCTTACTTTTCTAGGGAATTTTTTCAACAGCGGTAAACTTTCTGTTTTCAAACAGCAACATGTATACTAGCAAAATAAGCATGGCAAAGGCTATCCTTGACATTTTTATTGAAAATAAAGATGAAAACACTATTCTAAATAACAGCAATCAAGTACTACCAAAAGAAAATGACGCTCCAAGCAAAACAAATATCATGTGGTGAATAAAAATATAGCTCCAAGTAAAGTTACCGATGAACGAAGACGAAAGAGGGGATGCCATCCGGGGCATCCCCAAGCTTAGGCTCTTGGTTGTCCTTGAATATTACCTTGGGGTGCCTTGGGCATCCCCAAGCTTAGGCGCTTTCCACTCCTTATTCCATAGTCCATCGAATCTCTACCCAAAACTTGAAAACTCCACAACACAAAACTCAACAGAAAACTCGTAAGCTCCGTTAGTACAAGAAAATAAAACCACCACTTAGGTACTGTAATGAACTCATTCTAAATTCATGTTGGTGTATTATCTACTATATTCCAACTTATATATGGTTCATACCTTCCGATACTACTCATAGATTCATCAAAATAAGCAAACAACACATAGAAAACAGAATCTGTCAAAAACAGAACAGTCTGTAGTAATATGTATCAAACGTATACTTATGGAACTACAAAAATCCTACCAAATTAGGAAGACATAAGCAATTTGTGTGCCAATACAGATAAAAAATAATCATATCAAAATAACATTTGTGTGAATTAACAAAACTAATTTACAGGGTGCAAAAGTTTCTGATTTTCAGCAGGATCAACACAACTATCACCGTAAGCTATCCTAAAGGTTTTACTTGGCACTTTATTGAAACAAAAGCTATAAAACATGATTACTACAGTAGCATAATCATGTGAACACACAAAAACAGTAAGGGTAAATATTGGGTTGTCTCCCAACAAGCGCTTTTCTTTAATGCCTTTCTAGCTAGGCATGATGATGGCAATGATCCTCACATAAAAGATAAGAATTGAAATATAACGGGAGCATCATGAAGCATATGACTAGAACATTTAAGCCTAACCCTCTTCCTATGCATAGGTATTTTGTGAGCAAACAACTTATGGGAACAATAATCAACTAGCATAGGAAGGCTAAACAAGCATAACTTCAAGATTTTCAACACATAGGGAGGAAACTTGACATTATTGCAATTCCTACAAGCATATATTCCTCCCTCATAATAATTTTCAGTAGCATAATGAATGAATTCAACAATATAACCAGCACCTAAAGCATTCTTTTCATGATATACAAGCATAGAAAATTTACTACTCTCCACATAAGCAAATTTCTTCTCATTCGGAATAGTGGGAGTATCATAAGAGACTTGAACACTAAAACTTGTTTCCACATTAAAAGAGTAATGTTCAGAAAAAGGGTAATCATAATCATGACAAGATTTGTAAATATAATCATCACTACTTTTTATAGCATAATTTTCATCACAATAATCATTATAAGTAGCAACTTCGTTCTCATCATAATCGATTGAAACCTCTCCCAAGATAGTGGAATTACTAAATAAAGTTGACACTCTTCCAAATCCACTTTCATATTCATCACAATAAGATTCAACATCCTCCAAAATAGTGGGATAACTACTTCCTAAAGTTGACACTCTTCCAAACCCACTTTCATCAATATAATCATCATAGGTAGGAGGCATGCTATCATCATAACAACTTTGCATATCAAAACTCGGGATGCTAAAAGTATCATCTTCATTAAACATAGCATCCCCAAGCTTGGGACAAACATTAATTTCAGAAAATATATTCTCAAATATTTCATCCTCATCAAACATATCTTCCCCAAGCTTGGGCCCTTTCATATCATAAGCATAATCACTCTCATCATTAAAAATATGGATATCACCAATAGTAAAGCAATTATCATCATCACAATGAGTAGTAGGAGCAACATCATTTGGGAGGGATACCTTTCTACCTTTGTTGCTCCTTCTTTTCTTTTTCTTCTTCACATTATGTGTGGTTTCAACCTTCCTTTTTGAGCTCCTTATTGATGAGATTGGGTGAATAGAAAGATCTTCCTCGTTACCTGATTCATCAAAAGAAATAATAGGAGGAGATTGGGAAGTCTCTTTCCTTTCATTAGTATTCTCTTCATCTTCTATTTTCTTCCTTTTCTTTAGGTAATTGGCAATATAAGAATTTTCAATGCAATTCTCCGCACAAAACATATAAATCTTTTCTAGATCAATATCAAGGAAATGCTCAAGATTAAATTCTGGAATAGGCTTAGTTAAACATTTCAACTCTTCATAACCCAAAAGCAAACTAAGTTCATTATAATGTGCAAGGGAAATCAAATCATCACAACTTTTGGACACGATTCGGTCATGAAACAATTTGCATCGGAGATGTAAATGACCATGTTCATTGCAAAGTTCACAAGTACGGCAAAGGAATTTTAAATTTTCAGCACTCACATCTAGCCTTTCTTGCAATCATTTAGTTTCTAAATTCTTACGCCTCTTGCAATATATATCTTCTCTATTTGGTGTGTTCATGCAAACATGCACTCCACAAAAATCAACATGCTTATAGGAGACATTTTCATCATAACTAGTGCAATCATCATTAGTACTATGGATATTCAAAGAGTTCATACTAACAACATTGCAATCATGCTCATCATTCAAAGATTTAGTACCAAGCATTTTAATGCATTCTTCTTCTAGCACTTGAGCACAATTTTCTTTTCCATCATACTCACGAAAGATATTAAAAAGACGAAGCGTATGAGACAAACTTAACTCCATTTTTTGTAGTTTTCTTTTATAAAGTAAACTAGTGATAAAACAAGAAGCAAAAAGATTCGATTGCAAGATCAAAAGATATACCTTCAAGCACTCACCTCCCCGGCAACGGCGCCAGAAAAGAGCTTGATGTCTACTACACAACCTTCTTCTTATAGACGTTGTTGGGCCTGCAAGTGCACATGTTTGTAGGACAGTAGCAAATTTCCCTCAAGTGGATGACCTAAGGTTTATCAATCCGTGGGAGGCGTAGGATGAAGATGGTCTCTCTCAAACAACCTTACAACCAAATAACAAAGAGTCTCTTGTGTCCCCAACACACCCAATACAATGGAAAATTGTATAGGTGCACTAGTTCGGCGAAGAGATGGTGATACAAGTGCAATATGGATAGTAGATAAATGTTTTTGTAATCTGAAATAATAAAAACAGCAAGGTAACTAATGATAAAAGTGAGCGTAAACGGTATTGCAATGCTAGGAAACAAGGCCTAGGGTTCATACTTTCACTAGTGCAAGTTCTCTCAACAATAATAACATAAATAGATCATATAACAATCCCTCAACATGCAACAAAGAGTCACTCCAAAGCCACTAATAGAGGAGAACAAACGTAGAGATTATGGTAGGGTATGAAACCACCTCAAAGTTATTCTTTCGGATCAATCTATTCAAGAGTTCGTACTAGAATAACACCTTAAGACACAAATCAACCAAAACCCTAATGTCACCTAGATACTCCATTGTCACCTCAAGTATCCGTGTGCATGATTATACGATATGCATCACACAATCTCAGATTCATCCAACCAACATAAAAGTACTTCAAAGAGTGCCCCAAAGTTTCTACCGGAGAGTCAAGAAAACGTGTGCCAACCCCTATGCATAGGTTCATGGGCGGAACCCGCAAGTTGGTCACCAAAACATACATCAATTGGCACGTGATATCACATTTTCACCACAGATAAACACAACATGACATACATCAAGTGTTCTCAAATAAAGACTCAATCCGATAAGATAACTTCAAGAGGAAAACTCAATTCATCACAAGAGAGTAGATGGGGGAGAAACATCATAAGATCCAACTATAATAGCAAAGCTCGTGATACATCAAGATCGTGTGAAGTCGAGAACACGAGAGAGAGAGAGAGAGAGAGAGAGAGAGAGAGAGAGAGAGAGATCAAACACATAGCTATTGGTACATACCCTCAGCCCCGAGGGTGAACTACTCCCTCCTCATCATGGATAGCACCAGGATGATGAAGATGGCCACCGGTGATGGGTTCCCCCTCGGGCAGGGTGCCGGAACGGACTCCCGAGAGGTTTTTGGTGGCTACAGAGGCTTGCGGCGGCGGAACTCCCAATCTATCTTGATATTCGATGTTTTTAGGGTACGTAGGCTTATATAGGCGAAAGAAGTCGGTCGGGATGTGCTCGAGGGGCCCACGAGACAGGGGGCGCGCCCGGTAGGGGGGCCCTATCTCCTGGCCTCCTTGAGGATCTTCTAACGTGAACTCCAAGTCCCCAGGATCATATTCTTCCAAAAAATCACGCTGCCGAAGGTTTCATTCCGTTTGGACTCTGTTTGATATTCCTTTTCTTCAAAATACCGAAACAGGCAATAAAACAGCAATATGGGTTGGGCCTCCGGCTAATAGGTTAGTCCCAAAAATAATTTAAAAGTGCAAAATAAAGCCCATAAACATCCAAAAGGGTAATATAATAGCATGGAACAATCAAAAATTATAGATACGTTGGAGACGTATCAGGAGAGGAGGCAGCACTGCAAGAAGAAGGGTAGCCGGTGAGGAGGCGGCGCTGTAAGAAGAAGGTTCGTCGGCGAGGAGGCTGGGCTACCAGTAAGCAGCAGTGAAGGTCTGAACTTGGAAAGCACAGAGGAACAGTGGAAATGTGTCTTTTGGTGGGAGGGAGGGGGCGGGGAGATAGATATTTCCGCGGTGGCAGAAAAATTTCGCTCGTTGCCACGACAAACTGGCGCGCAAGTGTGGTTCAAGCACGGGCGGTGGACTGTAGACGATGAAGCTTCTTGCATAAGCCAGAGGCAACATAGAACTATATGAGTGCCGTGTGTGCGAAACGATATACGCTGCCTCCCCCCCTTAATTTTTTACAGAGGCAACATAGAACTATTTGAGTGCCGTGTTAAAAATTGGAATTATTCCGGGTTCGTTCGGACTTTTTATACATTAGTTGAATTTCTGGTCATTTAATGTGCATAATTCAAATTTGAAGTAAAAGCACATGCTCCAGTGCACCAAAGTTGGTTGAAAATCACATGTGTGTCCTTGGGTGAATTTCTAGGTCTGATGCAAGAAATATGGATGAAATTCAAACATCTGGGCGTTGTGGCTCAGCCAGAAAGATTGAGAAACTTGGTTTTTTAATTCATGTAAATCCAAAACATGCCTGAAAATCATGAAACTTGACATGGTGTCATGACATGGCGCCAACATGATGTGGTAATTTTTTGGCTGAATTGGGACAAGCTTTGGTATAAGCTTCTTGCAAACCAGAGCTTCTCTCAAGAAGGCCCGTGGTTCCGAGATGGAATGTGTCACCTCCGTGTGCAAAATAACATACACTGCCTTCTCCCGCCTTAATTTTTTTACACGGACAGATTAGACCAAATAGAATTATTGTGCTAAAGTTTGGAATTATTCTGGGTTCATTTGGCCCTTTTTATACATTAACTGAATTTCTAGGCATTTAATGTGCATAATTCAAATTTGAACTACAAGCACATGCTCAAGTGCACCAAAGTTGGTTGAAAAATCACATGTGTGTCCTTGGGTGAATTTGTAGGTCCCATGCAAGAAATGAGAATGGAATTCAAACATCTGGGTGTCGTGCCTCGGCTGGAAATATTGAGAAACTTGGTTTTTTAATTCCTGTAAATCCAAAACACGCTTGACAATCATGAAAGTTGGCATGGTGTCATGACATGGCACCAACATTTGTGGTAAATTTTTTGGCCGAATTGGGACAAGCTTTGGTATAAGCTTCCTGCAAATCGGAGCTTCTCTCTAGAAGGCTCATGTTTCCGAGAGGGAACGTGTCACCTCTGTGTGCGAAACGACATACACTGCCTTCTCCCACCTTGATTTTTTACACAGGCAGCTTAGACCAAAGAGGAGTTTCGTGCTAAATTTTGGAATTATTTCGGGTTCATTTGACCTTTTTATACATTAATTGATTTTCCAGGCATTTAATGCACATAATTCAAATTTGAAGTACGAGCGCATGCTCCAATGCGCAAAAGTTTGTTGGAAAATCATTTATGTGTACTTGGGCAAACTTCTAGGTCCCATGGAAGAAGTGGGAATGGCATTCAAACATATCGGCGTCTTGGCTTGGCTGAAAACATCGAGAAACTTGGTTTTAAAATTCACGTAAATCTAAAACTTGCCTGAAAGTCATGAAATTTGGCATGGTGTCATGACATGCACCAACATGCTATGGTAATTTTTCAGTCCGATTTGCTAAGGCGCACACATTAACAATCAACAAAGTCATTTTGGAACAAGTGTTGTCACGTTACAAATCGGAAACACAAGTATTATTGAAACCGTGGGCGTTCTACTACCAGTTCCATGCCGCCACGCGTCCCCTTTTTTTATTGGCTAGGAGGTGCTGTGTGGGGTAGCTATTTGAGTATGGGAGGCATGCGATTAGACCCCGGTGCGTGCTCATCGGGAGGGGAGCCCTTTGACCTCTATTTGGTGCCCACCTCCCTCCCAATGTCTCCATTAATGGCGCTCGAGCCCCTGTTTTACGGCGTGGCTATGTCTCACTCGACTAAGCTAAAAGAGAGAAAAAAGAAAATATGAAAAGAAAGTTTTGCATGGATCTTGGTTTAAGATCAGACGGACCTACATGTCATTGACTGCGACTTATAGCAAAACTAATGAATATAAGGACGGTGACAGTGGATAATAATTGTCTTACATATTTAGGAAGATAATTAAAAAAACACATGCGGCAATGCCCAAAATACACAAGGGCAAAAGAAGGAAGACAATGATCTCGTTGCTGCGGGCCACAGGAACTAGTATCCGCGATGTGCGGTGATGAGCTCTTTCGTGTCCTCAACATGCTGCTTTAAGAGCATCCACGGATTCCTCCACCAGCCTTTCACGCTCGATGCGAAGCTTGTCATTCTCTTCCATAAGTTTCTTGACGATGACGCCAGTCCTCTTCAACAAGGCAGTGGTGTCCTCCTGCTGCTCCACACTTCCGACAATCTTCGCCCTTAGCAGGTTGCGCTCAGCCCGGAGCTTCGCATTGCCCTCACTTAGTTGCCTGATGATGTCGGTAGCCTGCTCAACGAGGCTTTTATGTCATCCTGCAACCTCGCCCAACGAGAGATCTGATCCATCTAGCTATGGACGATTGCATTCATGCGCCTGTAAGAGTCCCCGCCTGCCCGCAAGAAAATTTTGGAGGCCGCCGCGGTGCGGGAGGACATCTCTGCTGCATTCGCGGCGCGGTGGGACATCTTTGCTGCTTCCACGGAGCGGCTGGACCTAGTCAGCTGCATCAACGGCACGGCGGGACCTCCGTGCTGCTTCGGCGGCGCGGCGGGACCTCTGTGCTGCTACGGCCGTGCGACGGGACATGTCGGCTGCTTTCATGGCGAGGAGGGACATCTCTCATGCTTCCTCTTCCATGCTTGCCTCTCCCTGGTGGTAATCTCTTGATCCAAAACTCATGCTGGTCATGGTAGACACAAGGGAACGATGATGAATGACTTGTTTGTTTTTGCGGATGAGGAGTTGAGGAGGAATGTCCAGTCATCTAGGAGTAGTAGTACTTATAACCGAGTACTAATACGCTCCTAAGTTAGAAACCATTTAGGTTTCGATTGGTGTGAACAGGTTTGCAATTAAATATAGCGTGGTAGTAATTTGGAATGTGACGGGACCCAGGCTCAAAATTTATTGACGGCTCTATAATTTCTAAGTGCAGCACTATTCCCGGATGGCGTAACGTGGGCACGCTTTCTCGGCCGCGTATGTAGCGTTTGCACCATAGGGTGCACCGCAATAGGCAATGTCAGCACACGTCTTGTTCCAACAACCATGCGCGCTCGTTATTACCATCGTGATAGCTTCTTTTAATTAGAATGTGTGCCCGTCTAGCGCACACACGTTGATCTCTCTAACTGTTTTTGTTTGTTGTGACTAATCGCAAACAGTTCATCCGTGTGAAGTGTATGCCGTCAATCGCAAATACTTTGATCTGGCTGACCGTTTCTGTTCTATTGCCTAATCGCAAACAATTAATCCTTCTGAAGCATATGCCCTCAGTCGCACGCATCTTTATCTAGCTACCCATTTCTATTGTTCCACCTCATCACAAATAGTTGATCCGAGTGAACTGTATGCCGTATATCGCGCACACCTTCATCTGGCTACCCATTTCTGTTCTTCTTCCTCATCGCAAATACTTAATTGAACTGAACCATATGCCCTGCATCGCACACGCAACTAAAATCGGAACCGTGTTTGATGGCTCCGCCATCGCAAACGTTTTGCATCTTTTTTGACGGGTTTTTTACATCATATTTTGTGATTAATGCATCGCGCACAATTTCGTCAAAGGGTCTCTGATCGTAGTGTCGCGTTAGCAGCATCCTGCAATAGTGATGTAGTTCTATATCACAATACTTAGGAATATCATGGTAGTATGTTATTGTTATTGGGTTTCAACTTAGTATGGCCTTATGTAGATCGTGGTAGTTGTACTCCTGCTATGCTATGTAGACGTGGATTGGTTCATGTATTCATTGAGATTATGTGAGGACTATATATAATATAACTTGAGTAAAAACATAATATATAATTCATCTCTGGACAGACAAGGTTGTATCATGGAATTTCTTGTTCCTTTTCTAAGGACACGGACCATGGCTAAGTGCGCCCAATCAGTATTGTTGGGTGGTTTTAAGAACATCATGGTTTATACCCTCTCAATGTAAGTGGGTGCCGTCCAGGCTCAAAAATATTGGACAAACTTAGTGACTAGTAGCTTCCATGTGCAGCCACTAGCTATATGGGCTCTAGCTTAGTTGATCAGTTGCGGAAACCTTATCCGTATGTGCCAGCAGATGTACTTATAATAGTTAGGATGGGCCTTCTTTGGGACTAGGCGACTGCTTCTGAAATACTATGTCTCAATCTTCGGGTTGGGTCCAGTGGGTGAAGTGTACAAACCTCTGCAGAGTGTAAAAACTAATCATGATTACCCCTGTCCCCAGTTATGGAGAAATTTGAGCAGCTAGACCATTACAGTTGTTGGAAGATCTTGACAGATGATACAATTAATAAAAATATGATGGGAAACATAATGATGGTTATAGGTTGCAATTGGAGCGCCCAATTCAACCATATGTATTAACCATAGCAAGACAAATAAATATTTGACTATTATATTATGTAGTTATCAGGGAAAAAATAACTTTCTGCAAAACAACCACTACACTATCCTCTTGATATACCTGGCATATACATGTAGGACTATTATATAATTCCTGTGTGACTTGTCAATTCATTCAAAGTATAGACCCTTCGTGGCTGCAATGTTTCATGTTGTAGATTTTATATGACGAGTGAGTGATACGATGTAGGGTTACGGTCTCTATACTCGACATTTACTTGCGGTGTTGATGGACTTCATGGAGATTTTATTTGCTTTTCTGCTGCATTTTGTTTGTATGCTAGCTTGAGCTATGCAGCTATGTATTATATTAAATTATGGGTAAAGCGAGGTGATATACAAACGGTTTTTAACCCCTTTCCACGATGGCATTCAGAACCGTAACCTAGTGAGGGTGGGTGATAGGGGGTCCTTCCCACACGACCCAGAAACCGTCAGGGATATGCCCTCCTGGCACACACGCTCGGCAAAATGAGGTTGTGTGTGACCGGCGAGCGAGAAAATACGGTTATACGTACAGTAGTGCTAAAAAAATACAATTATACAGGCGAAATCATTCCTGGTCGTAAGTTCATCCCACACAGTCAGTCCTCGCGAAACCTTTCCGTTCGTATATACATCCCACACAGTCGCTGCAAGGAAACATTTCTGTTTGTAGGTACATCACACACAATTTTCCCTGTTAAATCATTTGTGATAGCGTTCCCATCACACACAATATTAAAAAAATTATCGTTTGCGTTATTGAATGCATCACGCACGGTGCATAGAAGAAACTGTGTGGCAAAGCTTGTCCATCACACATAGTTTTTATGCGGTAAACGTTTGCGAAAGGTGGCCTAACGCAAACAGTTTGGAAGAGAATGTCGTGTGTGATTTTTCATCGATCCAACATGGTTTATTCCTAGAAACTGTGTGCGTTGCCTTAGGTCATCGCCCACGGTATTTTCCCAATAACCGTTCACAATAGCAAAAACCAATTAGTAGGCTAATTCGCCATTAGCAGGATAATTGCCCTATTATCAATAATCCATTTATTAATCTAATTGACATTCATATTAAACACATAATATATTTCATTCCCATATTAAGGAAGCAGGATTTCATAATTGAAATACATCAGATTACAACATGATATAGCTTCAGCACTTAGCTACCCCCATTACACAACTACACCAGCGCCAAGTTTCACATGCAACATCTAAAACCTTTCGAAATTAGCATGATAGACGGTACATAGACAGATGCATCTCATCGGGAAAACTGCTGAAGCGGAAGGCGAATATTGAGCCTTCATTGATGTTGAAGGTCTTTGCAACTTTAGGCCAGTGCCTGTGGATGATTGACCGTCCATCCTTCGTCCTCTTCAGGAACACTTCAATATTGAACTGTGGGTGTTGTATGACAAACTTCCTCACCTCCTGACCATAGAGGTGTTTTGAGAGGTAATCATCAGTGAACTGCTTTTGAAAGGCCTGAAAATAAGGATGTGCATAAATATATTCTCTATATTGGAAATGGTGCAAAGGAATAAAAAAGGCAAGGTATAATAGTTAGTACCATCTTGTAGTGAACTGATGTCTTCTTCATTGTGCAGACAAAGATCTTGTTGTTTTTTGTCGCTAATTTCTTTATCCTAACAATCTTTCTGAGTTTCTTGACTTGATTGATATTCATGGACAACTCATTTCCCCATATGCAGAAGGGTCGAACAGTGGGTCAAAACCTCTAACAGTAGGACCTACATGTGCAAGACCAAATTGTTAAAAACCTAAGTATTAGAACGGTTCCTACAATTGCACAATAATGTGCTATTAGACAATGGACCATGCACATGCTAACCTCGATTGTAAACCTCAGTGCTTCCCATTGTTTCCCTACAACACATATAAGGTAGTTAGTCATCAGGTTAAGTAAGGGTTCACATGCTATCAGTAAAATATGTTGGTGAAAAATAAGCACATTGCAGATTCATCAGATTAATTCAAGCCACACGGAAAACCCATTTGTCCAAACAAGGCATGATTAAGAACTAGGAAATATAGCACTTGTATATGTTTCTCATGTATTAAGTGCATCCAAATTCGATTTATTCCTCACATGCACAACAATACAAAATTCCACCCACGACAATCGGATATCGCATTGTAGAATTGAACCAAGCAGTTAACTAAACACCACAACAAATGAACCAAACATTAACTGAGTACCACACTGCACAATATAAGATACTCCTAATAGAAGATCAGATAGTTAACTGAACCAAGCATGCTTAACAAATTGGAAATATAGCAATTGTATTTGTTTCTCATGTATTTAGTATAGCCAAATTTGATTTACTTCTCACATGTTATACAATAATAGAATGCACCCACAACTATTGAACATCACATTGCAGAATTGAACCAAATAGTTAACTAAACATCACAACACAAATGAACCAAATGTTACCTGAGCACCACATTGCACAGTATAACCAAACCAAGCATGCTTGACAACCTGGAAATATAGCAATTGTATACGTTTCACATGTATTTTGTAAAGATAAATTCGATTTATTTCTCACATGGAAGACAATACAAAATTGCAGCCTGAAGAATTGAACATCACATTTGCATAATTGAACCAAACAGTTACCTGAAGACGATAACTAATTAACCAAACAGTTAATAAGTGAGCACCACACTTCATGACATATAGAACATATACACAGGATCAACAGATTGCATGGTAAAATTAGATAGCACAATTCACTAGAATTTGTTAAGGAAAGGCAGGAGCAGCACATGCAACGGGTAAACCAAGCATGCTTAACTGGCATAGCTAGCAAATGGCAAGGTGCTCCTCCAAGATCTGGGAGTCGGCATGAATGGTAGCCATCGCGACCTCATCCGCGCGTGCGGCCACGATTTGCTTCTCCGCTGCCAAATGCTCCCTGAGCTCCTGGCTATACTGCGTGCACCATGGCTTAGGGCGGCGCTTATTTGGTGGATGGGTCGGTGATTTGGGTGGAAAGTGTGGCGCCGGCGATTGAGACATGTGGGATGTGGAAGGAGGAGGAGGATGGGGGTCTGGTGTGGATTACCTGCCTGGATAGACGAGGCCGAGCAGCGTGAAGGAGGGTCGCCGGGGAGAGGGGCGGCGCTGCTAGCAAGGAGTGAAGGTTTCAACTTGGAAAGGAAGGCGGTAATAGGGGAAATGTGGATTTTGGTAAGGGGGGGGGCGGGAGGTAGATATTTCCGCGGAAGCCGAAAATTTGGAATCAGTTCAGCAAAAAACTGGCGCGCAAAGTGTCATCAGACACGGTCCCTTATTCAGAACTATGTACCATATGTGAACATCATAAACGATTCAGATAGCTTAAACCGTGTGCGATGAGTTTGAACGTCAAAATTTTTGGTTCTAATTTCCCTGGTTACAGTGGTCATCCACGTCATTGCATAATTTGGGAACACAAAGGAGACTACAACACACCCACACTTCTTAATTGAGCAAGTTCAGAAATTAAACAGAGCTAGCTGCCTAAACATTACTCTAACAAATTAAAGACCAACGCTCTTAATTAAACAAAACAAAGATTACTACTACGACTGGTGCTCGTCGATCTCCGCCGCCTCCTTCATATCTAGCTCGCGCCTGACGGTCTCCCGGGGAAGGAGCTCCATGGCATCCATCACACCATATTCGGAAAGCATCTCGTCATCCATGTATGACATCTCTTTTGAAAAGGCCGCCACGAGCTGGGCGTGGGCGGCCGCGATCTGGGCTTGGACGGGCTCCGTTGTTGCAAGGTATGCGTTGGAGGAACGGATGGCTGCTCGAACGCTCTTGGCGATTGCCAACTCTTGCGCCATGGGCTGCCGACCGTTGTCAGATAAGCTTTGTTCGATTTGCGGGGTGACCACCACGAGCTAGGCGTGGGCCGCCTCGACATGGTCATGGGCGGCCTCCATCAGGGCTAAGTCCGCTGCTATGGAACGGACAGCTATTGTGCCGCTCTCGCCAGCTGCAATCCCCGAGGCAGATGTTGCTGCCGCCACTTCAGAAGCAACAGCGGCCGTTTGGGATGCAATGGCCGCCCGGTCGCAGATTGCGGCTGCGCTCATGCACCTTGTTAGCACACGCATGGTGGCTGCGGCCGTGCTCTCGCCAGAGTGGGCCGC
Organism: Triticum dicoccoides; assembly: GCF_002162155.2. Taxonomy (NCBI): domain Eukaryota; kingdom Viridiplantae; phylum Streptophyta; class Magnoliopsida; order Poales; family Poaceae; genus Triticum; species Triticum dicoccoides. The sequence goes on along the minus strand of NC_041381.1, from coordinate 287,778,454 downwards.
TGAAGTTGCCCTCATGACGCGGGTCCACGTCCCCATCTTTCACCGGCGACGACTGAACAGTGAAATGATATTTGGGGAGCGAGCTAGTGTGCTTGACACGCCGGCTATGGACTATAGCCGATGCACCTTCTCACATAAGACGTAGGCATACTACACACCGACGGTGCTCCAGGATATTTTGTACTACATCTCACACGGTTGGTGATAATAAACTGTGTGGGATCTACTTGATTTTTAATTTTGATTTGAATTACATAATGGGGTCGCAGTGGCAATCGACGGTGTTTGAATTGCTAGACCTTTTATCTGCAGTGAACATGCAACTATATGTGTGTCGTAAAAAATTGGAATTGTTCAGGGTTCATTTGGACATTTTTATATGGTAACTTGGTTTTCTAGGCATTTCAGGTGCACAATTCAAAATTAAACCACATGCTCCAGTCCATAAAAACGGGTTGCAAAATCAAATGTTTGTCCTTGGTTGCAAGCTTAGGTCACATGCAATAAATGAGAATGAACGGCAAACACCTTGACACTGTCGCTCAGTCGCTAACATTGAGATACATGCTTTTAACATTCTAGTAAATCGAAAACTCGTCTGAAATTCATGAAACTTGACATGATAGAACGGCAGCGACATGCCCTGGTAAAAATATTGTCCAATTTGGGGCAGGTGTGGGTATAAGCTTCTCGCAAACCAGAGCTTCTCGCACAACAAGCCTGATGGTTTCAGTAGGGTACGTGCCACCTTGGGGGACGAAACAATATATGTTGCCTCTTCTTACTTTCAAATTTATTCTCGTGTCAACATAGAACAACACGAGTGTTATGTCAATTTTTGGGATTTTTCGGGGTTCGTTTTGATATTTTTATGGATCAATTGTGTTTTCAATGCATTTATGAGCACAATTCAAATTTGAACTACATGCACATGCTCTAATGCATATTAATTGGTTGAAAATTCAAATATGTGTCCTTGGTTGCATGCTTAGGTCCCATGCAAGAAATGGGAATGAATGTCAAATACCCTGCCACCATCACTTGGCCGCAAACATTGAGATTCCTGGTTTTTAAATTCCAGTAAATCCAAAACTCGTCTGAAATTCATGAAACTTGGCATGCTATCATGGAGCGGCATTAACATGTCGTGGCAATTTTTTTCTCCCATTTGGGGTAGGTTTGGGGAGATGCTTCTCACAAATCAAAGGTACTCACAACAAGCCTAATGGTTTCGGTAGGGAATGTCCCACCTTTGGGGACAAAATGATACCTGCTGCCTATTATTGCTTTCAAAAATTTTCTAGTGTCAACATAGAACAATAGGAGTGTTGTGTGAATTTTGGGGATTTTTTCGGGGTTCGTTTGGACATTTTTATGCAAATCGTGTTTTCAATGCATTTATGAGCACAATCATATTTGAACTACATGCACATGCTCTAATGCATATAAATTGGTTGAAAATTCAAATTTGTGTCCTTGGTTGCATGCTTAGGTCCCATGCAAGAAATGGGAATGAATGTCAAACACCCTGCCACCGTCGCTCGGCCGCAAACATTGAGATTCCTGGTTTTTAAATTCTAGTAAATCCAAAACTCATCTGAAATTCATGAAACTTGGCATGCTATCATGGAGCGGCATCAAAATGCCATGGTAAATTTTTGTCCCATTTGGGGCAGGTTTGGGAAGATGCTTCACACAAACCAAAGGTTCTCACTACAAGCCTGATGGTTTCAGTAGGGAACGTCCCACCTTTGGGGACGAAACAATATCTGCACCTCTTATTGCTTTCAAAAATTTTCTAGTGTCAACATAGAACAATAGGAGTGTTGTGTCAATTTTTGGGATTTTTTGGGGTTCGTTTGGACATTTTTATGCATTAATCGCGTTTTCAATGCATTTATGAGCACAATTCAAATTTGAACTACATGCACATGCTCTAATGCATATAAATTGGTTGAATATTCAAATATTTGTCCTTGCTTGCATGCTTAGGTCCCATGCAAGAAATGGGAATGAATGTCAAACACCCTGCTACCATCACTCGGCCGCAAACATTGAGATTCTTGGTTTTTAAAGTCTAGTAAATACAAAACTCGTCTGAAATTCATGGAACTTGGCATGGTATCATGGAGCGGCATCAACATGTCGTGGTAAATTTTTTGTCCCATTTGGGGCAGGTTTGGTTATAAACTTCTCACAAACCAGAGCTTCTCACAACAAGCCTGATGGTTTCGGTAGGGAATGTCCCACCTTTGGGGACGAAATGATATCAGCTGCCTCGTATTGCTTTCAAAAAATTTCTAGTGTCAACATAGAACAACATGAGTGTTGTGTCAATTTTTGGGATTTTCCGGGTTCGTTTGGACATTTTTATGCATTAATTGAGTTTCCGATGCATTTAAGTGCATAATTCAAATTTGAACTACATGCACATGCTCCAATGCATATAAATTGGTTGAAAATTCAAATCTGTGTCCTTGGTTGCATACTTAGGTCCCATGCAAGAAATGGGAATGAATGCCAAACACCCTGCCACCGTTACTCGGCCGCAAACATTTAGATTCCTGGTTTTTAAATTCTAGTAAATCCAAAACTCATTTGAAATTCATGAAACTTGGCATGCTATCATGGAGCGGATCAACATGCCGTGGTAATTATTTTGTCCCATTTGGGGCAGGTTTGGGTATAAGCTTCTCACGAACCACAGCTTCTCACAACAAGCCTGATGGTTTCGGTAGGGAATGTCCCACCTTTGGGGACGAAATGATATCAGCTGCGTCTTATTTCTTTCAAAACAATTCTAGTGTCAACATAGAACAACAGGAGTGTTGTGTTAAATTTTACAATTTTTCGGGGTTCTTTTGGACATTTTTATACATTAACTGGGTTTTCTAGGCATTTTATGTGCATAATTCAAATTTGAACTACATGCACATGATCCAGTGCATATAAATTGGTTCAAAAATCAATTGTTTGTCCTTGGGTGCATGCTTAGGCCCCATGCAAGAAATGGGAATGAATTTCAAACACCAAGGCACTGTTGATTGCCGGTAAAACATTGAGATACTTTGTTTTTAAATTCTAGAAAATCCAAAACTCGTCTGAAATTCATGAAACTTGGCATGCTATCATGGAATGACACCCGACATGTTGTGGTATTTTTTATGTCCATTTCGAGAGAAGAAGCACTTGAATAACAGCCAACAAAGGCATTTTCAAACAAATAGCTGCCACTCTAACCTCGCAAACATTTGTATAATTCAAATCATGTGTGTTATGTTAACCATTCATGTGACGCCAAGTGTCTTGGTTTTAATGGCTATAGGAGGTGCCATGCGGACAGCTGCTTGACTGAACGGGAGTCGTGCGAGTGCAGTCCGGTGCGCAGGCTGACCAATTGGCGTGCAAGATGTCCTCCAATGCGCAGGCTCACCGGGAAGCATGCGAGCTGTACGCTGCGCAGGCTCACTGGGAATTGAGCCCTTTGACTTCCATGGCCGCCCGCCTTCCTCTCCATTAATGGCGCCCGAGCCGCTGCTTAATACGGGTGGCCTTACTGTTTGCCTCCCATTCCCTCCCTCCCGCAGACCTCCACCAACGCCATGGCGCAGAAGCATCATATGCCACTAGTCTTCAAGTATGGTGAATTCAACTCCGAGCCAGAGGAGATAGAAAATAAGGAGGAATGGGGCCCCATGGACATGGCCTAGAATGAGCTGGCCGCGGCTGTTGCTGCCCCGCTCCCGTCCCAGCTCCGATCCCCGCGCTCGTGCCAGCGACCATCCCCGTAGCATGTGACAGGCTGGTCCCTGAGCACTATCGCAGAGCTGGAAGCCATGGGCGTCACCAAGGTCTCCACAGACCCGCGCGAGCTTGTGTACATGCCAGCGCCAGCGCCGGTGCCCGTGCCCATGTGCACTCCTCCACCCACCGCGGCGTCGGTCCCCATGCGTTTGGCTGCACCTGCCGTGCCCGTGCCCGTGCACGCGCCCTCATCAGCGGCATGGGACACCGCCATCAACCGCTACCTCTCAGCGCCGCCAGCTGCCGTCCTCCCGCGCCCCGCCCGTCGATCACGCAACGACATGGTGTTTGATTTACAAGTGAAGAACATTCTGAGCTGCCTTGAAGACTTCAACAACGGCGTCCCGGAGGACAACAACGACAAGGATGGCGCGGCATGCCGCCGCCGGAAATAGTTTTTTCTTGGGTTTAATATTGTATCTCGATCGCAAACATTTTAGTTAGAACACCCGTATGCAAACCAACAGCTTCCCCAGGAAGCCAAGGGAAAATGTGCCGAACAGGATTTGTGCAGGTCTTGATCGCAATCGTTTTAGATAGAACACCCGTATGCAAAGCGAGAGCAAGATTTGTGCATCTCTTCAATGCGAACGGTTATTTTGGATGACCCGTGTGCAACCACTTACAAACAATTTGGTAAGATTTGCATCTGCCATATTGGGTATGTTGCCATTTGTCAAACTTGAAAGATTCACATTTTTTGATCTAGTACCATTGCCATTTGTCAACCTTGTAACACTGCGAGTTGTCAAAATATGCAGCTAAAAATCACTAGCACTATCTAATTTTTGCAACTAAAATTCAGTAATTAAGCATAGATTTCATTCATAGATTAAGCACAACTACAAACAGTTCAACTCGACAGCTAAACTGGCCAAACTTTTCCCCAATTGTTGCCAACCACGTACTGAAATAGCTAGTTCTACTTTATATACTAGCTAATTTTAAGTACGTTGTACAGTTCCACCACATCTATAGTCAGATGAACTGAAAAAAATAGACCCTAACTACTACTACTATGGAGGGGCTTTGTACTACTTCCGGCAGCCTCCCCTCTGTTGAGTGTGCTCAGTAAGAGGCAGAGGAGGAGGAGCCTACCAACAAGCTAGACAAATGCAATACGGTGCCCGCCGCTGCTGCACATTCGGCGACGCTCGCCAGCTAGAATGCCCACTGCCGCTCCAGACGATCCCTCTCGAAGCGGTGGTTCTCCTCGTAGATCTCCTGATTCCTTGCCTCTGAGGCGGCGTGTGCCATGGCCACGGCAGCGGCAAGGCTCTTTGTGTGCTCGACGAGGCGCTCCTCCTCCTCCTGTAGGAACTCGGTGTAGCGCGCAAGGTCGCTGACGCACGTGCCGGCATCCACCTCCGCCTCCCGCCTTCGGGCGGCGGTGACGGAACGGGTGATGACACCGACGGTCGATGGTGGGCTGGTGGCCAGGGTGGCCGAAGATGGGTTGGCGGCCACGACCACCACCTCCCGCCTTCAGGCTGCGGTGGCGGAGCGGGTGATGGCCATGGTGGCCGGCAATTGGGTGGCGGCCATGACGGCCACCTCCCGCCTTCGGGCCGCGGCGGCGGAGCGGGCGATGGCCCTAGCTTTCGACGGTGGTGTGGCTGCAATGGCAGCCGGCAACAGCTGCCGATAGACCCCGACGGCGGAGCATGTGGTGGGTGTTCTGCACAAACATAACAGGGACGCCACGCGCACTACACTACGTCGGGGATTGCACCGCCGCCGCGGTGTAGCCTCCTAGCTGGAGCTGTCGTCTGATGACGGTGAGTGGCTGAGCGACCACGACGGACCGGTGCCATTGGCGATTATGGGAGAAGCAGACGAGATAAGCTACAGGGAGGGAGGGGAAAATGCGACGCGGAACTCGCCGGTCATGAGGGTTTTTAAAGCAGGCCGATAAGCATTGGGATTTTGCGGGATTTCACCCAGTCGGGCGGGAAGCTTGCACGGGAACCTGCGAGGTTGGGCGGGAACGGGCTCACCGACGATTCATTGGCGCCACCGTTTGGCCATAAGAACGCTCCCGCGTGCTGCGCAAGCTTGCGATGTAAGATGTCTGTGGCAGCAGGGTGACAAGACGTGAGAGAGGAGGACGAAAGGCCACATACACATAGGTTTATAAGTAGGATTTAACTAATAAAATACGAATGCATGTCTCCAAAGATTATATAGTTGGATTCGTATTTGAACATAATTTCCAATTATATAATTTTTATAACATGCATTAGCATTTTGTTTGTTAAATTTGAGGGCAAAGTATGGCACATAATATAAATAGGACTATAGACCAAGACAGAGGTAGTAGCACACGGCTGCTCTCTACGCAGCGACGCAAGTGCCGGCCGGCTTGTAGGCAACCATTTCCAGCGTGTTCAACTGCTCTATGTGTGTGGTTGCTTGTGGTTGAGGCGGCCGTTGCGCGCTCTCCTCTCGTCCCGCCGTGTGCGCTCTGCTCTCGCTTCCCTCCAGGTGCTCTGCCCTCGTCCCTCCACGCGCGTTGCTAGTGTTTGGGGCCGGCACATGATCACGCACGTTCGTGTGCATGCGGTTGCGCCAGGCGCGGCTCCACAATGCAGTTACCCGATGCAAAAACTGCCATGCGGACATGCCGAGAATCAAGGCCACCTGGCCCCCATTTATTCCTGCGGTAATTTACCTTCATCTCTCACGTCACATGACACAATAAGCACCTCCATGATGACACATAAAGAGAGGACATCCAGCGGTCCAATGGCGATCCCCGGCTCCAATGGTGCTCCCAGCGGCCGACGACAACAATGGCGGGCAGTTCACCATGCATCACATAGTGGACACCCACTTGAGTGGGAAGGCCCTCTCGGTGGTGTACACGAACGATCTGGTGTCGGTGGAGAGCTCCATCCAAACTATGGAGCAGTTCCTTGCCGAGGACAAGTACCAAGTGGTCGGCTTCGACCTCGAGTACACCATCGGTTGTGCCGCGCACGATCAGAAGGTTGTCGTCGCCCAATTGTGCGTGCGACATGACATCCTCGTCTACCACTAGCACCTGGCCACAAGGCCTTGCGAGCGTTTCTCCAGGTTTATTAAGAGCTCCAACTACAAGTTCGTTGCGGTGGACACCACCAACGATCTAAAAGCGCTCAAGGTTTCAGGCTTGAAATGCCCGAATCTTGTCAACATCCAGGACCACTACAAGGTCTGGGACAGCGCCAAGAACAAACTAAACTCCCTGGTTGACCTCACCTTGGCCATCATCGACCCCTACTACATAAAGATGAAGGATGAGAGCAATAAGGACAAGGATACCTGGCACAGTGTTTGGCATGAGAGACTAGATGAAGAACATGTCAAGTACACGGCCTATGATGCGTACACAGGCTATGAGATGTACAGGCAGATCGTTGACATGAGGAAGTGTCTTGTTCATGCCCCAGCCGAGGTATCGAGCCACAAAGTAGTGGCGGGAGCGTTACAAGAAGTAGATGACTAGACGATCATTCTCCTACTTTAGAATGCCTGTAATTGTTTATTGAGGTGTGTGCGAATGATCTATATAGTCACTTATGTAATTGGATGTTTATTTCAATTATATATATATATACATGTTATTCTTCTGTAGACAGAGCAAATGACAAGGCTTATTAGTAGCAATCGTTTGCGTTAATATTGGTCTTCGCACACATTTCTGATCACGGACCTGTTTGCCGTGTATCACACACATATTGTTCAGTTGAACCATTTCCATTGTGTTGCGCAATAAAGGCTGCAAAGAGGGATCTACAGCAACAAGGTCTATCGAGGTCTTTGTTTTGTATTTTTTTACATTTCTTGTTTTTTGAACACATGTTGATTGGCTTGAAGAAGGTCTATCTCATTACTTTTTGATAATTGTTTATACGCAAGCAACTAGTTTGCATTTTACAAAGTTTTTTGTACAAACAGAATCGCACACGAACTTACTGTAGTAACCGTCTGTGTTATAATTTCTCATCGCAAACAGTTAACCCGAGTGGGCTGTTTGTTGCGTATCACACACATCTGGTTTACACGAATCCTTTGTGTTCTTTTGGTTGATCACAAATGCCGCATATCACACACATCTTGTTAAGATGAACTATTTCCGTTCTCTTGCCTAATCGAAAACAGTTTGTCCGAGTAAACCGTATGCCATATATCACACACACCTTGATCTGGCTGACCGTTTCTGTTGCATTCCCTAATAGCACACAGTTCATCGGAGGGAACTGTATGCCATATATCGCACACACATTGATATGGCTGCCCGTTTCTGTTGTTCTTCCTCATCGCAAACAGTTCTGCTGGATCAACTGTATGCCCTTCATCGCCCATGCAACTAAAATCTAAACCATGTTTGATGCATCCATCATCACAAACGCTTTGCACATTTTAGACGGTTCTCTTACACCACCGTTTGCGATTATTGCATCGCACACAGTTTCTCGAAGGGTCTCTAATCGTAGTGTCGGATTAGCAGCATCCTACAGTAGCGATGTAATATTATGACATGTGGTTTTATTATGATATTACATCTTGTACTTTGTGTGCTAGCTATTGATCCAGGGATTAGCATAGTGAGCACAGAGACATCAAATCTTATCAGGTTCGGGTCATTCCATATATAGGAGCAAGGCGGAGAAGGCGGCGACCCTAGGGGGTGGCTTGGCCCCCAAGCCAAGGGAGCGCCTCCTACCCCTAGGGTTTGCCCTCCCTAGGCGTATCAGCCTAGTGGGGGCTGGTGCGCCAGCCCCATCTAGGCTAGGGTGCCCCCCTTAGAGCCCACGTGGGTCCCCGGGGCTGCTAGACCCCCCCCCCAGAACCCTTCGGTGGCATGCCCCTGAACTTTTTCGGGACCAAAACTAGACTTCCCATATACGAATATTTACCTCCAGACCATTCTGGAGCTCCTCGTGATATCCCGGATCCCATCTGGGACTCCGAACAACCTTTGGACTTCTCATTGTTAATATCTCAACACTACCCTAGCAATACCAAACATTAAGCGTGCGACCCTATGGGTTCGGCAACACGTAGACATGAGCGTCTTCGACCAATAACCAATAGCGGGACCTTGATGCTCATATTGATCCCCACATATTTAACGAAGATCTTTATCAGTTGAACCATGATGTCAATGATTCGGTTGATCCCGTATACAATTCCCTCTGTCCGGTGATATGTTACTTGCCCGAGATTCGATCGTCGATATCTCCATACCTAGTTCAATCTCTTTACCGGTGAGTCTCTTTACTCATTCTGTAATATAAGATCACGTGACTAAACTCATTAGTCACATGAAGCTTCTTGTGATCTTGTCTTGGCAAGAGGGCCCAGAGATATCTCTCTGTCACACAGAGTGACAAATCCCAGTCTCCATCCATGCAACTCAATAGACACCTTCATAGATATCTATAGAGCACCTTTGTGATCACCCAGTTATGAAGTGAGGATTGATAGAACACAAAGTATTCCTCTGGTGTACAGAAGTGGCCTGATCTCATGGTCTAAGGAACTGATACTTGACATGAAGAAAGTTTTATCAAATAACTAAACAATCTGATGCTAAGCTTGCGGTTGGGTCTATCCATCACATCATTCTCCTAATGATGTGATCTTGTTATCAAATGACAACTCATCTCTATGGTTAGGAGACCTTAACCATCTTTGATCAGCAAGCTAGTCTAGTAGAGGCTTACTAAGGACACGGCGTAGTTTATGTATTCACACATTTATTTAAGTTTCTAGTCAACACAATTCTAGCATGAATAATAAACATTTATCATGGAGAGCAAATATGATAATAACCAATTTATTATTGCCTCTAGGGCATATTTCCAATAGTCTCCCACTTGCACTAGAGTCAATAATCTAGATTACATCATAATCAATCTAACACCCATGAAGTCTTGGTGTTGATCATGTTTTGCTCATGGAAGAGATTTAGTCAGTGGGTCTTCCACATTCAGATCTGTATGTAGTTTGCAAAGTTCTTTGTCTCCATCCTTAATGTAATTACGAATGGAGTTGAAGCGGCGTTTGATGTGCTTGGTCTTCTTGTGAAACCCAGGCTCCTTGGCAATGGCAATGGCACAAATGTTGTCACAAACAATAGTCATTGGATCCGTTGCACTAGGTGTCACCCTAGGTCAGATATGAACTCCTTCATCCAGACTCCTTCTTGCGCTGCTTTCGAAGCAGCTATATACTCTGCTTCACATGTAGATCCTGCTCAATGCTCTGCTTGGAACTGCACCAACTGACTGCTCCACCATTCAAAATGAATATGTATCCTGTTTGTGACTTTGAGTCATTCGGATTAGTGTCAAAGCTAGCATCGATGTAACCCTTTACGACGAGCTCTTCGTCACCTCCATAAACAAGAAACATATCCTTAGTCCTCTTTAGGTACTTAAGGATATTTTTGACCGTTCTCCAGTGATCCACTCCTGGATTCCTTTGGTACTGAAAGTGCGTTATATCGACTAGAGGGGGAGTGAATAGGTGATTTTTTCAAATTCGTCACTGAAAAAATTCAACTTGAGAAATTTGCTAAGCGATGAAATACAAGTAGTGGAATAAGTACTCAGGTGCATGCATAACAAGATAGTAGCATGGTCATCATGATGAATGAAATATACACAGAGCACAGGTAGCGTGTAAATAGGATAAGAAGGCTGAAGACATGATGACTGAATAAATAGGATTGAGGAAATTGAGAAAGTCTTCTGTCAAAGTCTTCAAACAGTAACGATCAATTTCATCAACATATGAGCCAGGAAATGAAAGGGTTGAGGAAACAGAACTAGTAGCTCGGTGAAGATAGTGATTTGGTAAATTAGTTCCAACTGCTGTGACAGTTGTACTTCTGGCTGGAGCGGCTTGGTATTTAGGCCAAACAACACACAGTGCTCACTCTATTCTCCTTGAGCTAAGGTCACACAGACCTCGCCCAATCACTCGTGGTAAGTCTTCAGGTGACTTCCAAACCTTCATAGACTTGGTCACTCGGCAATCTACAATTCCTCTTGGAAGCTCTAGACCATGATGCCTAACCGTCTAGAAGATGCATAGTCTTCAAAGGTAACAAGTGTCGGTTCCACACAGGAACAATCTCTTCAGTGATGCTCACTTACTTTGGGTTGTTGTAAGTGCATCTTTCAGTTGTAGGTGTTGGGGTTTTGGGTTTTTCATCATTGATGATTTTCTCTCAAAGTCCTCGGAGGATGGGATGCTCTCTGACAAGTCTCAGTTTCTCTCAAAGCAGCCAACCAGTTAGTGGTTGAGGTGGCGACTATTTATATCTGGGGAGCAGCCCGACATGATAAGACATAAATGCCCTTCAAAGATATGACCGTTAGGTGGATAAGATATTTGGGACACCTGACGCATAGCACAACAATGGGCGGAAATTTGAGCTCTCAAATTCCTCAAGGCTATCATGTTCCTCACTTGTAGGCAATCTGCACTGGCGAATTCCTAACTCCTTAGTCAGAACAAATTCCTCAGAGACCAGAAGATCTTCATCTCTATCACTAAAGAAATTGACTGAACAGTATGAGATTTCCAAAGGCTTCACTCGAAGGATTGGGTATATGTAGGCTTTGAGATTAGCATCACTTGGAAATGTTTCCTTAGTATTACCTTGACCCCCTTTAATAGTATGGTGTTTCCTATGACGCAAGAAAGGAAAAATGAAACTACGAAAATAAAATTCTTCATGCTTCATAATCCTCGCATCAATATCAATTTCTTCAAGGTCACACCAATTTCCTCATTTTCAAAGTCTTCAAGGAAACCAAAGTCTTCAAGTGAAGACATTCATTTTTAGGGATCGACTTTCCTCGGAAATATCAAACTCCTCAAAGACTTATAGAACATGTGTATAGTCACAAACACATTAGCCCCTTAACCTATAAGTCTTCAATAGACCAAAATCTAAGGGGCACTAGATGCACTTAAAGGTACCTCCCTACCAAACTTATGGCAAGGCACACATCAGATCTGGTACACAGCATGGCATACATTATAGAGCCTATGGCTGATGCATAGGGGATGACTTCCATCATTTGTCTTTCTTCTTCCATGGTCGAGCTTTGAGTCTAGCTCAACTTCACACCTTGCAACACAGGCAAGAACCCCTTATTCGACTGGTCCATTTTGAACTTCTTGAAAATCTTGTCAATGTATGTGCTTTGTGGAAGTCCTATCAAGCGTCTCAATCTATCTCTATAGATCTTGATGCCCAATATGTAAGCAGCTTTACCTAGGTCTTCCTTTGAAAAACTCCTTTCAATTAACCCTTTTGCTTTCCAGAAAATTCTATATCATTTCCAATCAACAATATGTCATCTACATATACTTATCAGAAATGCTAAAGAGCTCCCACTCACTTTCTTATAGATACAAGATTCTCCGTAAGTTTGTATAAAATCAAAAGCTTTGATCACCTCATCAAAGCATATATTCCAACTCTGAGATGCTTCCACCAGTCCATAGATGGATTACTGGAGCTTGCATACTTTGTTAGCATCCTTAGGATCGAAAAAACCTTCCGGTTGCATCATATAGAACTCTTCCTTAAGAAACCCGTTAAGGAATGTTGTTTTGTCGTCCATCTGCATGATTTCATAAACATAAAACATGGCAATTGATAACATAATTCTAATGGACTTAAGCATCTCTACGGGTGAGAAAGTCTCATTGTATTCAACCCCTTGAACTTGTCAGAAACCCTTTCCGACAAATCGAGCTTTATAGATGACGACATTAGCATCGGCGTCTGTCTTCTTCTTAAAGATCTATTATTCTCAATGGCATGTCGGTCATTGGGCAAGTCCACCAAAGTCCATTCTTTGTTCTCATACATGGATCCTATCTCGTATTTCATGGCCTTAATCCATTTGTCGAAATTCGGTCTCATCATTGCTTCTTCATAGTTTGTAGGTTTGCCGTTAGCTAACAACATGACTTCCAGGAAAGGATTACCATACCACTCTGGTGCGGGGCGTGTCCTGGTCGACCTAGGAACTTTAGTAGTTACTTGATACGAAGTTTCATGATCATCACCATTAGCTTCCTCTCCAGTTGGTGTAGACATCACGGCAACTTCTTTCTATGATGTTCTACTTTCCAATTCGAGAGAAGGTACGATTACCTCATTAAGTTCGACTTTCCTCCCGCTCACTTCTTTCGAGAGAAACTCCTTTTCTAGAAAGGACCCATTCTTTGCAACAAAAATCTTGCACTCGGATCTATGATATAAGGTATACCCTATGGTCTCTTTAGGGTATCCTATGAAGACGCTCTTCTTCGCTTTGGGTTCGAGCTTATCAGTCTTAAGCGTCTTTACATAAGCATTGCATCCCCAAACTTTAAGAAATGACAGCTTAGGTTTCTTGCCAAACCATAACTCATGTGGTGTCGTATCAACGGATTTAGATGATGCCCTATTTAAAGTGAATGCGGTTGTCTCTAATGCATAACCCCAAAACAGTAGTGGCAAATCGGTAAGAGGTGTCGTAGAACACACCATATCCAATAAACTACAATTACGACATTCTGACACACTATTACACTATGGTGTTCCAGGTGGCGTGAGTTGTGAAACAATTCCACATTGTCTTAAATGCATGCCAAACTTGTAACTCAAATATTCACCTGCACGATTAGATCATAGAAACTTTGTTTTTTGTTACAATGATTCTGCACTTCATTCTGAAATTCTTTGAACTTTCCAAATGTTTCAGACTTGTGTTTCATTAACTAAATATACTCATATCTACTCAAATCAACCGTGAAGGTAACAAAATAACGATATCCACCGCGTGCTTCAACACTCATCAGGCCGCATACATTGGTATGTATTATTTCCAAAAATTCACTTGCCCGCTCCATTGTTCCGGAAAATGGGGTTTTAGTCATCTTGCCCATGAGGCACGGTTCACATGTTTCAAATGATTCATATTCAAGTGGTTCCAAAAGTCCATTGGCATGGAGTTTCTTCATGCGCTTTGCACCAATATGACCTAAGCGGCAGTGCCACAAGTATGTGGTACTATCATCCTTAACTTTGCATCTTTTGGCATCAATACTAAGAAAATGTGTATCACTATGATCGAGATTCAATAAACCATTCACACTGGGTGCATGAACATAAAAGATATTATTCATATAAACAGAACAACCATTATTCTCGGACTTAAATGAATAACCATCTTGCAATAAAACACGATCCATATAGTATTCATGCTCAACGCAGGCACCAAATAACATTTATTTAGGTTTAAAACTAATCTTGAAGGTAGAGCGAGTGTGTCTATGGCGATAACATCAACATTGGAGCCTTTTCCAATGCGCATCGTCACCTCATCCTTAGCTAGTCCCCTTTTATTTCGTGGCTCCTGTTTCGAGTTCCAAAAATTAGCAAGTGAACCATTATCAAATATCCAACCGCTACTACGAGCACTATTAAGGTACAAATCAATAACATGTATATCAAATATACCTTTCTTGACATTGCCATCCTTCTTATCTGCCAAGTACTTGGGACAGTTTTGCTTCTAGTGACCATTCCACTTGCAATAGAAGCACATAGTCTCTGGTTTGGGTCCAACCTTGGGTTTCTTCACGAGAGCGGCAACTGGCTTGCCATCCTTGAAGTTTCCCTTCTTGCACTGGCCCTTCTCGAAACTAGTGGTCTTTGTTAACCATCAACACTTGATGCTCCTTCTACATTTCTACTTCCGCGGCTTTAAGCATCGCGAATAGCTCAGGGATCATTTTCTCCATCCCTTGCATGTTATAGTTCATCATGAAGTTCTTGTAGCTTGGTGGCACTTGATACGTCTCCATCGTATCTATTATTTTTTATTGTTCCATGCCAATATTATTCAACTTTCATATACTTTTGGCAACTTTTTATATTATTTTTGGGACTAACATATTGATCCAGAGCCCAGTGTCGGTTCCTGTCTGTTGCATGTTTTATGTTACGCAGAAACCCCATATCAAACAGAGTCCAAACGGGATAAAAATGGACGGAGAATTATTTCGGAATATTTGTGATTTTTGGGAAGTAAAATCAACACGACACGGTGCCCGAGGTGTCCATGAGACAGGGGCCATGCCCACTCTAGGTGGGCGCGCCCCCCACCCTCGTGGGCCCCTCGTAAGGCAGTTGATTCCCTTCTTTGGCCACAAGAAAGATATTTTTTGGAAAAAGATCTGGGCGAAGGTTTCAATCCAATCGGAGTTACGGATCTCCAGATATAAAAGAAATGGTGCCAGGGCAGAATTCGAGAAACGCAGAAACAAAGAGATAGGTCCAATCTCGGGGGGGCTCTCGCCCCTCCCACGCCATGGGAGCCAAGGACCAGAGGGGAAACCCTTCTACCATATAGGGAGGAGGTCAAGGAGGAGGAAGAAGAAGGGGGGCTCTCTCCCCCTTGCTTCCGATGGGGCCGGAGCGCTGCCGGGGGCCATCATCATCATCGCGATCTTCACCAACACCTCCATCATCTTCACCAACATCTCCATCACCTTCCCCCATCTATATGCAGCGGTCCACTCTCCCGCAACCCGCTGTACCTTCTACTTGAACATGGTGCTTTATGCTTCATATTATTATCCAATGATGTGTTGCCATCCTATGATGTCTGAGTAGATTTTCGTTGTCCTATCGGTGATTGATGAATTGCTATGATTGGTTTGAGTTGCATGTTTTATTATTGGTGATGTCCTATTGTGCCCTCTGTGTCGTGCAAGCATGAGGGATTCCCGCTGTAGGGTTTGCAATATGTTCATGATTTGCTTATGGTGGGTGGCGTGAGTGACAGAAGCACAGACCCGAGTAAGTAGGTTCTTTGCGTATGGGATAAAGGGGACTTGATACTTTAATGCTATGTTTGGGTTTTACCTTAATGATCTTTAGTAGTTGCGGATGCTTGCTAGAGTTCCAATCATAAGTGCATATGATCCAAGAAGAGAAAGTATGTTAGCTTATGCCTCTCCCTCAAATAGAATTGCAATAGTGATTACCGGTCTAGTAACATAGTCAATTGCTTAGGGACAATTTCACAACTCCTACCACCACTTTTCCACACTCGCTATATTTACTTTATTGTTTCTTTATCTAAACATGCCCTAGCTTTTATTTACATGTTCTTTATTATCTTGCAAACCTACCCAACAACACTTACAAAGTACTTCTAGTTTCATACTTGTCCTAGGTAAAGCGAACGTCAAGCGTGCGTAGAGTTGTATCGGTGGTCGATAGAGCTTGAGGGAATATTTATTCTAGCTTTTGCCCCTCGTTGGGTTTGACACTATTACTTTTCGAAAACTGTTGCGATCCCCTATACTTGTGGGTTATCAAGACCTTTTCCCGGCACCGTTGCCGGGGAGTCATAGCGTGGGGTGAATATTCTTGTGTGTGATTGTTTGCTTTATCACTAAGTAATTTTTATTTGCTGTTCTAAGTTGTTCTCTATCTTTAGTTATGTATATGGAACACGAAATACCAAAAAAAATTAGGTGTGCTTGCTACTCATGGAGATGGGGAACCTCCTAAAACCCTCGATGCTCGTTATGTGCAAGATATTATGTACTACTTTGATAATCCTGAGAAAACCCCATTCAATTATGTTATGGGAGACACGTTGGATTACCGTCAATACTTTAGGGATTATCGCTTGACACAAAAAGGGAAACTATTATGGGATCAAATTCATATATTACGTTGGTATGCTCATCAACTATGCTTGATACATGATTATACTTGTTGCTCTAGGATGAAGGCTCCACACCTTCCCTTTTCATGCAAATTCAATGATAACAAAACCTTAGCTTCTTATGCTAATGGTGTATATGATTACTATGATGTGGAACAAATAGAAGAATTTGTTGCTTTTATGGGTGCTTATGAGATTGAATCTATGTTTAAAGAGTTTGATGATTCAGTTTATAGACCTGGAAATTTTGCTATACTTAAAATATTGTTATAAGAATTATGAATACAATTACAATATTGATGCATTTATTGAGAAAGTCTCTGCTGTCCAAGAAGAGATTAATGTTTTGCAGGAAGCTATGGAAGAAGAAATTGATGAAACTGTGAGCTCATTGGATGAAAAAGATGATGAGGAGAGCGAAGAACAAAAGGAGGAAGAGCGGATTAGCTACCCGTGCCCACCTTCTAATGAGATCAACTCTTCAACTCATACATTGTTTAATTCCCCTTCGTGCTTACCGAAGGATGATTGCTATGATGATTGTTATGATCCCATTGATTCTCTTGAAATATCCCTTTTTGATGATGCTTGCTATGCTTGTGGCCAAGATGCCAATATGGATTATGCTTATGGAGATGAACTTGCTATAGTTCCTTATGTTAAACATGAAATTGTTGCTATTATCTTTTGAATTCTCCCTACCACACTATATTGGAGAAGTTTGTGCTTATTAAGGATTACATTGATGGGTTGCCTTTTACCGTTGCACGTGATAATTTTGATAGATATAATATGCATGTGCTTGCTGCTCCTACTTGCAATTATTTTGAGAGAGGAACTATATCTCCACCTCTCTATGTTTCCAATATGATAAAATTGCAAGAAACTGCTTATACTATGCATTGGCCTTTACTTGGTGTGTATGAATTGTTCTTTTATGACATGCCGATGCATAGGAAGAGAGTTAGATTTCGTTGTTGCATGATATATGTTACTTTGTGCTCACTACTAAATTAGAAATCATTGTTAATTAAAATTGGCTTTGATATACCTTGGGATCCGGGTGGATCCATTACTTGAGCACTTTATGCCTAGATTAATGGCTTTAAAGAAAGCCCTGCCAGGGAGACAACTCGGAAGTTTTAGAGAGTCATTTATTTCTGTTGAGTGCTTTTATATAGTTTAAAAACAAACTTTTCAAAAAAGGATAGCGAAAGTGAGAAAGACAAGCACTGTTGAAGTGGGAGCTAGCCTTGAACTTCGTTCATGCTCACGGAAACTTTGTGAATCTTGATTACAGAAACTTTTCATCAAAAATAATTATCCCCTTGTACAATTCCATTGTATTATAAAAATAATGTGTCAAGGTTTGCCTTTAGGATGTTTACAATGCTTGTTGGATTGTACGGTGAAGGACAGAAACTTTGACTGTAGTGCATGATTTTACATTTTTAACTGGAACATCAATTGGTTCTGATTCCTTTTGCACTGTATTGCTGTACAAATTGTTTATTTTTTCCTAATTTTGGTAGAATGTTTGGGGTACCATAAGTATGGTGAATGTTCAGATTTCTACAGACTGTTCTGTTTTTGACAGATTCTATTTTTGATGCATAGTTTACTTGTTTTGATGAATCTATCAATTTATATCAGTGTATTAAGCCATAGAAAAGTTATATTACAGTATAATCTCAATGCAAAAACAAAATATGAATTGGTTTGCAACAGTACTTACAGTGGTGATTTGCTTTATTATACTAACGGATCTTACCGAGTTTTCTGTTGAAGTTTTGTGTGGATGAAGTGTTTGATCGAGGAGGTCTCGATATGAGGAAAAGGAAGAGAGGCAAGAGCTCAAGCTTGGGGATGCCCGAGGCACCCCAAGTAAATATTCAAGGAAACTCAAGCATCTAAGCTTGGGGATGCCCCGGAAGGCATCCCCTCTTTCTTCAACAAGTATTGGTATGTTTTCGTATTCGTTTCGTTCATGCAATATGTGCAAGTCTTGGAGCGTCTTTTCCATTTAGTTTTCATTTTTCTTTTATGCACCATGATGGTATGAGATAGTCCTTGGTTGATTTATAGAACGCTCATTGCACTTCACTTAAATCTTTTGAGTATGGCTTTATAGAATGCTTCATGTGCTTCACTTAGATCATTTGAAGTTTGGATTGCCTGTTTCTCTTCACATAGAAAACCGCCATTTGTAGAATGCTCTTTTGCTTCACTTATATTTGTTAGAGCGTGGGCATATCTTTTGTAGAAAGAATTAAACTCTCTTGCTTCACTTATATCTATTTAGAGAGATGACAGGAATTGGTCATTCACATGGTTAGTCATAAATCCTACATAAACTTGTAGATCGTTGAATATGATATGTTTGGTTCCTTGCAATAGTTTGCGATATAAAGGTGGTGATATTAGAGTCATGCTAGTGGGTGGTTGTGGATTAGTAGAAATACTTGTGTTGAGGTTTGTGATTCCCGTAGCATGCACGTATGGTGAACCGCTTTGTGATGAAGTTGGGGCACAATTTTATTTATTGATTATCTTCCTTATGAGTGGCGGTCAGGGACGAGTGATGGTATTTTCCTACCAATCTATCCCCTAGGAGCATGTGCGTAGTACTTTGTTTTCAATGGCTTGTAGATTTTTGCAATCAGTATATGAGTTCTTTATGACTAATGTTGAGTCCATGGATTATATGCACTCTCACCCTTCCATCATTGCTAGCCTCTTCGGTACCTTCATTGCCCTTTCTCACCTCGAGAGTTGGTGCAAACTTCGCCGGTGCATCCAAACCCCGTGATACAATATGCTCTATCACACATAAGCCTCCTTATATCTTCCTCAAAACAGCCACCATACCTACATATCATGGCATTTCCATAGCCATTCCGAGATATATTGCCATGCAACTTCCATCATCATCATATACATGACTTGAGCGTTCATTGTCATATTGCTTTGCATGATCGTAAGATAGCTAGCATGATGTTTTCATGGCTTGTCCGTTTTTTTATGTCATTGCTATGCTAGATCATTGCACATCTCGGTACACCGCCGGAGGCATTCATATAGAGTCATATCTTTGTTCTAGATATCGAGTTGTAAGTAAATAAAAGTGTGATGATCTTCATTATTAGAGCATTGCCCCAGTGAGAAAAGGATGATGGAGACTATGATTCCCCCACAAGTCGGGATGAGACTCCAGACTTAATGAAAAAAAAAGAGGCCAACGAAGCCTAAATAAAAAAAGGGGGCCAAAGAAGCCCACCAAAAAAAGAGAAAATATAAAAATGAGAGAAAAAGAGAGAAGGGGCAATGTTACTATCCTTTTACCACACTTGTGCTTCAGAGTAGCACCATGTTCTTCATAGAGAGAGTCTCCTATGCTTTCACTTTCATATACTAGTGGGAATTTTCATTATAGAACTTGGCTTGTATATTCTGATGATGGGCTTCCTCAAATGCCTGAGGTCTTCATGAGCAAGCAAGTTGGATGCACACCCACTTAGTTTCAGTTTGAGCTTTCATACACTTATAGCTCTTAGTGCATCCGTTGCATGGCAATCCCTACTCCTCACATTGCATCAATTGATGGGCATCTCCATAGCCCGTTGATTAGCCGCATCGATGTGAGACTTTCTCCCTTTTTGTCTTCTCCATATAACCCCCACCATCATTTTCTATTCCACCTATAGTGCTATGTCCATGGCTCACACTCATGTATTGTGTGAAAGTTGAAAAAGTTTGAGATTACTAAAGTATGAAACAATTGCTTGGCTTGTCATCGGGGTTGTGCATGATTAAATACTTTGTGTGATGAATATAGAGCAATAGCCAGACTATATGATTTTGTAGGGATAACTTCCTTCGGCCATGTTGTTTTGAAAAGACATGATTGCTTTATTAGTACGCTCGAAGTATTATCGTGCTTATGTCAAATGATAGACTATTGCTTTGAATCACTCGTGTCTTAATATTCATGCCATGATTAGACATATGATCAAGATTATGCTAGGTAGCATTCCACATCAAAAATTATCTTTTTTATCATTTACCTACTCGAGGACGAGCAGGAATTAAGCTTGGGGATGCTGATACGTCTCCGTCATATCTATAATTTTTTATTATTCCATGCCAATATTATTCAACTTTCATATACTTTTGGCAACTTTTTATATTATTTTTGGGACTAACATATTGATCCAGTGCACAGTGCCAGTTCCTGTCTGTTGCATGTTTTATGTTTCGTAGAAACCCCATATCAAATGGAGTCCAAACAGGACAAAAACGGACGGAGAATTATTTTGGAATATTTGTGATTTTTGGGAAGTAAAATCAACGCGAGACGGTGCCCGAGGTGGCCACGAGACAGGGGCCCACGCCCACTCTAGGTGGGCGCACGCCCCACCCTCGTGGGCCCCTCGTAAGGCGGTTGATGTCCTTCTTTGGCCGCAAGAAAGCTAATTTTTGGAAAAAGATCTGGGCGAAGGTTTCAATCCAATCGGAGTACCGGATCTCCAGATATAAAAGAAACGATGCCAGGGCAGAATTTGAGAAACGCGGAAACAGAGAGATAGATCCAATCTCGGAGGGGCTCTCGCCCCTCCCACGCCATGGGAGCCAAGGATCAGAGGGGAAACCCTTCTCCCATCTAGGGAGGAGGTCAAGGAAGAAGAAGAAGAAGGGGGGCTCTCTCCCCTTGCTTCCGGTGGCGCCGGAGCGCTGCCGGGGCCATCATCATCACCGCGATCTTCACCAACACCTCCATCATCTTCACCAACATCTCCATCACCTTCCCCCATCTATATTCAGTGGTCCACTCTCCCGCAACCCGCTGTACCCTCTACTTGAACATGGTGCTTTATGCTTCATATTATTATCCAATGATGTGTTACCATCCTATGATGTCTGAGTAGATTTTCGTTGTCCTATCGGTGATTGATGAATTGCTATGATTGATTTGAGTTGCATGTTTTATTATTGGTGATGTCCTATTGTGCCCTCTGTGTCGCGCAAGCGTGAGGGATTCCCGCTGTAGGGTTTGCAATATGTTCATGATTTGCTTATGGTGGGTGGCGTGAGTGACAGAAGCACAGACCCGAGTAAGTAGGTTCTTTGCGTATGGGATAAAGGGGACTTGATACTTTAATGCTATGGTTGGATTTTACCTTAATGATCTTTAGTAGTTGCGGATTCTTGCTAGAGTTCCAACCATAAGTGCATATGATCCAAGAATAGAAAGTATGTTAGCTTATGCCTCTCCCTCAAATAGAATTGCAATAGTGATTACCGGTCTAGTAACGTAGTCAATTGCTTAGGGACAATTTCACAACTCCTACCACCACTTTTCCACACTCGCTATATTTACTTTATTGTTTCTTTATCTAAACAGCCCCTAGCTTTTATTTACGTGATCTTTATTATCTTGCAAACCTACCCAACAACAGCTACAAAGTACTTCTAGTTTCATACTTGTCCTAGGTAAAGCGAACGTCAACCGTGCGTAGAGTTGTATCGGTGGTCGATAGAACTTGAGGGAATATTTATTATACCTTTAGCTCCTCGTTGGGTTCGACACTCTTAGTTATCGAAAACTATTGCAATCCCCTATACTTGTGGGTTATCAGCAGTGACTGGAGAACTCTGTCAATCACTACTTCATCCGGAAGATTAACTCTCAACTAATTCAAGCGATTGTAGTACCCAGGCATCTTGAGTATGTGCTCACTAATGGAGGTGTTATCCTCCATCTTGCAGTCAAAGAACTTGTTGGAGGTTTCATACCTATCAACCGGGCATGAGCCCGAAATACCAATTTCATCTCCTGGAACATCTCATATGCTCTGTGGTGCTCAAAACATCTTTGGAGCCTCGGTTCTAAGCTGTAAAGCATGGCACACTGAAATATCGAGTAGTCATCAATTCTTGTGTGCCAGACGTTCATAGCATCCAGGCTTGCGGGAGTCGGTGGTTCACCTAGCGATGCATCAAGGACATAAACTTTCTATGCAGCAGTGAGGATAATCCTCAAATTACGGATCCATCCTGCATAGTTGCTTCCATCTTCTTTCAACTAAGTTTTCTCTAGGAACACATTAAAATTCAGGGGAACTACAACACGAGCCATTGATCTACAACATAAATTTGCAAAGACTTTAGACTATGTTCATGATAATGGGTTCAATTAATCAAATTACTAGTGAACTCCCACTTAAATCAACAGCCCTCAAGTTGTCTAAGTGATACATGATCCAAATCAACCTACCGATGTCCGATCATCACGTGAGATGGGGTGGTCATCAATTGTGAACATCTCCATGTTGATCATATCTACTATATGACTCATGTTCGACATTTCGGTCCTCCATGTTTTGAGGCCATATCTATACATGCTAGGCTCGTCAAGTTTAACCTAAGTACTCCGCATGTGTAAAATTGGCTTACACCTGCTGTATGCGAACATAGAGTCTATCACACCCAATCATCACGAGGTGCTTCGAAATGATGACCTTTCGCAACGGCTCATACTTAGAGAGAACATTTTTATCTTGAAATTAAGTGAAGGGGTCATCTTGTAATGCTACAATCATCCTAAGCAATATAAGATGCATAAAAAGATAAACATCACATGCAATCAATATATGTGACATGATATGGCCATTATCAACTTGTGCTTTTGATCTCCATCTCCAAAGCACCAGCATGATCTCCATCGTCACTGGCATGACACGATGATGCCCATCATCAGGATCTCCATCATCGTGTCGTCATATAGTTATCTCCGCCAACTATTACTTCTACGACAATTGCTAACTCATAGTGATAAAGTAAAGCAATTGCATTGTAGCGACCATGATCCCAATGGACCAAAGTCTCGGTGCTTAAGTGTCATCCCTGGATCGGTAATGCTGACACACATAGTACTCGAGGAATTATAACAGAGTTAGATCACACACTTATTACATCGAGTCCTCATAATGAGTATGATTACACAAAAATAATATGGCAGAAGGCCATCTAAACTAAATAACTGCGGAAGCTTCAAAGGTAAATGAGTCCATCAACTCCAATGGCATAGCTGAGTGCAAGACAACGACCTATCGCACATTCGCACCTTATTCGTTGTCTGAGTAGTCTGCAACATGAGACATTGCAGCTGTGTAGGTCAGCACATTGAATATGCTGGCAGAGTTACACTGTAGAGCAATGAAATCAAGAACTATATCTACATGCAATATTTGGCTGGTGGAGGCTCTAAGTTTATGATTTTGCATAAAACTAGTTTTTCCCTATAACAAAGGAATAAATTTTATTTAAACTACTCCCAAGTTGTACCAATATTTGAGAAGGTTCCTCCAACTCAAATCCCAATTAACAAGTATCATCATTAAACCCAATTCAATTAATTAAAGAGTGATGAGATCAATAATAATATCCAATTCAAGATACTCAAGCTGTCCATAACCAGGGACATGGCTAACCATGATTAGTTTATACACTCTGCAGAGGTTGCACACTTTTCCCCACAAGACTCGACTACATCCATGATCAGAAGATCGAGACATAGTCTTTCTAAAGCATTAACTCTCTACTCTGGGCAGACCGGTACACCTACTTTCCCACTACATATGCTAGTCCACCTCTTCGAGAGCTCATACAACTTACTCAACTACGCCAGAGCCCATAATGGCTTGTGGCTGCACACGGAAGTTTCTAGGCTTGAAATATCATAAGATCCCTTTGACCCTGGGTGGCAAACCGAGGAAAATCACATGGGTACTCTGGGATTTCCCAAATGGACAAACACTGGATTCTCCAGGTGCCCCAACAATCCACCCAGTTTATTATTAAAGTTGCCACCTTAATGTTATCCATGATTAATAACGCTCATAACTTCCATGTCAATCACGATCTAATCCACGTCTACGAGCATGGCTAAGGAATAATAGAGCATAACATATATTCCTGGGGTGATCAAAAGGTATTAGGTTCCTACCTCAAGTACTACAACCAAACCACATGTTCCCAATCCTACTCATGCAAATATTTGAGGGGTAATACTAATGCATAGTAAAAACTGGGTATAGAAAAGTATGATCAAAATGTAACTTGCCTGCTGATGATCTGCAAACTCTAGAGATTCATAGTAACAAGCTTCGCACTCTAGGTAATCTTGCGTAGACAAACAGTAGCATACATAAGCAATCACTCAAACGAAACAAAGAGAAATCGAGAAAAGATCCAAATCAAACTCGAAACAAGCAAATGACTACACTAAACATAAAACAAAACCTAACATCAATATTTTCATGTGTATTAGATCTTAACAGTAGGTACATGCGATTAACTACGATTTGCAAAAAGATTCAACTCAAACGGAGTTACGAAACTCAAGATACGAACGAAACAAGATCGTTTACTAATCTGGACTAAATTTAGATTTTAAATTGCCAAAATCATGTTCAAGTTGGTTAACTGGAAAGAAGAGATTGTTACAAAGATTTAGGAGTTGGTTTCATCTAATGTGGATAAACGAGCAAAAAGTTACGCTAATTTTAAGAACAGGGGCTAAATCATGAGAAAACTATTCGCGGATAGGTCCCTGGCTGATAATAAAACTAAAAGGAAAAATCTACAGAATGAATGTTTGCTAACAAAAACTAACAAACAAAAGCGTTCACTAACAGATCTAAACGAATGAATGTTCGCTAAGTAAACGAACCTAATAAAATAGACCGGTTTAAAAAATAAACCGAGAAAACCTAAAAACAGGGACGGGTTTTCGGCGGTTATACCGGTTCGAAAAAAACCGGCGGCGGCGGTTTAGATCGGATTGGCGATGGCTCTGGCGCGGGGCGGCTACAGCGAGGCGACGGCAACACGGGGCGGCGGCAGCATGTGGCGGCGGCGGCGGCGAGGGCGGGAGGCGGCGCGAGCGGGCGGCGGCACGAGGCAGCGGTGCGGGCGGCTCGGGCGGCAGCAGTGTGATGAGGAGGCGAGGGGGATCGGGTCCT
>NC_041381.1:287741497-287752364 GCF_002162155.2 Triticum dicoccoides | reverse complement strand
GCTTCAGGGAGGGGCGCAGCGACGGCGAGGGCGGGAGGCGGCGTGAGCGGGCCGCGTGAGCAGGCGGCGGCACAAGGCAGTGGTGCGGGCGGCTCGGGCGACGGTGGCGCGAGCGCTGCGGCGGTGGTGTGATGAGGAGGCGAGGGGGGTTGGGGTCTCGGCCCTTATAAAGGGGACCCGGGGGTGCTTTCTTGGGGGAGGGGCGCTGCGGCGATGCGGAGTCCGGGAGGACTCCGGCGGCGGCTCGGGATCGGACTCCCGAGTTGGGAAGGCGGCGTCGCGAGCGGGACGGCTGGGCCTTCAGCCCAGTTCGGTCCGAAACTTTTTTCTTAAAAAAATTCGCCGCGAAGAAAAATCCTAATAAAATGAAAAATTTCTAAAAATTCCAGAAATAATTTTCACCGTCCAAACCTAATATTTAGGACAAGATGAACATTTTCGTGGTCTAAATGCAATTTTCAAAAATGCATGTTTTTCTCTAATTCAAGTAAAATAGCAAATAAAATACGAAATAATTTGATTTTAAAATTTATTCTCCAATATTTCTCTTCCGTTGAAGATGTCATTTTATCTTCTCTCATTTATTTTTTTGTTATTGGCAAATAATTGGAGAGAAAATATTAAAATCAAATTGATCCTCTTTTCAAATTTGAACTAAATTCAAATATGATTTTTTTGTGAAATCTCCAACTCTCTCCTTGGGTCCTTGAGTTGCTTAAGATTTCTAGGATCACAACAAAATGCAAAAAAAATATGGTATGCATATGATGATCTATGTATAACATCCAAATTTGAAATTTGGGATGTTACAAACCTACCCCCCTTAAGATGAATCTCGCCCTCGAGATTCAGGTTGGTCAGCAAAACGATTTGGGTGGTCCTTGCAGAGGTCTTCTTCTCGCTCCCAGGTGGCTTCCTCCTCGGTATGGTGGCTCCATTGAACTTTGCAAAACTTGATAACCTTGCTACGAGTAACTCGGCTAGAAAACTTGAGAATCTTGACTGGCTTCTCTTCATAGGTCAGATCGCTATCCAACTGAATTGCTTCCAGTGGCACTGTATCTCTTAGAGGAATATCAGCCATCTCTGCATGGCACTTCTTCAACTGGGAAGCGTGAAACACATCATGAACTCTTGACAATCCTTCGGGCAGTTCCAACCTGTACGCAACTTCTCCCATGAGTTTCAAAACTCTGTATGGTCCCACAAAACGTGGTGCTAGCTTTCCTTTGACTCCAAAACGTTTAACTCCTTGAAGTGGGGACACACGAAGATATGCTCTGTCTCTGACTTCATAGGCTACCTCCTTGCATTTAGTATCTGCATAACTCTTCTGTTTGGATTGGGCTACCTGGAGGCGGTCTCGAATTAACTTAACCTTCTCCTCAGACTCTCTGATTAAGTTTGGTCCGAACAACTGTCGATCTCCAACTTCGTCCCACGATAACGGTGTCCTGCACCTCCTTCCGTACAAGGCTTTGAAAGGGGCCATCTTCAAACTAGCTTGATAACTGTTGTGATAGGAGAACTCTGCATATGGCAAATTATCATCCCAACTAGATCCATAATCTAGCGCACAAGCTCTCAACATGTCCTCCAGAATCTGATTGACTCTCTCGGTCTGTCCATCTGTCTGTGGATAACAGGTTGTACTAAACTCTAGCCTAGTACCCAAAGTTTCATGCAACTGATTCCAAAACTTTGAAGTAAATTGTGTTCCTCTATCTAATACAATGGTCCTCGGAACTCCATGCAGACATACAATCCTAGTCATGTATATCTTCGCCAACTTAGCACTCATATAAGTTGTCTTCACCAGGATGAAATGGGCTACTTTCATCAAACGATCAACTACAACCCAGATAGAGTCATAACCTGAACGAGTCCTGGGTAATCCAGTGATAAAATCCATGCCAAGTTTATCCCACTTCCATTCAGGTATCGGCAACGGTTGTAGCAATCATGCTGGTTTCTGATGCTCTGCCTTAACTCTCTGACATACATCACATACTGCTACATACTCGGCAATATCCTTCTTCATTCCTGTCCACCAAAAACTTTCCTTCAAATCCAGATACATCTTAGTGTTGCTTGGGTGAATCGAGTAAGGCGAATCATGAGCCTCTTGAAGAATCAACTTCATGATCTCAGGGTCATTAGGTACATAAATACGATCCTCAAACCATAAAGTGTCATGCTCACCCTCACGAAATCCTTTAGCCTTTCCTTTACTCATCCTTTCCGTTATCTCAGCAATCTCCTTGTCCATCTTCTGGGCTTCTCTGATTTTACCCAACAAAGTAGACTGAATTTCCAATGCTGCAACATAACCTCTCGGAACTATGACGTCTTTCGGCCCATATGAGGCCCTATGTAACTCTTGGCCTATTAACGGCCCATGGTGAAACTGGCCCGTAATGAACAGTGTATCACTTTACACCCATTAACAGCCCATGGTGAAACTGGCCCATAATGAACGGTGTATCATTTTATACCCATTAACGGCCCATTATTCCGTTGGGCCGTTTCCAGCCCATGTTATCTTTCAGCCTTCTCAGAGCCCATTTATTCTTGGGCTCATTCTAGCATTCGTTTACTTACGGCCTGTTACTGTCATTTTCTGCTTGTGGGCCAAATTCAGCCCGTGGTAACAGTCGGCCCATTTGTGGTCCGTTAATATGTTGGGCTGTTTTCATAGCGTCATGAAATACGGCCTATTAACGATGGCCCGTTATGGTCGGCCCATGAACGGACGATTCCAACTCTAGCCCGTTTACGACCATAATGCGGCCTGTTATTGGCCCATGTTTGGCCAATCGATCATACTGCTCGTATAAGGCCCATTGATGATATGGCCCATAGAAGGCCCATTGTTTCTACGGCCCATAGAAGGCCCACTATTTCTACGGCCCGTAGGAGGCCCAGTGTCACTACAGTAAATATTAGCCCATGGTTATTGTGGCCTAGTTTTAAAAAATAGGTTATTGCAGCCACTAGCAAACTGCGGAAAAAGAACTGCAATGACTACAAGCAAACAAATAAACAAGACAACAAGGAAAGAAATAAGCAAGCAACTTATGCTAGGCTATCACGGCTATCACACATATTACATCCACTAGGCATCAAAGTTCGCCACCAGTGCAAATAAACGCGTAGACAAAAGAATATACAAAATTGAGAGCACTTCAGAAGGCACTAGGCCTGGCCAAGTCGGGCCCCCCAAACAGCTGAAGAAGCTGAGTAGACCTCAGTTGTGTCAACGATAGATGCATCAACACTAGATTTAAGGCATGATGGTGCGCACGGCAGTCCTCTGACATCTTCATTGCATCTTTGACTTCAAGTCGGAGCTGAGCTGAAGCAAGCCTTTCCGCTTTAAGTTGAGACTAAAGAAGTCGAACTGATTGAGGCAGCGACTGCACAGAGGTTGTCTCACACCTGCTAGTGAGTAGCTTCAACTCACTGTCTTCATCAAGACAGGACCTTGGGGTCATCTCGCTGTCCTCAAGATGGTTTGGCTCACTATCTTCCCTAAAGTTCTGCCTGGCGTAAGAGATACGACTCTGAAAGAGAAACAAGGAGACACGTAACAGGTTTCACAATTATATAAGCAAATAAACGTATCTGTTCTGTATAAGGAACATGTTTTTACAACTACAATTTGAAACTGGTAGTTGTTGCAAACATCCAATCAGATGTAAACAGCAAAGCAAACAGCGGTGGAGGAAATGATGCCTATCCAAATCTATACTAGAACAAAGTTTGAAGGCTTGAGAAGGATGAACTCACATTACATGTTAACACGAGCTGGACAAAGCCCTTCTCCATGTTGATGGAAGGATAATTCAATAAATTCCCCAAAGAAAATTCTTATAAGCATTGCCATTATTCTACATTTTGCAAAGAGTAAATATAGATCAAATAATATTGGAAGAAACAGAGGATAATGAAGCTCAGGTGCAGACTAATGATACATAATCAAATAGCAATTAATTAAGTACAACATTTCAAGGCAAAAGGGAGAGAGGTACTGACAAGAGCAATGCAGAGCCCATTATTGTTTTGAGATCGTATGATCCTTTGAGCAAGGACATTCATCTGAAATTAGTTTTCAAACAATAGAGAAGGTAAGGCACAAGCAGAAATTTAGGAGTTCAAATTTTGAATTGATATCATAGACAGTACCTGACGCTGGGCTCCCAGCAGTTCTAATAGGGGTTTGGCCACTGGAGTAGGGGTAAAGTGTGGTACAGTTGGGCCTGTGTTTTCTATGGCTGCTGATCTATCTGATTTAACAGGTATCACTACCTTTTCCAAATACCTAGTTTGTACTCCTTGAGGATCTGCACTCACCCTCTTCCTTTTGGACATCTATTACGAAAGAACAACATTTGACTGGAAAAACATAGTGTGACGACACACGGAATAGGTACAGAAAATGGATAGGTATGGCATATACTCATATATGATGCTTAAACTAAGCAGATGGTGTAACAAAGTAGAAGTAATGCAACAGGTCAGATGCAAAATGTGTGTGACCAATACAAGTTTGCAAAGTTAGAGCAAGCACCTTGATGGGTGAATAAGATAGGCCATCCTCCACCATGCCAAGTTTGTTAGCCAGTGGATCGTTCCGCAATATTCCTCTCGTGCGCCCATTCTCATATTCATTTTGATAATGTTCAATATCTGACATGCATGAAAACATAAAAACAAGTGAGATTTTCTTTGTAATGCAGAAGTGATTCTAATCCAATACTGCCTCCCTGTAAACCCCTTTGTGCTATCTCTGCAATTCTTTTAAAAGATGCCATGCATGTTGTAATTTGTTGTGTGCATTAATATAATGTGACCTACTACTCAAAATATGAGAGCTCCAGAAGTGATGACACTTCGCAGATGATAGCTTCAACATATAGTAAAGAAGAACAAGTCGACCTGACCTGACAGATACAAAATATACTAAGGGAGAACAACTCGACCTGACCAGTCGACGGCAAGAGAAGAGTATCATCTTAAAGAAGAGCAGAAGAGCAAGCAGATTGAATATATTACAAGTCTTTCAATACAATGTCGGTTGGCCACCCATGATGAACCAGAGCACACAGAGAAATACTATTCTTTCCGGTCTCTCCATATGTGGCTCACATGCATTTCGAAACTAAAGTAGGAACATTTAGCTAACCAATTAAACATCTCTCAGTTTTACTAATATCAGCAATAATATCAGATATGAATTTGTACAACTAAGTTTGTTTAGCTCGATGGGTTGAGCAGTGCTATTAAGACACGAACCATGTAGGCTGATTGTGGTCATCATAAAATGGGGAAAACATAAGCATGATGAGTACAGTGTTGACCGTGGCAGTGGGATGGCAGATCTGAAGCTGCAAACCGCGCAAAGGGTAGTTAGCAACCGATGTTTGCTTTGAAGTAACAACTAAGATTTGGTATGGACAAGAAAGTACGGTCAACAAGTGACAATGAAATGCAATTATGCTGTCTCTCTATATGTCGCGACATGCATTTGGAAACTCAAGTGGGACCTTTAGCTAACCAATTAAATGTGTCAGTTAACTAATATCAGTATCATATCACAATCATATTTGAACAACTAAGCTTTCGAATTCTGAGTGTTGTGTTGTTTAGCTTGAAGGGTGGAGTAATGCTAGTACGACAGAAAGCACCTACACAGATCATATTAAAGTATATAAAAGGGGAAAACCCTAAGCATCAAGAGAAAAATCAGGAAAGTGGAACAAGCTGGACCAGTGGGTGGCGCACATGCTTTTCGAAATGAATATAGGAACATTAGGTGACCAATTAAACATTCTCTGTTTTAGTGATATGAGCATCATATCAGATTCGTATTTCAACACGTAAGCTTTGGGTTGAGGTCTTGAGGAGCAGTGCTAGCACGACACGAAGCACCTACGATGATGGTAGTGAATATAAAGGGGGGAAACCATAAGCTTTAGGAGTATAGTGCCCGTGACATGGCAGATCTGAACGTGCAAACCGGACAAAGCTACTTCACAACCAATGTTTGCTTTCAACTAGCCACTACGATTTGGTATGGACAAGAAAAGTACAGTAAACAAATTACGATCTATTTTTCCAGGTGAGATCAATAACTTAAGCACATATGGAATAGTACCACCTCTCTTGCGACGCCGTGTAGGCCTATGCTGATACGTTGAGGGTGTTGCGGGTGCGATGGCTGTCGGCAGCGGGCAAGAAGACTTTAGATGGCAGACGGCCGTGTCGGGGTATATATCCTGTTGCCGTGGACAAGGCAGTCGTAGGAGCAGCAACGGCAAGGTGGACGACGACGCCGATGACGCGAGAGGAGGCGATGAAAGGATCCTGGTCCAGCGCCGTGGATGAGAGACGTCCATCTCTTGCAGTGGACGACGGGGTAGGGGTAGCGGCTCCAGCAAGGTGGAGGATGGGGTGGCGGACGGAGGAGGCTGGCCGCAGTGCGGAGGTTGTCGTGCCACCGACGGTGTATGAATGGGGAAATGGAGGGGAGGGGGTGATCTCAAACTTTGGGACACGCTTCTCTGAAATGGGGGAAAGTTATGAACTTATCCCCCGTTTAAAATTTCTGACATCGCGTCGGTTGGGGATAGGATGGTAATCTCGCATCTCCCAAATATTTGCCGGTAACTATTTCGGGCGAGGAGAGGGTGTTTTGCCGCCCACGGTTGGCGCCCACGGTGTATGAACGGGGCTGACAGGTAGGGCGGTTGTGTCACGTCTGATGGATGTTACACATCTTCCCCTATTTAAAATATTAGCCTACATCAATTTCGGACGAGGAGAGTTTGTTTTGCCGCCCACCGTGTATGAATGGGGAAATGGAGGAAGAGACACATGTCTTTCGGACAAGCTTGAATCAAATGTGTTTTGCCGCCCACATTTGGTGCCCACCGTGTCTGAATGGGCTCAGAGGCCGTCGTGTCACGTCTGATTGAAGTTACTAGTCTACCCCTATCGACAACAGTGTAAATCCGGTCAATAAGGATGTCAAGTGTCAGGGGTAGACAGTAACTTCCATGTCGCAAACACTTGCTTCGGGCAGCCCACAAATTATTGTGGGTGTTTAGCCGCTTCGTTCAAAACTTGGAGAATTAGCATTCATGTTTGCCTTGGGACCTGGCAAACTAAATTCAAATCCAATTTGTATCTGATTACGAATATCCACAGATAATTATACGTTTTGTTATTTATTTCTTCAAAACCACAACAAAGATTTATTCCACCTTTATATATGATTATGATTTAGAAATGTCATGATCTTCGAATTTAGTAGGTTCGATACGCTCTGAGTCAAACGGTTATTTCATCCAATGCAATATGCTCACATGAAAAACAGTTCACCTTATGTCAATGATACAAGTACTGAGGATTACCTCGCCTAAAAAATTCGGATCATTACAACACATGGACAACATAGGGGGCCTTGCAACATAATCCATTCAGAGACATGACACAACATGCAAGTACAATAATCTAATGACACTTTCAACTGGTATCTAAAGAAGAACCGGGATTACCCTGGGCTTCAGATAGCAGAAATAGCAGGACCTCCTCCGTCTTCAAATGCAACATTCTTACTTCCTCCAATTCTTGGGTTGCTTGCATAATGTGTGCCGCTAATTCCGTAATTTCCAGCCTCAAGATAAAGATTACCTCATTCATGGCAGCCACACCATCTCTTTCTGCCTCTAGTAGAGCCTCAAGCACTATAATATCTGTGCTCAGACTGCTCTCCGGCGGTGTTGCCTCTGAACTGCTACCATCTGGTAACATGGATGGCGCACTGCTTCCACAAATAGATTCTAGGGTTGTACATTGTGTCCTAGTGTGAACGGCATCCTGAAAGGTTTCCACTGGACATAAGTGAGAGATAGTTATCGTATGATCCCGGCAGTAAGCTTACATGGTAAATGACGGACGAATTATTGCCGAGCATGGCAAACTATATTTAAATGGTTCGAAGCAGCATCAGCCGAAAAGAAATTAAAATGGTAAGATGAAACTAGGGATGTAAGTGGCAAATTAACGACATCCGCCAGTCCCATCTAGTTAGTTTTTGCTACCTCCCTAGTTCATTTTCCTCAAAAAACAAAAACTCTTTTGAACTATCATACCACTAGTGGACTTTAATCGGGATTAAACGGGACCCAGTTGACATCCCTAGTTGAAAGGGAGTGTACCACTGCTATATTTAAGTTGCCAAGGCATCTAAGCAGTTGAAATAATGTGAGAAAACACTTAACAGTGTGGCCTCATATAAACTACGAAGACAGTCTTGTGATGAAGTTGAGAGGAAAAGTTAAGGACTCAAATTAAATAGGCATGCATTTCTTTACGATAGTACAGCAGGCACTGCTGACATATTGGCCAACTCAGGTATAGCGTAACAACAAACAAGCATTCGAATCAAGCAATACAGCAAAGCAGACAACTGAACTATTTGTAATTCAGTAGGATTACACGTTGAGGCCACAAGCCAAGAAAGCAGCCCACTCGCATTACATTTCACATGTACTAAAACACACTGGCTTACCATATGTTGCTGTGAAGCCTAGATGCTGTTGCAATGTTGTTTGAAGATATCGTCAGCATCTCGTGGTTGCAAATCTAGTTGTTGTAGTTTATTCTGCACCATCTATTTAGGTAAAATTAATTTTAATCCCATGCACTGGTCCGAGTTGATCATCAATGGTTCATCTAAACTAATGAAAGAAGGATGTGTGCATACACGACAATATATCTGCTTCCCTCTATTTTTATGCTTGTTCGAGGTGCCAGCCCCAAAAGAACAAATATTTTGCTTGATGGGGTTAGCAGCTCCATAATTAATAGAAGCATCAAATTAGTCATGCAACTTGGGAAGATGAAGAACACACAAACAAGTAATGAACAGAGGCTCGGAGCGGTGATGTAATAGCTAGCATCAGAAAATGTAGGGTGAAATGAACAAAAAGCAGCGGAACAACATGCTAGTTTGCTGATGTGTAATTAAGCATAGAGAACATTAAGCAGTCTGATGGAACCAACAGGTGGCATCAGAACAAAACTAAAGCATATTAACTATATATGCACTGGTATGTAATTTAGCACATGTAACATGTTCACTGCCAGAAGTATGGCCCTACAGGTGCAAGCAGAATAACGCGTCTCATGAAAAACTGAATGATGCCCTGAAGAAATTCAAAGGTGTGGTGCTTATGCTAGGAAAGTTAACATAGGCGCCGGCCATTGGATAATAGTACCTGATTCTTGGCGGCGTATGGGTATCGTTGTCATACTTGATAGCTAAGGATCGTTGATGGTGCTCGTGTTGCGGTTGAGTTTGGGTCGGCTGTCGCCGTCGCTGAAGCAGCTCCGGTGCTACGGTTGTGGAACCTGTCGACATACAAGAAAGCTCATCTGTGGTAAGTGAACAGTTGCATGATAAAGAGAAAAACCGAAGGAGTACAAATTGAAATAACCTGATGAGGCTGCGGCATCGGTAAAGCAGGGCCAGTGGAGTTGAATATGGCGTCCGTGGAGCGGGTCCGGTGTAGTGGACGAAGGCTTTGGCGGGCGCGTTGTATAGTGCTTTTGGTGAGGCGGATCTATTGCGGCGGACGAGGGCTTGTATGAAGGGCCAGCGAAGGGGCGGACGAGGGAGCTAGTGAAGGGCCTACGTTGTGGTGGACAAGGGCGATGGTTAAGCATATCCGGTGCAGTGGACCATGATGGCGGTCAAGGAGATCTGGAGCGGTGGACAAGCCAGTCGTTGAAGCAGCTCTGGTGAAGTGGTGAGTTGGCAGTTGGGGGTTCCAAGGTGCGGAAGGTAGATCCGGCGGGGTGTGAGGTCCACCGCTGCGGCGGAGGACTAGATTCGGCAGCTTGCCATGGTTGGGGGTCGGAGAGGGGAAGGGGAGGGGCTCTGGGGAAGAATGTTGGGGGCAAAGAGGGGAAAACAATGGAGTTACCAAAGCATACCTTTTCCTTTCATATGGCAGGGGTAAAACAGGAATATCGCAGGGCTAAACTTTCGGGCGCGTGATATTTCGATGTGAGCGGGAAGTTTGAAAGCTTTTGGCGCCTAAAATTATAAGTATTCTGCTCTCGTACGGCCGACTATGATATCGTGGCCGACAATTTGTTTGTTTTGCATGCAAAAAAATGTGCAAGTTTTGAAAATCAATGTCTCCAACTCGAAACTTAGATTGTCCATTCAATTCAAATATGGATCATTGAGCTACTACAAGCAAATACCATCATACGGTCCAATTCAAATGAAGTTCCAAATGTGTTTATCCTAAATATGATGACAAAAGCAAAAATGTGGATGTGTATGAATAAAGTGGATGATTATAAAGTTTGAACATGCCCGTATGTGTATATCTCTAGGTTTGATATATGAATTTGAAATCATGAAATCCCGGCTTAAAAATGTACCTTCGTTTAAATGAATTACAAAAGCTAAGGATGGAGTCGAATTCCAAAATTCCAATCTTAGGCTTGTAATTCTGGTACATCAAGGTATATCACGCATGTTCAAAAGTATTGTTATCTCATAGTACAAACTGTGAAACAAATTGATCAACCATGAGTGCACAATATCTCAATTATGCTAAAGTCCCTCAAATATAGACACCTCACTCTTTATCTGAAGTCAACCCGCCCCCCCACCCCACCACCACACACCACACACACACATAGAGAAGTCGTTCTCTCCCCCAAACACGAACACACGAGCACATTAACACCCCTCTCTCTTGTAAAGTCCGGACCCCAACATAGGTCTCTATCACTTTGTCTCTCAGGCATGCACACATCTCTTCCTTCACTCTCTAGGTCTCCC
>NC_041381.1:287740722-287741487 GCF_002162155.2 Triticum dicoccoides | reverse complement strand
GTATAAAAGATAGAGGGAATAATATAATGCAGTTTGGTCATGAGCGTGTAAGACTGCATGACTCCAACATAAAGTTGGTAAGTTGCAATTCCAAAGTAAAGATTATGCAATGAGCTTAACTCTTTGGATAGGATTCTACCAAACCATTTTGAGTCTAGACATTAGGACAAATTGCTAAACTTCAATCCAAGGGCCATAAAGAAGGCACTCAAGGAGAATTCTGCAAGGTTATCCATTCGATTTGCTTGAAATCGATGTCAAGATAATGAGCCAATGGTTTTGTGTGAATAAAGCACACACTTAAGACCATCATGTAGATATGTCCTTTAGAACCATGGAATACCTGAATAGTCTACTCAATGGTTGGGAAGAGCCACTTACCTCGATCTTAGGTTTGTAATTCTGGTACATCAAGGTATATCACGCATGTTCAAAAGAATCATTATCTCATAGTACAAACTGTGAAACAAATTGATCAACCATGAGTGCACAATATCTCAATTATGCTAAAGTCCCTCAAATATAGACACCTCACTCTTTATCTGAAGTCAACCCCCCCCCCCCACCACCACCACACACACACACATAGAGAAGTCGTTCTCTCCCCCAAACACCAACACACGAGCACATTAACACCCCTCTCTCTTGTAAAGTCTGGACCCCAACATAGGTCTCTATCACTTTGTCTCTTAGGCATGCACACATCTCTTCCCTCACTCTCTAGGTCTCCTACTATCTCTCTTACCCAAGCACACGCACTATGTA
>NC_041381.1:287632783-287740575 GCF_002162155.2 Triticum dicoccoides | reverse complement strand
CCCACCCCACCACCACACACCACACACACACATAGAGAAGTCGTTCTCTCCCCCAAACACGAACACACGAGCACATTAACACCCCTCTCTCTTGTAAAGTCCGGACCCCAACATAGGTCTCTATCACTTTGTCTCTCAGGCATGCACACATCTCTTCCTTCACTCTCTAGGTCTCCCGCTATCTCTCTTACCCAAGCACACGCACTATGTAGAGTGTATATTTCCCATACACACAAAACATCGCCCCCAAACGTCTATCTCCCTAGTTATGTGGTTCTCGCGCACTCACCTCACACACCACCCCCACTGCAAACAAGCACACTTTGTCTCCTTGTGCGCCACTCTCCTCTTTCTATCTCTCCCACATGGGGACCCGCCCCAGCTCCTTCCCTGTATACACATATGTCGTGACTCTTTGCATAGCTCCCTAATGTATAATCGTTCTCGATTTCACACATTGTTCTCTACACCATCTATTCTAGATCTCTCATGAAGTCCCTATCACACACACGATGACTCGCTTCCCTTGCGTCTCCGTTCATAGGCCAATTTCGGACAACATCAACATTGTCTCCCTATCTATACGCCATTTATGGACACAAACGACCCCTCTAGCCCCCTCTCTTTCTCTCTCTCTCTCTCTTTCTCTCTCTCTCTCTCTCTCTCCGTCGCTAGCTCTCTCTTTATCTCGCTCTCACACCCCTCTCCCACACACACACTCGATGTCTCTTCCAAATAGTCTGCTCCCCCCGCCCGCACCTGTGCTATCTCTCTACTACACATGTCACACCATTCCCCCTTCCCGTATACTAGGTTTACATCATCAGTGGTCTGTCTATTCCACATACATTCTCTCCCTCTCACACACAAACGCGTGCACAAACACACACAGACACGCACAAACACCCATTTATCTGGATCCTCATCTCTCCCCATGTCCTCATGTGTATCTCACACACTCACTCTCTAATTATGTATATGTGTCTCCATGTTACACAATAGAAAGCCCCATGTACATGTCTCTCTCTATCCTCCACACACATAGACACAAATAATCTGTTATCATTGCCTCAGTCTCTAACATACCACACACGCACACTGTCTCTCTCTCTCTCTCTCGCAAACACGCTCAACAAGGGTTTCCCCGTGAATAACTTATCGTCTATTCATCAACAGTCGTGGCAGTACGGAAAACACGAGACGTGAAAAAGAATAAATCTACATGTGCTTAGACCACCTAGTATGACTACTAGGACTAGAGCAAGCCAAAAAGCGCGCCGCCGTCACCCCCTCCTTGTCGGTGACGGGAAAATCTTTGTTTTACACAGTCGAGAGGTCATTGTGCTAAGGCCCCACATGTCGAGGCGTTGAATAGAATGTAGATGCTAGTTTACGGAAGCAAGTATCGATGATATGTTTGTATCTCCATACTTATATTTCTTCTCTTATAAAAACCCGAGTTGGTGATGATGGTACGTGTGCCATCTTGCAATATAGACCGTCCGATCTATATCTGACGGATGGAAATTAAACTAAAAGATACCCGCACCCCTCTCCACATTTGCAGACAAGGCCTTCCCTCGTTCATCCTTATCTCCAAGAAACCTCATTGTTGAGCAATTAAGAAAGGAAGCCTCTAGAACAAACTGGCCTGGTGGCCGCTGCCGGCGTCGTCAATCCCCATGCCTCTGCTCAGTCGACCACCAACCACCACCACACCCCACTCCTCTTCACCTTATCTCATATTTCTCGAGATATCATTAGTTTTTACACATGGGATTACTCCCGCAAGGGTCAATCACAAGAAGTGTTTTATAAAAAATGCATTTTGATGTTCCGTGCAATGCACGGATCTTGCTAGTACTCCTACACAAGACTAAGTTGGTGATTGTCGGTGTCAAAACCGGCAGATCTCGAGTAGGGGGTCCCGAACTGTGCGTCTAGGCGGATGGTAACAGGAGACAAGGGACATGATGTTTTACCCAGGTTCAGGCCCTCTTGATGGAGGTAAAACCCAACGTCCTGCTTGATTAATATTGATGATATGTGTTACAAGAGTAGATCTACCACGAGATCAAGGAGGCTAAAACCCTAGAAGCTAGCCTATGGTATGATTGTTGTTCGTCCTATGGACTAAAGCCATCCGGTTTATATAGACACCGGAGAGGGCTAGGGTTACACAAAGTCGGTTACAATGGTAGGAAATCTACATATCCGTATCGCCAAGCTTGCCTTCCACGCCAAGGAAAGTCCCATCCGGACACGGGAAGAAGTCTTCAATCTTGTATCTTCATAGTCTTGGAGTCCGGCCGATGATGATAGTTCGGCTATCCAGACACCCCCTAGTCCGGAACTCCCTCAGTAGCCCCTGAACTAGGCTTCAATGATGACGAGTCCGGCGCGCATGTTGTCTTCGGCATTGCAAGGCGGGTTCTTCCTCCGAATAATTTATAGAAGATTGTGAACATCAGGATAGTGTCCGGCTCTGCAAAAATAAGTTCCACGTACCATCGTAGAGAGAATAATATTACACAAGTTCAATCTGCTGACGTATTTTGTGGCGTGACGTCATACCCCTACCAAGCCTTTACTCAAATTGTTTTTATTGTTCCACCTCCGCGCGTTTAGCGAAGCGGTTTCCTTGGCACGTCTTGTCGAAGCAGAGATCGTGTTCCCCTTATTCTAGGATTCCCATCAATATGGACGTGGGTAACCCAACCGCGCCATTGATTGTGACGCTTGGGAGATAGCGAGTTTTACCAGGCCGGTGGGGACACATATTTTTGTCCGGCCATATAAGGGGATAAAGATCCAACCCTTTTACCTGCGCCTTCTTCCTCCTTGGCTTATCCATCTCCGCGAACTCGAGCTCCAGCGCCCAAGTCCGCACTTCTCACCTCAACCTTCTCCAACTATGTCCGGAGCGGGAAGCAAGTGGATGGCCTCCTCCGTCACGGAGGGGCAGATCCAGAAGCTGCGCAACGCCGGATATTTGTCCAGCGACATCGCGCACCGGCTCCCCGACGAGGGAGAGCTCATCCCCACCCCCAGGCCCCATGAGAGGGTAGTATTTCTTCCCCATTTCCTCTGCGGACTGGGCTTCCCACTTCATCCCTTTGTCCGGGGGCTCATGTTCTACTACGGCCTAGATTTCCATGATCTGGCCCCAAATTTCATCCTCAACATCTCGGCGTTTATCGTCGTGTGCGAGGCCTTCCTCTGCATCCAGCCCCACTTCGGCTTGTGGCTCAAGACCTTCAGTGTCAAGCCGAAGGTTGTGAAGGGCAGTCAAGCGGAGTGCGGAGGCGCCATGGTGGGCAGGATGTCCCACGTTATGTGGCTGGAGGGCACTTTCGTGGAAACCATTAAGGGGTGGCAATCGGGGTGGTTCTACATCACCGAGCCGCGTGACCCTGATTGGGCAGCGGCCCCCGAATTTAGATCAGTCATCCCTACACGGCTCACCTCCTGGAAAGAGAGTGGCCGGATCTGGGGGGATTCGGAGGAGCTGACCGGACTCCAAGCCTGTATCCAGAAGCTGGTGGACAAGAAGCTCAAGCTTGTCAACGTAGTCCAGGTCATGCTCATCCGCTGGATTCTCCCGTGCCAACGACGGGGCTTCAACATGTGGGAGTTCGATCCGGTGCAGCACCAGACTCTGAGCGGGCTCTTCGACACTACGTACGAAGATGTCTGGAAGGTGCTGTTCAAGGGCGCCGAGGCTCCCGCATCCGCTACCGAAGATCACGGATTCCGCTCGCAGCGTCCAGCTGACGAGGTAAGTGATTTTGCCACTTGTTTTCCATAGTTTGACTCTATGCGGGATCTAAACTCCCTTTACCTTTGACAGGACTGGCTAGCGAAGGCCGAACGGACTATCTGTCCGGCCCCATTGCCAGAGGACCCAGCGGACGCCCGCCTAACAGGGCTGCTGGCTCTGGCACCCCACGTGGTGCCAGAGAAGAAGGCCAAGAAGAAGGCCACGAGGACTCGGAAGAGTTCCCGTTTTCAGGTGCTATCGGATGATGAATCCGAGGCCGACTCCTCCCACCAAGGCGAGGAGGAGAAGAAGAAAGCCTCTCCCCAAGTGAGGGGAGGGAAGAAAAGGAAGGCCTCCCCAACAAGGGAGGCCGAAGGGTCCAAGAAGGGAAAAACTCTTCCCCCGGACTGCT
Organism: Triticum dicoccoides; assembly: GCF_002162155.2. Taxonomy (NCBI): domain Eukaryota; kingdom Viridiplantae; phylum Streptophyta; class Magnoliopsida; order Poales; family Poaceae; genus Triticum; species Triticum dicoccoides. Next base: position 287,736,403 of record NC_041381.1, on the reverse strand, counting down.
CCGCCAACGCCAGTGACGACGACGAGGACTGGCCTCCAAGGGCCAAGCCCCTGGCGAGATCGTAAGTATCCGGACTCCCGAATAACTTCAAGGTTTATATTTTTCGCCACAAAATGTCTTTCTAATGCCGCATACAACCCTGCAGTCCGCCTAAGGATGATCTTCCCGCTTCATCGAGCAGGTCCTTAGGTGCGTCGGATATGGATTCTCTTCCGACTGCCTCCACCCCCCGTGACGCGGAAGATGCCGAGGTGGGATCCCAGGAAGGGACCTACCAGGAGGAGAGGGCCCCGGAGGTGTCGCAGGACAACCTCCCTTACTTTGCACCGGACTCGGCCCCGGAACCCACAGTGGCTCCGGAGTCCGGCGGGCGACCCCTTCGTAAGAAGGGCAAGACCGTGACGCCGGTAGCCTCCGTCCAACCGGAGGCGCCGGATAGCTTGCTTGAGGCGCTCAATGGCGCCTCCATCAAAGAGGAACACCGCACCGTTATGAGTGCGGTGATTCAGAAGGTGCAGCTCGCCAAGAGTGGGCTGACCGAAGCCTGCAGCAGCCTTCTAACAGGCTTTGAGGTAAGAATTTCAATATGTATAGAATGGTACCGCATAGACAGTAGCCCCTGATGCTCGGTTCGATGTTCGGAAAGAAAAACCGGACTGAGGATCTAAAAAGATATACGCAGGAGTCATAATAAATATGTCAATATGGGATTGCAGGCTGCGCTGCTGACCTCTGCCGCACTGACTGTGGAGGTCAATACTTTGAAGGAAAACCTCAAGCGGTCCGAGAACGAGCTTGGCCGTGTCAAGAAGCAGCTCGAGGACAAGCAAGGTGAGTAACACCTTATTAAAATTGTATTGAAAAAGAATGACAAGGATAACGTGGGTATTGCAGGGGCCACTAACGAGGTGGCGACCCTGAAAGAGGCGGTGGCCGCGGCCGAACGCAATGCGGCCGCGGAGCGCACCGAGCGAGAGAATCAGGAGGCGCGGGTGGCGGAGGTACAACAAGAGCTCTAGGATCTCGTGAAAAAACATGAGAGCCTGGAGCGTGACTCGAAGACTCGAGAGTCTGAGCTTGCAACGGCTCTTGAGAGTGCCAAAGCCGCTAAGGCCGAAGCCTACAAGGCCCTCCAGGAGATTGAGGCGGTGAAGAAAATAGCAGCGGGTAAGGCATTTTTCATGCAAAGTAAGCATGTGAGTGTTAATTACCTGTTGCTTACCCGAATTCGGAGCTCTCCAGGAGCGTTCGCAGATCTTCCTTGCAGCGTGTCCGATGCTGCCGCATTCTACCGGGCCGAGGAGGGGAGCTCAATGGAGAAGGTCTTCTGGTCTCAGTATGCTGAGGCCGGACATTCGGTGCCCCTTAGCGACCAGCTGAAGCAGCTGGTCGAGCTCCACAAGGCGGCTGAACAGGCGATGAAGGGCCTCATAGTTCGGCTGTGGCCTAAGGACGCCATGCCTGGGAGGTACTTCGGCCTGGTGTGGCGGCTGGTGGATGCGTGCCCGTGGGTTGAAGTCATCAAGCACTCCGCCTGTATTGAGGGTGCCCGTCGGGCCCTTGCCCGCGCAAAGGTGCACTGGGGCAAGATGGATGCCCAGAAGCTTGTGACGGATCCGCCACCAGAGGGCAAGGAGCATCGCATGCCCGAGATGTATTATAAGAGTGTGCTGAAGGGCGCCCGCACTATTGCGGGGGAGTGCTCCAAAGATGTAATTTTTGAGTAGACTCGCATTTTGTTATCCTGTGCGCTGAAAACTTAGTTCATATGCGCTAAGCAACGCTTGTTAATTTAAAATATTACCTTCTGTGCGGCTGTTTATCAAATCTGAGAGATGGCAAGTCGTCGGCTTCGGCCCCCATGCCACGAGTGCTGGGGTGTTCGGGATAAACTTGAGCACTCTTGTTCCCATTTTTGGGTCCATCTAGGGAGGCGCTCAACACAGCGAACAAGGCAACCGGACTTATAATGCTTGAACACTCTCACTTAGCCATAGAATTCTATAATTTTAAATTTTGGCGAAGCCCCTAGTCTTCGGAAGGCCGAATTTGGGGCGCTATCCACGCCTGGGCCGGACAAGATCCGGCTCCTCGCTCTAAGCGGCATAAGTCTTTAAGGACTCGCAAAAACCTCTCGAACAGTGACCGGCTCTTGCCTCATCATGACGGTCAAGTTTTAGCTTTCTCCACTGAGGCGTTAACCCAGCTCAACTGGGGCGCAATCGCAGTGGTTCTCCCAGTGCTACCTTAGCCGATACAACGGAACGTAAGGTACCAAAACATGGGAGCCGGGCAAACCCAACTATTGACCCAAGACATGATTCGGAGCCGATGCATATAATGATATAAGTTCAGGGTGCCGCACTTGTGAAAGTGTTCGGATTTATCACACCATGATGCGGGAAACATAAGCCCCTGGTGTGTTTTAACCGTACCAAAGTGTACGGATGCGACATGTCGTAAATGAACATATGTATGAAAAGAAATGCAATTATAAGCAAAAAGGTGCTGCATTGTTTTATTCAATAAGTGCTGCTATGAATGCAGAACGATACAAATAGTGCGATAAGCAAGGGATGGGACTGTTAAACATGTCCCCCTCCAGGGGTAGGCTGCGGATTGGTGTATAAAAATGCTCGTAATGGAGACCACCTGTATATTCGTTGTAGCCTTTATCCTTCCTTGGCTGTTGCATCGTGAGTTCGGCAGGTCTGCTGCCGGACAGGGCTTCGGACGAACGGAGTCCTGTGGGTAAAAAATAAAATGTAAAAAGAAAAAAAAGAACGACACACTTGAGAGCCCCTGGTGTGGTTGAGCCGCAGTCTGGGCTTATCGTGGTCGTGCCCCTCTCCCCATGCCCATGGTATCTTCAGAGCGTAATGGTGTACGCGAAGGACCTGTTTTGACGTTTTGCTGGGGCTGGGGTTGGGGCCGCACTGCTACGCGTGCTCGGAACGTGCCAGGTGGTCTTGTTGTAGGTTACTCCGGGCGCGCTTAGCTATGTCCGGCCGCTTAACGGCCGGACTCGAGAGTTGCCTTAAGAGGCTGCATTGTACTTCTGCCGCGAGAGCCACTGTGTGTTCCTCCGTTCGGAGAGAACGTTCAGTGTTTCCGTTGACCGTGATGACTCCTCGTGGGCCTGGCATCTTGAGGTTGAGGTATGCATAGTGCGGCACCGCGTTGAACTTTGCAAACGCGGTACGTCCGAGCAAGGCATGATAGCCGCTGCGGAACGGGACTATGTCGAAGATTAACTCCTCGCTTCGGAAGTTATCCGGGGATCCGAAGACCACTTCTAGTGTAACTGAGCCTGTACAATTGGCTTCTACACCTGGTATGATGCCTTTAAAGGTCGTCTTGGTAGGTTTAATCCTTGAGGGGTCTATGCCCATTTTGCGCACTGTATCCTGATAGAGCAGGTTCAGGCTGCTGCCGCCGTCCATCAGGACTCTGGTGAGGTGAAATCCATCGACGATTGGGTCTAAGACCAATGCAGCGAATCCTCCATGGCGGATGCTGGTGGGGTGGCCCCTTTGGTCAAAAGTGATCGGGCAGGAGGACCATGGATTGAACTTCGGGGCGACTGGCTCCATCGCGTATACATCCCTGAGTGCACGCTTCCGCTCCCTTTTAGGTATGTGCGTTGCGTATATCATGTTCACCGTCCGCACCTATGGGGGGAAACCCTTCTGTCCTCTATTGTTCGGCGGTCAGGTCTCTTCCTCGTCATCGCTATGCAGCCCCTTGTCATTGTTTTCGGCAATTAACTTGCCTGCCTGCTTGAATACCCAACAGTCCCTATTGGTGTGGTTAGTTGGCTTTTCGGGGGTGCCGTGTATCTGGCAAGCGGTCGAGTATTCGGTCCAAATTGGACGGACCCGGAGCAGTTCTTTTGAATGGCTTTTTCCGCTGACCGGGTTTAGAGCCTCTGAATCCGGCATTGACTGCCGTATCCTCACTATTGTTGTTGTTGATGCGGTGCTTGTTTTTGTTACGACGCGACCTGCCATTTCGGTCCTTGAAATCCGGACTGCCAGAATTTTTGCTGAGGTTGTTGCTGCGTGCTAGCCAGCTATCCTCACCCACGCAGAAGCGGGTCATGAGTGATGTGAGGGCTGCCATGGATTTCGGCTTTTCCTGTCCCAGGTGCCGGGCAAGCCACTCGTCGTGGATGTTATGCTTGAAGGCCGCGAGGGCCTCCGCATCCAGACAGTCGACGATTTGGTTTTTCTTGGTTAAGAACCGTGTCCAGAATTGTCTGGCTGTTGAATTATGTGGCTTAGGTCGTCAGCGTCTAGTGGTCGCACATACGTGCCTTGGAAGTTATCGAGGAATGCGGCTTCCAGGTGTTCCCAACTCCCAATTGACTCTGCTGGCAAGCTGTTAAGCCAATGCCGGGCTGGTCCTTTAAGCTTGAGGGGGAGATATTTGATGGCGTGAAGATCGTCACCGCGGGCCATGTGGATGTGAAGAAGATAGTCTTCGATCCAAACCGCGGGGTCTGTTGTGCCATCGTAAGATTCGATATTCACGGGTTTAAACCCTTCGGGGATTTGATGATCCATTACTTCATCTGTGAAGCATAGTGGGTGTGCGGCGCCTCTGTACTGGGCGATATCACAACGGAGCTCAGAAGAACTTTGTCTGTTTTGTTCGACCCAGCCGGACTTACTGTGTCCGGCGCGACGGCTGTCGTCACGTACCGTGGGGCACCCATGTGATCCATAGATCGATCTTGATTGGCTTGCCTTATCCTCCAATATATCTCGCAAGTCCGGAGCGTTCCCCTGTGGCCTTGTGCTTTTCGAACGATGCCGGGGTACAGGTCTAGTGAAGGGCCTAGAGGCCTCTCTGTCGCGACCACGGGGTGGTCGGTCAGCCGTAATTTCTCCTGGTGATGCGGGTTCAAACGCTTCCTCCTCTAATCGGGGGAGCAGCTTGCGTTTAGGGTAGTTTTTGGAGGGGCGTTCGAGCTCATGCTCTTCGGCCACGAGGACTTCAGTCCATCTGTCGGCTAGCAGATCTTGATCAGCTCTAAGCTGTTGCTGCTTTTTCTTGAGGCTGTTCGCCGTGGCCATAAGCCTGCGTTTAAAACGCTCTTGTTCGATGGGATCCTCAGGCACGACGAATTCATCGTCGTCGAGGCTTGCTTCGTCTCCGGAGGGAGGCATATAATCCTCTACCTCTTCTTCTGCCGCTCTCTCATGAGGGCTGGCGTCTCCATCCTCCTGCGCTAGATCTTGCTGGAGTGGGTTGTCTTCGGCACTGTCCGGTGTATTATTGTCTCCGATGCCGGAATCTTCATTCTTGCTGTGGCGGGATTTAGAGTGGCGCCGCTGACGCCGGCGCTTGGGCTATTTCTTGGAGGGGTCATCCTCCTCTGTTCCTTCGCCATTCCCATCCTTTGGGATATCCACCATGTATATGTCATATGATGAGGTGGCTTTCCAGTGCCCGGTAGGTGCTAGTTCTTGGTTGTCTCCGGCATCTTCGTCCATACCGTCGATGTCTTCGGAGTCGTAGTCTAGCATGTCGGTTAGATCGTCGACAGCGGCTACCAAGTGGGTGGTGGGTGGGCTTTGAATTTCTTCGTCGTCCGCATCCCAACCGTCCTGACCGCAGTCCGGCCAGGGCTCTCCTGATAACGAGAGATACTTTAGCGAACTCAAGATGTCGCCAAAAGGTGAGTGTTGAAAGATGTCCGCTGCGGTGAACTCCATGATTGGCACCCGATCGGATTCGATCAGAGAGGGCGCTGGAGGTTCGGAGTCCGGCAAGGAGTCCGACACCTCGGAATCACGAGCTTCATGAGGGACAAGGTCATTGTTTGGCTCCATCGCCGTAGAGGTTGCAGCCCCCGAGGCGGTATCTAGCCATCCGTCCTCGATCTGCGCAGCCGGCTCTGAATTGAAGATCGGAGCGGGTTCGAGTGTGGCCTCCAGGGTACTGTCCGGCTGCAGAGTTAAATCATGCTCGCCGTGACAGCGCGACACGCTCGGCTGTGGCTCAAATCCATCGAGGATCAAGTCCCCGCGGATGTCAGCCGTGAAGTTCAAACTTCCAAATCTGACCTGACGGTGAGGGGCGTAGCTTTCGATCTGCTCCAGACGGCCAAGCGAATTGGCCCGCAGTGCAAAGCCGCCGAATACGAAGATCTGTCCGGGGAGAAAGGTCTCACCCTGGACTGCGTCGTTGATGATGGTCGAAGAAGCCATCGAGCCTATCGGTGACGACACAGAGGAACTCTCAATGAAAGCACCAATGTCGGTGTCAAAACCGGCGGATCTCGGGTAGGGGGTCCCGAACTGTGCGTCTAGGAGGATGGTAACAGGAGACAAGGGACACGATGTTTTACCCAGGTTCGGGCCCTCTTGATGGAGGTAAAACCCTACGTCCTGCTTGATTAATATTGATGATATGTGTTACAAGAGTAGATCTACCACGAGATCAAGGAGGCTAAAACCCTAGAAGCTAGCCTATGGTATGATTGTTGTTCGTCCTATGGACTAAAGCCATCCGGTTTATATAGACACCGGAGAGGGCTAGGGTTACACAAAGTCGGTTACAATGGTAGGAAATCTACATATCTGTATCGCCAAGCTTGCCTTCCACGCCAAGGAAAGTCCCATCCGGACACGGGACGAAGTCTTCAATCTTGTATCTTCATAGTCTTGGAGTCCGGCCGATGATGATAGTTCGGCTATCCGGACACCCCCTAGTCCGGAACTCCCTCAGTGATGCTGGTGTGTCTGCCATCCGTCGTTTGTGACCATTAGATCTAAATCTAACGACTGTGAGGTAAGTTGTTGCCATTTCTCACCAACATCCCACTTGTCTACCAATTTGCAGAAAAAACCCATAATTAGTATCTTAAAACCAACCACATCCCTCCCTGACCTCGCCAAAATAGCCCAAGGAATATATTCTAATTGAAACATAATATATCTCTAGTGACATATGTATATCAAAATTAGAGTGTTTTGTACCAAGTTTGTGAATAAGTATTATTCTAATTATGATTCGTTGCAACAGACATGAACATTGCTAGTATTTCCAACCATGCATTTTTTTCCTAGTATTCCATAGTTTCGACTTTTCCATCAAGATATTAGTCACTCATGGTTGATATTTACTTTCAATCATGTACACATATGCACTATGTAACTAGCCTTGCTTATTGGCTTCCAAAGCTTAACCTTCACTCCTACTTACAATATGTAGAGTATTTAACAAAAAACTACCACTTTCAACCAGCCCTAGGAAGAATCTATTGTACAAAAAATAGCAAAACATACCCAAAATTTCTTAATCCACGCCAAAAACTACTACCAAGTACTCCTACCAATTAGGTTCGTTTAAACCCATTTATGACAGGGTTGGCCCACACGTCCATGCTGACGAGGCAGCTTAAACCAACACATTTTGTTTGACCGTTGACACGAGGGACCCACATCTGACCTTCTATCCTGTTATTCCCCCTCAAATCATTATTTTTCCTGAACATTACTTCAAACAGTACTGATGCATGTTCGTCGGTGGCGCCGGTGATGAGCGAGTTGGCCGCCGCTCCGCCGGACGGGCCGGACGCCATGCTGGCCTCCGCACGGGTTGGCAGGCTGTCCTGAGCGTGACTCACAAGCGAGCAAGCCGTCGCGCTATCCTTCGCTCGAGCCAGATGGCTGGCCTTAGCGCGGCACGCGCGAGCAAGCCGCCACGTTGTCGTGCCAATCTAGCTAGCAAACCTTGCAGACAAGCAACTGGACAGAGCTATCTTGCCTAGCTAGCGGCCGCGAGCGCCGGACGGAGCTGGCATCCGGGCTGCCGCAACATGGGCTCCACACCACCGGCGGTTTTGACCTCGCCATCTGCCGGCGGCGGTAGCTGCGTCCCATGGTCGAGGATGACTAGGTGGACGGGCCGGAGGTAGGAGGTCACTCGAGGATTTTTGTTGGTAAGAGCATGTACAAAGGTTGATAAGGTAGTCTTATCTTAAGTCTGCCACGTATGCAAGTGGTAGTAGTTTCTTGGCATTTTAGTGGTTTCTTGCATTATTAGGGGTTTCTTGTAAGGAACAATGTACGTACTACTAGCGACAAAAGGCGATTCTAGGTTGCGTTGTACTCCAACGAGTACTACTAGTGGTCGCGGGAGTGTATACCTCGTTTTGTGGGTTTGATCCTGGCTGCACGCACGGCGGCCTTTTTTTTAAATAGTACTACTACACTTCGCTGCAAGCCAATATTTTACACGGGTAGTTTGAGTTTTGAAGTCAAACGGACGTGCGGCCCCACAATCTGGGTGCACTGGATAGCCTAGCCACGTGAACGGGGTTTCCTTCCCAGCATCCCGTGGCTCGCGTGCTCGCCCTAGCCGCACCTCGCTTGCAGCTTCCTCATCAGCTAGTAGCATATTTAAACTAGTGCCTCCCAATTAAGCCCGAGGAGCCGGAAAAGCCTGGCGGGGCATTGGGAACTATGCAATATGGCTTTGTACGTAAAGTGCTCTACTACTACTCTGTAGCTTGTGGCGTTGCACGCATGGACTTCACTCCATTATCGGCTCTACTATAAAAGAAATTCCTCTTGACATGTTTTTTTTGAAAAGGAGGCAAAAGCTTTGCTTCATCTCATTGATAAAGAAGGAACTACTAACAAAGTTCGATGAGATCCATTACACCTCCACAAATGGAAGCGAAAAGCCTAGTCTCGCTGTATCAAATAACTCAAATGTTCTGCCCCTGCAGTAACCGTCGCTGATAAACAGGCTGCTAGTGTGTGCTTGAGAGGAGCGGCTGAGTAGGCCAGCTACGTGAGAGGAGCGGCTGAATAGAGCACCGAGAGTACCCACTAGGCCACTACGCAGGTGTACTTCCCCTGCATTGATAGTATAGCGATGGTTCTAGAGAATAGTAGTACCAACCACTTCCAACTGTAGCTCCTTGGCCCTGAGATTCAAGAGTTCAAAACTGGTGCACTATACTAGACTAGACTAGAAGTACAGTACATCGCACTACTAGTTGAGAAAACTAGTACTAGTACTGCTACAGTATGAGTACGTACTCCTCCGTCACATAATGTAAGACGTCTTTTGACACTAGTTGCCGTGTACAAAAAATGGCAAAAACATACCCAAAATTTCTTAATCCACGCCAAAAACTACTACCTAGTGCCAAATATTTCTTACTAGTGCTATTATTTACAGTATAATGCAATCCCATAACTTCCATAATGCTAGTACTAGTAGTAAATAATAGCCTCACCCCTTCGCTGAGGAATGATCTATAGTTGGAAGGGACGAGGACCTGCGGTTACTACGCTCTTATCTCCTCCTCGCCAGTTCCCCTCCCCCCGAAGAGAAGGCAGTTTTTCGCTGCTCCCATGGATTCGCCAGGCGGTTCTCCTCCTCGTCGGGGCTGGGAGACCTTGGACGACGATCCTCTGGGAGAAATCGCACGCCGCTCCAACGTCCTCACCACCGCAAGACTCGGTGCTTCCTGCACCAACTTTTTCAAGACGCTGCTTAAACAGGCTTGGCAAAAGGCCATGCTTGTTGGTCTTCCATGCGTCCTTGAGGAGAAGGTTCTTCTATGGGACAATCCTTCAAACAGTCCACCACTCCCTGGCCATGGTTGCATGTTGACTCCGCTAGAGTTGCCGACGTTGAGAGGTAGTCGGATTTTGTCCGATGAGCAGGTCATTAATGGAGTTTGATCATGTAGTACTTAGTTATTCCATTTCCATCCCATAATTCTCCACTGCCCACCATCTTATATATAGGTCTGGGTCGGTGCCAACAAAGATTGGCTTGCATACCTCCGGCCGGATACCACCATCATTTTGCACAACATCCACATCAGTGCGGCCGTTCTGGTAGACCCCTTCTCCACCATTGGGATCGGCCTTCTAGACTGGCTGGGCTTGAATACGTATGATGATGCCTACATGAGATTGAAGAAGATAGCAATTGCGAATCCGCCGACAAAGCGACGTGGCTACAATGATTACTATCTCAGCGCGGTGTTCGACATAAGGATTGCCATCAATGCAAGAGGCAGTAACGGCAGAGGCTGGCGCATGTTGGTGGCGACAGATTTGTACCCCTACATGTTCGAAGACGCCATGCGCCATCTAGGCCGCATCTTCGCGGTGACAAGCCAGGGGACTTGTTTCATCTGTTTGCCATCCTACGTTATGGGAGATTACAAACGGAATGCACAAACCATCATTTGCATCCCTAACGGTACTCCATTATTTTGCAGGGACCAGTCATCCCCCGATCAAAATAAGATCGCCGATCCTGGATGTGCATTTGCATCCGCGATTCGGTCTAACCTAGAACCTTTTAGCTGACTTTGGCATATTGGGATCAACTATGTTAGTAGTCGTTACCCATGGTACCGCTGATGTGCAACATGGTCACACAATCTACCATGATCGGACCGTCACCATCTACCCAGGTATTCCATTTTTTAACCCTCTCGCCTTCTCTTTCATTGTTGTACTAGTAGTATACTTAGTAGTACTAGTAGGAGTACTTTTTACCTTGGAGGACGCGTATAGCTAGCTAGGCCCTTGAAGACTTGAACCCACTAGCTGCCACCATTTTTGTTTTTCCATGTCTTACTATCTCATCCATGTAGCCAAGAGTGGCTATATATAATAAGCCAGTTATTTTACTTCCTCTATACCAGAATAGTACTATTTGCTGCACAGCATTACTGGCTGCCATATTTGAGCACAACATTATTATGCATGGACCTTGACAATGTACGTCACCATGTGTCCAGATCTGGGATGCCGCGTGTACCAGATGAACGGCGCCGAGTTTGACCCCTGTGATGCTACGTGGAACACTCTTGGAGAGTACTCGCTTTTCATCAGGGACAACTACCCCATTGTGAAGCGGATGCCACCTTCCGTGCACGACACAGAAGGCATGCCGTTCATGAAGCATGGTTGTGTCTTCAGTGCGCACCGCCGGATGAACGACATGCTGGGACACGCTATCCCTGATTTATGCCGTTTCAGCTTGGATGAGTCTCCATCGTGTGGAATCGGACTAGAAAGCTGCGACAATGATTCCCGTTGCCCACCGCTACGGATCATGCCATCCATGAAGAACACCTGGTACTGGAGGAGGAGGACATGTAGCCCATCTATAACGTGTAAGTGGAGTACGGTAATTGTGAACGGTAGCACTGTGAATATATGTAGACTAGACATGCACAAATTTATCACATGAATTGGAGATGAACTTGTGTGGCATACTGGCATTTGTCCTTTAGAATTTATTACTAGTAAATGTGTTATGTGTACGTGCAACTTGTGTGGTTGTTGCACGGGCTCCAACACGCTCTTTGAGAAAAAAAGGTGGCACAGCTTTGGATATACATGACGTGGCGGCATCATACAGTAGCATCGTTCGTTATAGTTGTAGTACACTCCTACTAGGACGACAACTCCTATAAAACCTTGCGCTTGGCTCTTTGCCTCTTCGGGAGGTTCAACAGTTCGTACTCGTGTGAACCTTGCACTTGGCTCTTCGCCTCTTCAGAAGGTCCAACAATGACGATACTATGGTACAATATGCTTATGGCAATCTGACACCGATTGAACTGTTGCACGTCCACCGCGAGGGTGAGGGCGAGGGCAAGGGAGAGGGAGAGGGAGAGGGAGAGGGTGCTGTAGTCAAAACCCTCCCCTCGTCCTGCGAACCACCGCGCATGTGGGCGAGGGAGAGGCGTAGTAAGCAAGCTTCTCCTCATTCGGCGAGTTGACAGGACACATCAAAGCAGTACTAGTACTAGTAGTAATCCATACTGCATAATTTCCGATTAATATGGCTTAATTTGAAACGAGAAAAATACACTAGCGGTCAACGTATGTAACAATACGCTCTTTACGGTCACTATATATAGTTTTGTGGTGATTATACGATCACTAGATCATCGTAGAGCACCGTATTGCACCCTACTGACCGACCACATAGTCGACGTGGAACTTTGTTGACTGGTTAAATTGTCACCTGGTTTCTGGGTCCCACCTGTCATTTCGCAGAGCAAAGAAATTAGTTAAACAAAACTTTACGCAAGCGCGACACGAGTCCAACCCTTGCGCGCGAACCGCCCTGGCTGTGTATGTGAGTGCATGCACGTGTCCTCCCTCGGTCTTCCAACAAAGAGTGTACATCAGCTATAAAACAAAGAGTGTAGTACATGATGTACATCTACACTTCCAATGCATTTAGCCTTTAATCTAAATAGATATTGATTGACTAATGCACCAACTTGTGTTGTAGGTATAGGCTACATGTCTATCCTTAATTACAGCATGCAACGGCCTTCATTTAATCTTCTTATCTCAATGGTCGCATGCACACATAAGTCTGCTACTTTTGGGCGTTAATTATGCCCTGGTCAATGTGTAAATCTCTAAATGTACAGTCTTTCATGGACGTAGGGAGTAGGTTGAGCACTTGAGCGTGAGCGTGTGTGTTGCGTCATGTGCTGTGTGCCGCATGGGTGCGTGAGTGTTGCATGCGTCCATGTGTACGTGTGAGTGTTGCATGTTGCATGCAAGCATGCATGGGGCTTACTCGCTCCCATTGACATGTTCATATTTCAAGCTTCCTCTGTTCCCTCCATATGGTGATACTCCCTCTATTCCCAATAGTACGGAGTAAAAGCCTCCCTCTGTTCCCAAATACGGAGTATTTGTCTTTCTACAGATTTCAACAAGTGACTAGGTACGAAGAAAAATGAGTGAAGTGAGCGTAGAAGCATAGGGATATTGTAGAAAGGAAGTCCTCGCGATCCATTATTCCCCATCTCGGTCAGACAGAACTATTCAACTAGTCTTCGCAGTGAAGTGACAATACACACTGCAGCAGATGGGGCACGTAATAAGCTGAACCAGCGTGTTGGTGTTACTAAATCAGCCTTACCCAGTATTGCCATCATGTTTGCCAGTAGAGCACGCTTCCGCAAATACGCCTACGCACCTCTGTCCTCCATTAACTGACATATGGGCCCTCTTGTGGTAGACCCACATGTCATCGGTGTAACTATTTACACTCCGAAGGACGGTATATCCTGGTAGTAGTACTAGTAGAATTGAGATTTAATGCACTTTCTTCCCTGTCTTCCACTCTTCTTCCTCGTATCTTCTTCTTCCTCCTCTCTTCCCCATCGTCGGCCGCACACCATTTACCCCCGCTCACTGCTCGCCTGCCCGCACCATCTTCCTTGGTAGCTCACGCGTACCATATCCCCCCGCTCACTGCTCGGCCACACGAGGAGAAGCTTCTTCACTTGCCCGCCCGAATCCACTTCCCCGCTGGCTTGCAGGCACCGAAAACCCCAATAGCAGAACCGACCGACACGCAAACCCGCGATTGGAATTCCCTCCCCGATGTTCTCTTGGAGCAGATCTGTAGTCGTATGGACCTACTCAGCACCGTCCGTCTGGCCGCATGCTCGGTTTCTTTGTACCATCTACTTGTCTGCAACCGGCCGGCTCTTTTCAAGACACCCTGCTTGCTGATGCCCGATCCTTGCAGGTGGCCCAGACACCGACTTGACGATCCTACGGAGGTTGTCGTAGTGCCTCTCGACATGCTACCACTACCCGTCCACCTATCCTTCATGCACAGCCACTACTGGGCGGGCATGAAGGCCAACTGGATCGTTCTCATCCACCACACCTGTAGTCTGTGGCATCTCGTGGATATCTACACCCAGTGAGAGATCACCCTACCATTGTTGGATACCGCCGCCATCGATCCTCGTGGCCCGCCGGACACTCCTGCCTACTACGCACGAGACGCGTCAAGATTTTGGCTCGACCTCTGTTTGCAGAAAGTTGTAGTCTGCGAAGTGCTCACACCATCAGAAGACTACATGGATTACAAGCTCATTGCCTTGTTCAACATGGGATTAGTCTATCTGGAATCCGGTCGCCATACATGGTTATGGCTCATCATCAATCCTGTTGAGGCAACATTTCTGTCTGATGCTATAGTGCATGATGGCATCGTTTACGCGGTCGATGCACAGATTGGCTGCCTATACTGGTGGAATCTATCGTCGTGTAATTGTTCCATCTCATCTCATCTTTACCTTATGAATACGACTGCATGTTCATTTGTTACAAATTTAGAATGCATAGCATGTCTATAACCACATCATTGCTATATGTTCCTCTCATTTCCTAGATTTTTATGACCACACATGTTATTGTTAGAGTTGATATGAGAACAATTGGCATCTAATGATTGTTAGAATACATATTATGAGCATAACATCATGATTGCTATATGTTACTCTCGTTTACAAGATTTTTATAACAACGCATGTTATTGCTTAGAGTTGATATGAGAACAGTAGTAGTAAGTACTATGGTAGAATATGAGTAGGCGCTGTCATAGCTGTTTTCCTCTCATTGTTACATGATGTTTGAACCATGACTTATTGCTAGAATATGAAAGCCATTGGCTTATTTTTTTAACTTGCGGTATGATTATGACCACGACATTGCAATTCTCTGTCTATGATATGTGTCACTGTTATAATAATCTTAATTCCAAACATACTATGAACATGATTGTTTATTTTTGTCCTTTTGGTCTCCAATTTGAATTGTTGCAGCAGGCGCAAATGCGCTGGCCTTCATGATTACAGGACCTCGAATCATACCAGCCGATGGGTGGTGGTTTATCGCTCGTTCAGCTGACGGCGGTCATTTGATGCTCATTCGCACGTACCAAATTGACCAAACCATTACATCAAACCACATGCAGTACAATGCGTGGGGCATTCGTGACATTGATGGCTATGGCTGCTTCATGTTCAAGAAAGATCCCAGCTCTGTTGGGCCAGGCATATTCAACTGGAGGCGGGTTTACAGCCTCGGCAACCACTCCTTGTTCCTCGGGCTCAATTATCCGATCATCCAACCAATCATCGACCATATCACCGGCGATGATTACTGTGCTATGCAACTTCCATTCGCGAGGGGGGGCTGTGTTTACACATCATACCATGGGTTTCATGAATCACCATATCCAGAGATTTGTCGACACAGCTTGTTGCCAGATAATCTTCAGTGTGTGAAAGGCATCAAGCTTCCATGCGATGGATGGCTTTTGCAAACCCGACATGCGGCGATGTGGTTCATGCCAACAGCAAATATGCACAACTTGATTCGTGCTGATATCTAGACTGAGCCATGTATTCTGCTGCTATAGCACGACCCTCTTTTGTTGGATATTATGTACTGTTGTTAGTTTGAAGCACTCCTCTGGTTTGAAGGATGGATACCTTCCTGGGATCAAGTGCATCCTAACTCACCTGCGTAGGATTTACTGATAATGATGATGGAGATGCTGTGCAGAAGCCATATGTATGTATATATATCAGTTAGGCTTCAAGTGCGTACTTGTTAGTTAAACCTATGTATAAATTGTGACACTAAATACGACTAGTAAGTAGTACAGTAGCAGTACTAGTATACGTCGGCCAAATTATTCATCATGTCCACACATTGAATTGACTTGACAACACGCTGCACGTGAGGTGACACAAGAATCTCGGCGGCGTGTTCAGGTATTCTAGACTTCAGATTTGGAGTACCACTTATCTGTCGAAATCTTTCATCATTCACTTAAAACAGTCGATTGATCATACATTGAGTACCATATAACTGGAATTACCGATGCAAGTCGAAGAAGGATTGACCGGTGCTGCCGGCTGGCATCAAGTTTGATCCCGCGGATCAGGAGTTGATCGAGCACCTTGAGGCCAAAGTGAGTGCTGACAACACGATATTTCAGTCTCTCATCGATTTGTTCATACCAACCATCGACAATGAGCACATCATATGCTACACCCAACCTAAGAAACTTCCAGGTAAGACACCGATCGGCCGTCTACTTGCACAAACATTTTCCTTTGTTTATAGCTCTATTTTTCTTTTTAGACGCAGACTTGGTGAAGCAATTACAATTTCACAGTTAATAAAAAGTGAAACACGTGACTGCAACATGCCAAAGATGTTATGAAAATGCCAACTAGGTACACTAAAACATGTATTCCACAATACTGCAGGTATCACACTGAGTGGCCTAAGGAAGCATTTCTTCCAACGCAATTCCAGGGTGTTCAAAAGGGGCGCGTGGACGCGTAGCAAGATACAGTCGGAGTGCGGCATGCACGCGATGTGGCACAAGACCGGCAATACCTTGCCGATGATGGTCAACGGCCGGCAGACGGGCAGCAAAAAAGGTTCTGGTGTTGCACGCCAACAAGAACTTCGACCAGCAGAGGACCAACTGGGTGATGCTCCAGTACCACCTCGGGGACCTGGAGCAAGAGAAGGAGCGGGAGCTGGTCCTCTGCAAGATTTTCTACCAGACGAACACTAGGGCCAGGAGTAAAAAGATTATAAGTTAGTTTGGTATTGGTAGTTGTACTACCTTGTCATCCGCAAGTTGGTATTGTTGTTAATGATCTTTTGGTATGAACTTGCATTTGCTTCCAACATCATGCCGAGGGTCGACGTGGATATAAAGCTGAATCATTTTTTTCGAAACAAATTTTCAGGCACCTGATTTTTATTTGATGGGTAGCATAAGCACCCGCCGTCCGAATTCCCAGTTCTCCAATTTTTTCGAAACAAGTGCATGCACTTATTATCACGATAAAAAAACAATATCCGTGCTGCATCCCAGTTATCAGTCTGTACTTGCAGAATTCTCTCGTTTATTGAGCACGTATATTGTTTTTTTAGTCCGAGAAAGTTTCAACTGGGCTGTAGACTGCCCAGGTTTAGTTTTGTTTTTTAACAGGCCCAGCCCATGATGACAACGGGGCACATAGATCCAGCAGCTATCTACTGGCCTCTGGCCCGCCATCGTTAGTTATATTTTGTCTTACAATATCCGCAGGCAGTTTTTTTACTGAATCAAACACACAGCACAGTTCTATTTTCCTCTTGAAATGCATGTCCTACATCCGTTTTCTAATCTCTACCTATAGTTTTACTAGTTCATATACACGTATCATTATATTGAAAACACATAAAATTCTCTTTTCATATTTACATCCTTATTTTTGTTGTTTTTCCCACCCAGCGTTGATTTTTTTACCACTGGTTTTCCCTTAAACCAACTCAATTGTCCCACGTCTAATTTGCTTACAAAAACAAAATGATTTTTTTGGCATATCAATAAGTTCTTAAAAAATGTTTATCATTTCGGGATTACAACAGTTCGGACTCCACCGAAATATGCAAAATAAGGTTGAACTTTTTGACCGTGGTCCTGGGCAGAAAATGGGCTGTAATAAATTACTTCGGAATTAGCAAATGGGCTGCAAATTAAAAAAAATAGCAAATGGGATTTATGTTGTCTACCACAGATTTGGAGGCTGACTTGTGGGCCTACTAAGTTCATCCGTACACAAGGTTTCTCAAAAAATAAACTTAGTCAACAATTGACTCTACTAGCGTCGGACCGTTAGATGTCAATGTAACGGCAATCGTGCTTCTTCGGTCTCTGATCTTCCTACCCCAGCCGCCCAAACCATCGCCGTCGGAACCGCCTGCTCCCGCCTCCCATGGTTGACAGTGCTGTCGGGAAGGCCTCACGGCCCCATCATACTCGCATCCCTGTCCTGTCTATCTGTCTACTCACCCACACCTCCTGTTATTTTCCGGCGACGGCAGCCGAACCAGTCAACCCTCTTACTCTCCACCACATGGGCAGCCACTGTCGTGTCTTCCCCGGCAACGTGTCGTTCCCTTCGTAGGGCTCGCCGTCGTACACCGCCCTGGTGCTCTCGGCGCGGCGTGGTCAACAATGTCCATCCAACGGCCGTAGTGCTTCTTCAACCTCTGGTTTTCTTGCCCCAACCGCCCAAAGCAGCGCCGGTCGTGCCACATGCTCCTGCCTCCCGTGGCCGGCTGTGGTGCCGCGGAGGAGTCACCGTCCCCGTACTACTCCCACCGCTGGCCAGGCCATCCCTCCACTCACCCACTCCCCCTATTATTCTACGGTGACGGCAGCCTCACACCACAGCCGAACCAGTGAACCCTCGTACTCCTCTCCATGTGGGCATCCACTACCGCGTCTTCCCTGGCTCCGCGTCGTCCCCATCCTAGGCCTCGCCGTGGTGCTCTCGGTGCGGCGTGGTCAATGTGGTTAACGACCGACTTCCATCGGAAGAGTACTGTACGTGGAGAGGCTGACAGCTGGGTCCACAGCAGCCGCAAGGAAGTGCCTCCTTATTACGTGCAAAATAATTATTCCTCCACCTGACAGCAGGGACCCACCGGACGGGCCACCAGTATTTCACGGAAAAAACGTTTCCCGCCTAACTGCTAGGACCCACCAGACGGGCCACCGTATTTCATGAAAAAAACGTTTGCCCCTGACTGCTGGGACCCACCGGATGGACCACCGTATTTCGCAAAAAAATGTTGCCCCCGCTGTCAGCTCGGACCCACCGGAAGTGCCTCCTTATTACGCACAGAAAAATGAATACTCCCCTGCTAGCTGGGACCCACCATGGTGGGAGGCTGACTTGTGGGCCTACTAAGTTGACGGGGACGGAGGGCTTTGCCAACTTAGTCAATATGAACGATTCTAGCTTCAATGACCATACGATGTCCATCCAACGGCCGTCGTGCTTCTTCAATCTCTGCTCTTCCTGCTCCAGCTGCTCAAACAAGCGCCGGCCGGACTGCCTGCTCCCTCCTTCCCACGTCCAACTGTGCTGCCGCGCAGGCCTCACCGTCCAACCGTACTCCCATCGCTGGCCTAGCCATCCCTCTACTCACCCACACCTGTTGTTATTCTCCGGCGAGGGCAGACGAACCAGTAAACCCTCGTATAGTCGTACTCCCCTCCGCGTGGGAAACAACTGCCGAGTCTTCCCTGCCTCCATGTCGTTCCCTTCCTAGGCCTCGCCGTCGTCCACCGCCCTGGTGCTCTCGGCGCGGACTCAACGTGGTCAACAACCGACATGCATCTGAAGTGGACTGTATGTGGAGAGGCTGACAGCTGGGTCCACGGCTGCACGCAAGGAAATGCCTCCTTATTACGCGCAAAATAATGATTCCTCCACCTGACATCGGGGACCCACCGAAAGGGCCTCTGTATTTCATGAAAAAAACGTTACCGCCGCTGACAGCTCGGACCCACCAGCTATATCTTTGCACGCAAGGAAGTGCCTCCTTATTACGCACAAAAAAATGAATACTCCCCCTGTTAGCTGGGACCCAGTATAGTGGCAGGCTGACTTATGGGCCTACTAAGTTGACGGGGACGGAGGGCTTTGTCAACTTAGTCAATATGCACGATTCTAGCTCCAGTGACCATACGATGTCCATCCAACGGCCGTAGTGCTTCTTCAACCTCTGGTCTTCTTGCTCCAGCCGCCCAAACCAATGCCGGTTGTGCCTCGTGCTCCTGCCTCCCGTGGCCGGCTGCGATGCGGCGGAGGCCTCACCGCCCCCTACTACTGCCACTGATGGCTAGGCCATCCCTCTACTCACCCACACCCCCTGTTATTCTACGGTGACGGCAGCCTCACACCGCAGCGAACCAGTGAACCCTCGTACTCCTCTACACGTGGGCATCCACTGCCGCGTCTTCCCCGGCTCCGCGTCGTCCCCTTCCTAGGCCTCGCCGTCATCCACCGCCCTGGTGCTCTCGGCGTGGCGTGGTCAACATGGTCAAGGAACGGCTTCCATCAGACGTGGATTGTACGTGGAGAGGCTGACAACTGGGTCCACGGCCGCAGCAAGGAAGTGCCTCCTTATTACACGCAAAATAATTATTCCTCCACCTGACAGCAGGGAACCACCGGACGGGCCACCGTATTTCACGAAAAAAACATTCCCCCTGATTGTTGGGACCCACCAGCTACATCTTCGCACGCAAGGAAGTGCGTCCGGGCAAAAAAACGATTCGCCCCCCTGACTGCTGGGACCCACCAGCTACATCTTCGCAGGCAAGGAAGTGCTTGGCAGTCGGAACCCACCTGGTCAAAGCGTACGTAGCGTTGTCATTCTGGTTGCGAACGTGTACGTACATACTGGTCGATGTAGAGGCGCGCACGAGTCGTAGTAGAGGCGCGCACGTGTCGTAGTAGAGGCGCGCACGTAGCATGTACACGTACGTACAGCGGCTAGGGTGCTAGAAAGAAAATACGGCCACGTATGTGTACATACGGGCGGGATCTCGAATGCCTACTCGCGCATACATACAGCCAGGGCTCGTGTACATGGCTGGGTCGGAACGGAGAAACAGCGTCGTTGTCGTGTTCATGGGGAGGCAACGGAGTGCGTCGTGTTCATGGGGTGGCAACGGAATGCATCGTGTTCATCGGAGGCAACGGAACGCGTGGGAGCCAACCGGGTGGGTCGGAACGGAATGCGTGGCCCTGCTCATCGGGAGGGCTTGGAAGGAACATGCGATGGAAACGAGGCCTGGCGTACCGTAGAATGGAGGAAACGGACCTCCTACGTTTGGAACGGGGTCCTGTTGATCGGGAGGGGTCTAGTGTACCGCAAAATGGAGGAAATGGACCTCCTAAGGTCGAAACGGGGGTCCTGTTGATCAGGAGGGGTGTGGCATACCGCAAAACGGAGGAAATGGACCTCCTACGGTCGAAACGGGGGTCCTATTGATCGGGAGGGGTGTGGCGTACCGCAAAACGGATGAAACAGACCTCCTACGATCGAAACGAGGGTCCTGTTCATCGGGAGGGGTGTGACATACAGCAAAACGAGACTCCACGGGATATTGTTCATCTCCACCGTCGACCTCCTCCAGCCTCCACGGGCTACCGTCGACCTCCTCCAGCCTCCATGGGCTCCTGTTCATCCAGCCTCCACCGCGCGCTACTCCACCGGCTACTGTTCAACTACCCCTCCACGGGCACCCGTCCATTGTCTACTGTTCATCCAGCCCTCCACACCACGGGGTCCTGTTCAACCACGCCTCCACGGGCACCCCTCCACCGTCTACTGTTCATCCAGCACTCCACACCACGGGGTCCTGTTCAACCACCCCTCCACGGGCACCCCTCCACCATCTACTGTTCATCCAGCCCTCCATACCACGGGGTCCTGTTCATCCAGAGGCAACGCCACCGCTCACTGTTCATCCAAACTCTCCCTCCCCCAACGCTCACTGTTCATCCAATCGATCGGCTTCAGTTAGCAGCAGTAGCGAAGGAATCGCTCGATCAGGTTCAGCTAACAGCCATTGATCGATAGCTCGGGTTCAGTAACGCGTATCTTGCAGTGCAATCGCACGGGTTCAGTTAGAGCCCAACGCCTCGCTCGGGTTCAGTTAGAGCCAACGCCTCGCACACATGCGCATACGTGTACGAGAGAAACGCGCATCGCTCGGCCCCCGACCTCCCACCGTAACCGGGAAGTCTCCAAAATTTTCCTCACCCTTGCTTCTACCATGGTTTTCTCCGTCATGGACGGCCTAAAGAATGTCATGCAGCTGCGTCTCCGGCCCGCCCAGGACGAAAACCCCATTTTCTGCCATGATTTTTTGTCACAGAAGTAGGAGCCCACCACATCTATGATGATACCGGGTTTTGTCACAATTATCGTCATAGAAGTGTCATATGTATGACAGAAAAAAATTCGTTCGGCCCAAAATGTCATGGATGTGTCTTCTTTTTTGTAGTGAAAGTTCTCAATAAATCTCCGTAATAGCCCGCGAGTCCAAGAAAACTTCTGATCTCTCCCACTGAGGTGGGTGCCAACCATTTAGTGACTGAAGCTACCTTGGTAGGGTCTACTACTATTCCTTCTCCAGATAAAACATGTCCGAGAAATCCAACTTCCTTCAACCGAAACTCGCATTTGCTAAACTTGGCATACAACTCATGTCCCTGAGCTTCTCAAGAACCAAACGTAAATGTTCCATATGCTCTTCTTCATTCTTCGAGTAGACCAATATGTCATCAATGAACACCAGAATGAACTTATCCAAAAACTCCATGAACACCTTGTTCGTCATACTCATGAAATAGGCAGGGGCGTTAGTCAAACCAAATCACATAACTGTATACTCATATAGCCCATACCTCATAGTAAAAGTTGTCTTAGCTAGGTATATC
Source organism: Triticum dicoccoides (assembly GCF_002162155.2). Taxonomy (NCBI): domain Eukaryota; kingdom Viridiplantae; phylum Streptophyta; class Magnoliopsida; order Poales; family Poaceae; genus Triticum; species Triticum dicoccoides. Next base: position 287,714,262 of record NC_041381.1, on the reverse strand, counting down.
TTGCTCTCGGATCTTCAACTGGTGATAACCTGATCAAAGATCAATCTTGGAGAAAACATTAGCTCCTTGCAGCTGGTCAAACAAATCATTGATCATCGGCAGAGGGTATTTGTTCTTGATCATCACCTCATTCAGGGCACGATAATCAACAACCATCCGCAAAGATCCATCCTTCTTCTCCACTAGAAGCATTGGGGCTCCCCAAGGTGATGAACTTGGTCGAATGTAACCTTTCTCCAAGAACTCCTTAATTTGCTTCTTAATTTCCTCCAGATCATTAGCGGGCATCCGATACAGTCTCTTGGATATTGGTCCGGTGCCTAGAAATAACTCAATCAAAAACTCAATGTCTTGATCCGGTGGCATGCCTGGTAACTCCTCCGGAAATACATCGGGATAATCCTTCACCACTGGTACTTCTTCCTGAACAACTCCTGGTAAGAAATTCACCTGAGTCCTCCTCGGCACATGCCTAGACACATACTTGATCCTCTTTCCTTCTGGGGTGGTGAGAAGAATTAATTTACTGGCGCAATCGATGTTTCCCTCAAACTTGGATAGCCAATCCATGCCTAGTATCACATCCAATCCTTGTGACTCCAGGATAATAAGGTCGGTGGGGAAAACATGTCTACCTATGGTTACTAGCAACTGATAGCATCCCCTACTAGCCATATACTCCGCTCCTGGGGAACTTACTAACATAGGTGACTTAAGGGCTCCTATTGGCAACTTATACTTATCCACAAATCCCCTTGATATAAATGAATGCGATGCACCAGTATCGAAAAGAACAAGTGATGTAAATGCATTAATCAAAAACTTACCGACAACTGCGTCGGGTTGATCCTTAATCTCCTCCACACGGATGTGGTTCACCTGACCTTGTGAAGGGGTTGGGCTTCTTTGCAGAACCTCCATTGCCATTTCCATTCTTTTCTTTAGGACATTCAGTGGCACAATGTCCGATCTTCCCGCACTTGAAACAAGTAATGTGACTTAGATCCCTCTTGGCTGGTGTCGCGGGGTTGGAATGATTCTGACTGTTGCTTCATCCATTCCCATTCCCATTGCAAACTTCCTCCAATGTGCATATGTCCTCCATGGTTATGGCCTCCATGGTTGTGAGTATGTCCTCCCGAGTATGGGGGAATAACGGAGCTTATGCTGAGCTCTAGAAGTGTACCTCCCCTATCCATACTTCCTGCGATTGTCAATTTGTTGCTGCTTGCCTTCTATCATGAGGGCCATGTCTACCAACTCTTGGTAGTTGTTGAAGGTTGCCACCATCAACTACATACTCTGCTCATCATTGAGTCCCTCAAGAAACTTCTCCTGCTTCGCGGCATCTGTGGCCACATCATCTGGGGCATAACGGGTTAACTTGCTAAACTCATCCACATACTATCCCATTGTATGACCTCCTTGGCGCAAGTTGCCAAACTTATGCTTCTTCATGCTCATAGCTCCTGCCAAAACATGGGCAGTGCACAAAGCCTGCTGAAACTGATCCCATGTAATTGTATCAATGAGGTAAGTGGTGGTGAAGTTCTCCCACCAAGATGATGCGGGTCCATCAAGCTGATGTGCGGCAAAGCGCACTCTCTCCGGATCTGTGCATCCTGCAGTGGTCAGCTCTCTTCCAATCTTGCGGATCCAATCATTTGCAACAATTGGCTCGGTGCTGCTAGAGAACACCGGCGATTTCAACCTCAGAAAATGGGCTAGGTTGTCAACAAGGGGTGGTGGCGGTGGGTTGTTGTTGTTGTTATTGTTGTTGTTGTTGTTGCCTTGGTTCTGGTTCTGAACTAACATCTACATCAAGGCATTCTGCTACTGGATCAACTGAGTGAGCTTCGGTGGGAACACGAATCCATTGTCACGTCTCAGAGGCATCTGATGGGTTAGAAGGGGTGAGAAAACAGAATAGAATAAGGTCTAAGAGAGATTCACTACCCATATGCACAACACAATCAATTCACTTCATTCAATATCACACAAGGTTCACACAAACGATTTAAACTACGATTACAAACTCGATCGATGCTAAGTACTTGGAATAATACTACTAGTAACATGGTGGTCGTCTAGAAAGTTTGATCGGAGGAAGACTCCATGATATCTGCTCCAGCTCCGTCAATGTAGTCGTCATCACTTTCATCATTTGCATCACTGTCCATGTCGGTGTCATCCACGATGATGTAGTTCTTCGGACGGATCTCCTTTGCAGGTTCTCGGTTATGGTTCTCCACGGGTAGTCCTAGCTTCCTCTTCAAATCTTCATGCTTCTCCACTAGCACAACAATTTCTTCCTCATATCCATCGCGTGTAAACTTGAGTTCCTCTTCTAGCTCGATATTCTTCTTCTTCAGCTTCTTGATCTTCTTCATGTTGAAGCACAATTGATTCTCTTGTTGGCGAATGTGATCACCCATCTCCTGAAAGTAAGCTGCAATTGATCCATCCTTCCCAGTACGAATCATCTCCCATTCTTTGTCTCGGCGTCCGCATATTTGATATATGGTGCTTTCCAGCTCCTTGTGATACACTTCACATATGCGTCCAAAGGTGATGTGGGCTGCCATGCTCTTTCCTAAACTCCAGCTTGGTGCATCCAGGTAGAAATCAATAGGCTCCGTTATTTGTGCAAATGTCATCCCAGGTACCCATACTTTGATCTTCCAGCGCTCCACTCCCGGTAAAGTTGCGGAGAAAGTCCCAATGAAGCTTGGTAGTCCAATGTTCAGGTACTTAGTGACTTCCTTCAAGTGTCGCCCGAAAGGGGTGTCGTCATCCGGCTGAGTGAACTTGTTCCTGGGGTCCGCCATCTATAGAGTAGAAATATAGGAGAATTAAATGAGTAGAGAAGAGAAATCATGTGGCTTACACTAGTGGTCACGTCATACAGTCAGCGTGTGCTCTGATTCCATCTTGTATCGACCATGATCCCAATGGACTGAAGTCTCTGTGCTTAAGTGTCATCCCTAGATTGGTAATGCTGGCACACATAGTACTCGAGGAATTAGAATAGAGTTCAATCATACACTTATTACATCGAGTCCTCATAATGAGTAAGATTACACAAAAATAATATCGCTGAAGGCCATCTAAACTAAATAACTGCGGAAGCTTCGAAGGTAAATGAGTCCATCAACTCCAACGGCATAGCTGAGTGCAAGACAACGACCTATCGCACCTTATTCATCGTCTGAGTAGTCTGCAACAAGAGATGTCGCAGCCATGTAGGTCAGCACATTGAATATGCTGGTAGAGTTACACTATAAAGCAATGAATGCAAGAACTATATCTACATGTAATATTTGGCTGGTGGAGACTCTAAGTTTATGATTTTGCATAAAGCTAGTTTTTCCCTACAACAAAGAAATAAATTTTATTTAAACTACTCCCAAGTTGTACCAATAATTGAGAAGGCTCCTCCAACTCAAATCCCAATTAACAAATATCATCATTAAACCCAATTCAATTAATTAAAGAGCGATGAGATCAACAATAATATCCAATTCCAGATACTCAAGCTGTCCATAACCGGGGACACGACTATCCATGATTAGTTTATACACTCTGCAGAGGCTGCACACTTTTCCCCACAAGACTCGACGGCATCCATGATCGGAAGATCGAGACATAGTCTTTCTGAAGCATTAACTCTCTAGTCCGGGTAGTCCGGTACACCTACTTTCCCATTAGATCTGCTAGTCCACCTCTTTGAGAGATCATACAACTTACTCAACTACGCTAGAGCCCATAATGGCTTGTGGCTGCACACGAAAGTTTCTAGGCATGAAATGTCATAAGATCCCTTTGAACCTGGGTGGCGAACCGAGGAAAATTCACACGGGTACTCCAGGAATTCCTAAATGGACAAACACTGGATTCTCTAGGTGCCCCAACCAATCCACCCAGTTGTGTATTAAAGTTGCCACCTTAATGTTATCCATGATTAATAACTCTCATAACTTCCATGTGAATCACGATCCAATCCCCGTCTACGAGCATGGCTAAGCAATAATAGAGCATAACGTATATTCTCGGGGTGATCAAAAGGTATTAGGTTCCTACCTCAAGTACTACAACCAAACCACATGTTCCCAATCCTACACATGCAAATATTTGAGGGGCAATACTAATGCATAGTAAAAATTGGGTATAGAAAAGTATGATCCAAGTGTAACTTACCTTGCTGACGATCTACAAACTCTAGAGATTCGTAGTAACAAGCTTCGCACTCCGGGTAATCTAGCATAGACAAACAGTAGCATACATAAGCAATCACTCAAAGGAAACAAAGAGAAATCGAGAAAAGATCCAAATCATACTCGATACAAGCAAATGACTAAACTAAATAGGAAACAAAACCTAACATCAATATTTTCATGTGGATTAGATCTTACAGTAGGTACATGCGATTAGCTATGATTTGCAAAAAGATTCAACTCAAACGGAATTACGAAACTCAAGATAGGAACAAAACAACATAGGAAGGAAACAAGATCGTTTACTAATCTGAACTAAACTCAGATTTTTAATTGTCAAAACCATGTTCAAGTTGGTTAACTGGAAAGAAGAGATCATTACTAATATTTAGGCGTTGGTTTCATCTAATTTGGATAAATGAGCAAAAAGTTACGCTAACAGAAACTAACGAACGAAAGCATTATCTAACAGATCTAAACGAATGAACGTTCGCTAATTAAACCAACCTTATAAAATAAACTGGTTCAAAAAATAAACCAAGAAAACCTAAAAAAATCGGGACGTGTTTTCGACGGTTGTACCGGTTGAAAAAAAACCGGTGGCGGCTTCGGCTAGGCGACGACAACGCGGAGGCGACAGCGGCGGCGTGGGCGGGAGTAGGCGTGAGCGGGCGGCGGCGCGAGGCGGTGGTGCGGGCGACTCAGGCGGCGGTGGCGCGGGCGCTGCGGCGGCTGTGTGATGAGGATGCGAGGGTGGGTCGGGTCCCGGCCCTTATAAAGGGGACCCGGGGGGCTTGCTTGGGGGAGGGGGTGCGGCGGCGATGCGGAATCCTAGAGGACTCCGACGATGGCTCGGGGTCGGACTCCCGTGCGGGGAAGGCGGCAGCGCAAGCGGGCCGGCTGGGCTTCGGCCTAGTTCGGTCCGAAACTTTTTTTAAGAAAAATTTCATCGCGAAGAAAAATCCTAATAAAATAAAAAAAAAATTCTAAAAATTCCAGAAATAGTTTTCACCGTCCAAACCTAATATTTAGGACAACGTGAACATTTTTCTGGACTAAATGCAATTTTAAAAAATGCATGTTTTTCTCTAATTCAAATAAAATAGGAAATAAAATAATAATTTGATTTTAAAGTTTCTTCTCCAATATTTCTCTTCCGTTGAAGAAGTCATTTTATCTTCGCTAATTTTTTTTGTAATTGGAAAATAATTGTAGAGAAAATATTAAAATAAAATTGATCCTCTTTTCAAATTTGAACTAAATTCAAATATGTTTTTTTTTGTGAAACCTCCAACTCTCTCCTTGGGTCCTTGAGTTGCTTAAGATTTCTAGGATCACAACAAAATGCAAATAAAATATGGTATGCATATGATGATCTATGTATAACATCCAAATTTGAAAATTGGGATGTTAGCATGGCATTTAATAATTGACACGCGGGTCATACAATGAATTAAAGACAACCCTATGGCACCTGCCAATTGCCGTACTCATCGACATGCAACTCGTGATGATGCGGAGCATCCTACGGTCATCCCCATGGACCTACCTTCGTCTCCTACGACACCACATGGACCAACGACTAGAGCTCGAGCAAGGACTATTGAATCTAAGGTGAACTCGCTCCTCTTCGAACTTACATACTCCACACGTGAGACATGGCTACTACCTCAAGCGGAGACCATGTGTGTGATCAGGTACTTGGAGGGAAGCCTTAGAGCAACTACGCCCAATGGACAAGACGACAAGGACACCCAGTGTGAGGACCAAGAGGAAGAAACACCAGGAATCTAGAGATACCGGACGACTGGTACTCGTCGGACGTCTGATGCCTGGAAGCTCCACCAGCCAGAAGGTCCAACCAGTGAATGCTACAGCGGCCGGACGATCGACAAGTACCGGACGTCCGACACACTCTAGCGACCGGAGGTCTGACCTTCTCCGGATATCAGACGCCTTTAGTCCAGAGCCAAAATGCCAGAAGACCGAGCCCTTCTGGACGACCGATGCTCCGGAGATCCGACCCCATCCAGAAATCCGACAAAGATGTTACAGAGCCAAAACTTCAAAAGTCTGACCCTTACCAGACGTCCGTACCCTTGCAACCACCGGACGACCGGTAACGGTCGGGCAACCGGCGCATGTCTGCGCATAGAGACTAGGGCCGCGACCCACGTACCCCTTCGCCCCTCGAGACTATATATACTCCTCCACCTCCACCATTTTAGGGTTAGCATAGTGATATCTCATTTTAGAGATAGAGCTTTGCTCATCCACTTGTACCCCTACTCCATTGGAGACCAAGGCCTCCTAGGAGAAGATCCCCCAAGTGGGTTCAAGACCCCCTTGTGGGAAGATCCCCTAGTGGATTCAAGACCTCCTCCTCAAAGATGAACTAGTTGCTTTTGTATCCCCCCCTCTATTGGATTTGGATCGTGTATATCTCTTTGTGAACTTGGATCTAGCACATGTGTAATCGAATCTATATGATTTAAGTGTTTCCTCTTGTTTCTCCCCTTGTGTTCTTCGTATGTTCTTCATATTCTTCGGGAATCCCCCTCCAAATCATGAAAGATCGGCCCCTAGGGTTCCACCCTACATCATCTTGGTTTCATGAGCCACGTTGATCATGATTTTGGAGTCTTCCCCTTCGTTTTCTAGCCTATTTCTGTTGTGTTTTGTCCCAATTTTGAAAATCCCCACCAAAAATAGCGCCCAATTTTTTTTTGAGTTGTTGGTTTGATGAAGTTTTGTTGGATTTGATCTATGAATTTGCTGTGCTTCGGGTTGATAAAGGCAAAGGTGTCTCGTCTTCCGATGAGATGATGGCCATCGTTTTGGTGGAAGTCGACTTTGACGATCCGACTACGAACGAGCGAGGACGTCGCGCCTTAGCAATGGCTAAACCAACTCCGAGAGGTTATTGACCACGCCGGAGCACGATCAACCTAACCACGAAGGTCTATTTCCTACAAGCAAATGACGAACAAGCAAGAAACTAAGATTGCAATCTGGATATTGCGAATAAAAGAGGAAAGCTTTATTAATGAAGGTGGGGTTCTGTGATGTCTTGGTCTGGTCGTTGAACACAAATGAAGTACGCGAAGTTGCAGCTATGGCCAACTTTTAATCTAAACAAAACCCAAAGTCTAAACAGTGCCCTAAGGGCTGTATATATGGAGGAAGAGGGGTGGAATTTCGTGGCACTTGGGGGAGGGGTCTCAAACCAACCATATCTCTTGTTTCCCCACATATACGGACTCTAAAAATAGCCTACACTTATGTATTTCGAAATTACATGGGCCTGGCCCAATAATAAGGTGACGCAGCACCTAGAATAGCCTCTGGACGAAATTTATGAAGTGGCATCTTGTATATTTCATCCCAGGCTTCATGCACTCATTATGGTGGCTTCAAAGTCCTGAAATCATCACTTGTAACTCTGTTCTTGTTCCCCTTGCACATGCCATCATCTCCATGCTTGGTCTTGCTCCAGTGTTCTTCCCTCTTATCCATACCAGGCCCTTCATTTGTAAGCAAAACAAATGTATCCAATTTAGTCAGCATCATATTCTCATGAACATTAGAATCATTACCAAAAAACGAAAGTACCTGATAATTTAATTGGCGCGTGCGAGCTCTAGTAATTGGTCCAGTATATGTAGCAGTAGGGGCTGGGGGTGTAACAATGGTATTGATGTCCTCATCATCCTTCCCTTCTTGAAGTCCTTGACGGAAGCTCATCTTCCTCACCCAAATAAGGCTTTAAATCTGCAATGTTAAAAGTGGGACTAATCCCAAAGTCTGCAGGCAGCACATTGTTTAGCATCAAAATTAACCTTCTCCGAAGATGGAATAGGCAACAAATCAATAGGTGCATGAGGTAGAAAACCATACACAATTTCAAAAGGGCACATCTTAGTAGTAGAATGCAATGAACGATTATAAGCAAATTCAATATGAGGCAAGCATTCTTTCCACATTTTCTTATTATTCTTCAAAACAGCCCTAAGCATAGTAGACAATGTTTTATTGACTACTTCAGTTTGTCCATCGGTTTGGGGGTGACAAGTAGTACTAAAAAGCAGTTTAGTCCCCAACTTAGCCCATAAACATCTCCAAAAGTGGCTTAGAAATTTTGTATCACGATCTGAAACAATAGTATTTGGCACACCATGCAAGCGAATAATTTCACAAAAGAACAAATCAGCAACATTAACAGCATCATCGCTTTTATGACATGGTATAAAGTGTGCCATTTTCGAGAATCTATCCACGACAACAAATATGTTATCCCTCCCCTTCTTTGTTCAAGGTAAACCTAAAACAAAGTCCATAGATATATCCTCCCAAGGAACACTAGGTACAGGCAAAGGCATATATAAACCATAAGGATGGAGTCGTGACTTAGCTTTTTGACATGTAGTGCAGCGAGCAACAAAACGCTCAACATCCCGTCTCATCTTTGGCCAAAAGAAATGTGTAGCAAGTATATCCTCCGTCTTCTTCATGCCAAAGTGTCCCATTAATCCTCCTCCATGCGCCTGCTACAACAACAAAAGACGAACGGAGCTAGCTGGAATGCATAGCTTGTTAGCACGAAACACAAATCCATCGTTAATGACAAACTTGTTCAATGTTCTCCCTTCTTTACAATTCTGCAATACATCTTAAAATTTAGCATCATGCACATATTGATCTTTGATGGTCTCCAAACCAAATATTTTAAAGTCAAGTTCAGAAAGCATAGTATAACGACGAGACAATGCATCAGAAATAACATTTTCTTCACCCTTCTTGTGTTTAATGACATAAGGAAAGGTCTCTATGAATTCAACCCATTTAGCATATATATGACTCAGTTTGGCTTGACTTTTAATATGTTTCAAAGATTCATATTCAGAATGTATAACAAATTCCTTAGGCCATAAATAATGTAGCCACGTTTCTAAAGTGATAGAGGTGAGGGTCCCGATCTTTTGCTGAGATGATAACTATCGATTTGGTGGAGCTGACTTTGACGACCCGACTAGGAACGTGCATGCCGTTGTACCTTCTCAATTGCTAAACCAACTCCGAGAGGTTTTTGACCACGTTGGAGCAAGATCAACCTTACCATGAAGGTCTATTCCTGCAAACAATCGAAGAACAAGCAAGAATATGATAAAGCATCTAAATATTGCGAATATATATAAAGTATTGATAAAGGTGGGGATCCGAAAGCGGTCTTGGTCTGGTCGTTTGACACAAACGAAGTACACCAAGTTGCAATGGCTAACTTTTAACTAAACAAATCCCAAGGAAAAAGATACTAGATGGATCTACTTATATAGGAGCAAGGGGTGGCGGCCAAGGAGGTGGGAGGACATCCCAAGGCAGCCTAAAACTAACCCTAGGTCTACAAGGCTCATGGGCCCAAGTGGAGGTGATGCAACACCTTTGGACTTGTAGTTTGACTCGGATTCTGCTGCAGTGTCAGATTGTTTCGTCGATAACTCAACGCTCCGGAAGGATTTTAAGGTGATTCCAATTGGGTTGGAAAGAGCATGAAATCTACTTTCCAACAAAAAAGAATCACCCAATTTGGAGTCCATATGAAAGAGTTCTTGGCGTTTTGAGTCAGGTAGCCTGTGAAGTCCGAATCTGAATCCAGAACGTGAGAGACTTGGACTCTATCTTCTCTTGGCCCAAACATGACGTGAGAGGACTTTTTGAACAGCACATAAACATATCTTTTCCTCTTATCTTGATGTGTGGATTGTATGAATGTCCCATACACCTGCAATTAGAATTGACACAAAAGTTTGTGAAGTATTTTTGTCCTGGGTGACATAAATAAATTATTGCATAGTTTTCATTAGAAATCGCCTCACAAATATACATGCATGCAATATTTTTGGTCGTATCCAAGGTAGTCATGTCCTCATCATCCTCCCCTTCTTGAAAACAAAGTCGTCCTCGGTGTTGCTTAATCTGAAATGTGGCTAACAAGAGACAAGGTGTACTTGTTGTATATGTGTATGCCATCCATTTTTACTTCCCTTGGTTTTTGCACATATGACACATGTATACATGAGTAACCTTCATAGTTCATAAAATTTAAAGCCAAAATATTATCACAAGAAGTAGAAGGCATGAAAAAATTGCAACTCAGTTTGCACATATAAGCGAAGCTCTTATTCATTTCAAAAGGTTGACAATGTTCATAATTAAACCATCCTAACATTGGTGGATAAACCTTACTTGCATCAAATTTACATGCTACAACATGCTTAAATAAGCAAACATGCAATAGGTCATTGGTGACAGAATCATCACCAAGATTAGATGTCATATCAAAATGATTAAATGTTGGTTCTTTTGCATCAACAGTTAATTCAATGGGTGCACTCAAAATTGTTGGTATTTTAGTTGTTTGATCACTTGACGCATTCATGATAGTAACACAATTCTCTAAAATAGGTGGTGTGCCAAAATCAATAGGTAACTCAACACATGATGTATTCAAGTTAACTTGGCATGCATCATTCTCATGTGAAAGTGGAAAGTATGTACCTTTGTCATTACCTCTTACGATCAACTCAGATGATGTAGGCACTCGCGGTGGTGATGTGTCCATGGTGGAGATGAGGTAGTCCTCACAACAACAGATGTGGTTGTCATAGTACGCCTATTAGTTGAAGAAACATTTGTATCAACACTTGGAATGTGCACTGCGTGCTTGTTCTCCTTCTGGGAAAAACATTGTTTTATTTCCTGTTCAACTTTGCAAGCAAGATGAAACAAATGGTCCATAGGATAACATTCTTCATGAATTAGTATCTCTTGAATATCATGGTTTAATCCTCCCCAAAATCTATCCATAAAATCTTCTTCACTTTCTTCTAAAAATGAGTGCAACAATGAAGTTTGTAAATCATCATAATATTTTGTTACCTTGTTAGTGCCTTGTTTTAAATGTTGTAATTTTTTAATCATGCCACGAGTATAATGAACATCAACAAATCTATCTCTCAAGACAAGTTTTAAATCATCCTAAGTAGTAGGTATAAAATCAGGGTTTAACCGACAATATTCACTCCACCAAACTAAAGCAAAGCTACTAAAAGTACTAACCGCAGCTTGAGATTTTCCACGCTCATCAAAATTATGGGAAGCAAATATAGCATTTATTTTGTACTCCCATTCAATATATAAATCATGCCTAAAACGACCAATAAATGGTGGCATGAAAACATTAACCTGATTATGTGCATTCTGATGTTGTTGCTCCTCTTGTGACGGTTGTTGTATTTTCTTAGGTGGTGGAATCTCCCACGATTATAAAGCCCAAGAACTAACAACTTCGGAACCTGCCATAGTTAGTAGAAAACAAGAAACAAAATCTGAGAATAATGTTCCTATGAACTACTAGGATGTGGTGGTAAAACGCTCACAGTATATAGCAAATATCAATATGTTACAAGTTCTTACCATGCAGCAGGTGGTGACAGGCAACCAGCGGTGTCAAATAACTCCGAAGATTGAGTAAAGCGATTGCCAGGAGAACGTAAGTATACATGGTATAGAAATATGTGGAGCTGGGTTGGCTATATATGGTAGCAAAAGATTAGCAATAATCAATTCAGAGATGCGATGTTGAATAAACGCTCAACGACGGTACTGTGCTGGTCCTAGGCTAGACCGGACTAGAGACGCAAGCCTAGAACACTAATGAGATCACGGCGTACCACAACTAGCATCAATAAAGGATATGAAGTAGCTCTAGGCAGCAACATAAAAGTGAATATCACAATAGCAGTAAAGATAATGATGTGAAATAATTGCCAAGCAGCATATACCAACAACTTTCTCTCCAACTTTCCTCTGGAAACGTTTGTTCCAATTTTCTTATAATTTTACTAAATAATGGCACTGACCCAAGCTTTCAAATGCAAAAAGAACCACTCAATTCTGAGTTGATATGAGGACTCAAAAAATTCTAAAACTGGCATCAAAAACTGGAACAAGCTGTATTCGCGAACTTCCGAGGGCAAAAAGACCTATTTAGAAGCCGATTTTGAGGAGTCAAATATTGAACTAGCTTCTGCAACTATTTAGATGCGGCTCGTCGCTAGCTTTTTATAAGTACTCACGGAGCCAAAACGGACTTCGTAGAGGCGAGTGTCTTGATCTTTTGATGAGATGATAACTATCGATTTGGTGGAGCTGACTTTGACGACCCGACTACAAACGTGCACGACGTTGCGCCTTAGCAATTGCTAAACCAACTCCTAGAGGTTATTGACCACATTCGAGCACGATCAACCTGACCACGAAGGTCTATTCCCGCAGGCAATCAAAGAACAAGCAAGAATATGATAAAGCAATCTGAATATTGCGAATATAGATGAAGTATTGATAAAGGTGTGGATCCGAAAGTGATCTTGGTCTGGTCGTTGGACACAAACAAAGTACACGAAGTTGCAATTGCTAACTTTTAACTAAACAAATCCCAAGGAAAAAGCTACTAGATGGATCTACTTATATAGGAGCAAGGGGTGGCGGCCAAGGAGGTGGGAGGACGTCCCAAGGCAGCCTAAAACTAACCCTCGGTCGTACAAGGCTCATGGGCCCAAGTGGAGTTGATGCGACACCTTTGGACTTATAGTTTGACTCGGATTCTGCTGCAACATCCGATTGTTAAGTCGATAATTGAACGCTCTGGACGGATTTTAAGGGGATTCCAATTGGGTTGGAAAGAGCACAAAATATAATTTCCAGCAAAAAATAATCACCCAATTTGGAGTCCGTATGAAACATTTCTTGGTGTTTTGAGTAAGGTGTGTCTATGCAGTCTGAATCTGAATCCAAAACGTGAGAGACTTAGACTCTATCTTCTCTTGGCCCATAAGTGACGTGAGAGGACTTTTTAAACAACACATTAACTCATATTTTCCTATTATCTTGATGTGTGGATTGTATGAATGTCCCATACACCTGCAATTAGACATTACACAAAGGTTTGTGAAGCATTTTTGTCCTGGATGACATAAATAAATTATTGCATAGTTTGCATTAGAAATAACCTCACAAATATACATGTTTCCAATATTTTTGGTCGTATCCAAAGTAGTCATGTCCTCATCATAACGTCCGAACAAGAGCATATGATTCTTTATCATAAGTAGAATAGCTCAGACTAGGCTCACTCAATTTTTCAAAAAAGTATGCAACAGGTTTGCCATCTTGTAATAACACACCTCCTAGTCCAATTCCACTAGCATCACATTCAAGCTCAAAATTCTTATTAAAATCAGGAAGTTGGAGTGAAGGAGCATGTGTCAACTTATCTTTCAACACCATGAAGGCTTCTTCCTGTGCGGTACCCCAAACAAAAGGCACATTCTTCTTTGTAAGCTCATTGAGAGGTGCAGCAATGGTGCTAAAATCTCTCACAAAACGCCTATAGAAACTAGCGAGTCCAAGAAAACTCCTCACTTGTGTGACTGTTTTGGGATGCGTCCAACTATCAATAGCTTCTTGGCTTTATCAACTTTAATTCACTGTGGAGTAACAACATAGCCAAGAAAAGATACTCGGTCGGTGCAAAACGTGCACTTCCCAAGGTTACCAAACAAACGTGCATCATGTAGAGCAATAAAAATAGCACGTAGATGTGCCAAATGTTCCTCCAAAGATCCGCTATAAATCAGTATATCATCAAAGTAAACTACCACAAATCGTCCAATGAAAGCACGTAAAACTTCGTTCATTAATCTCATGAAACTACTAGGTGCATTAGTTAACCCAAAAGGCATGACTAACCACTCATATAATCCCAACTTAGTTTTAAATGTTCTTTTCCATTCATCTCCCAATTTAATATGAATTTGATGGTATCCACTACACAAATCAACTTTGGAGAATATTGTAGAGCCACTCAATTCATCAAGCATATCATCTAGCCTAGGAATAGGATGACGATAACAAATAGTAATATTATTAATGCCTCTACAATCAACACACATACGTGAGGTACCATCCTTTTTTGGCACTAGTATGATAGGAACAACACAAGGACTAAGAGATTCGCGTATATAACCTTTGTCAAGCAGCTCCTGTACTTGACGCATAATCTCCTTCGTCTCCTCTGGATTGGTACAGTATGGTGCATGGTTGGGTAGTGATACATCGGGAATTAAGTCAATCTGATGCTCAATCCCTTGAATAGGTGGTAATCCCAGTGGCACGTCTTGTGGAAAGATGTCAGCAAACTCCTGCAAAATGTTAGTGACAGCAGGAGGCAAAGAGGAAAGCACGTCCTCGAATAAAAATAGAGCCTCTGTACACACAAAAGCATAGCAAACAGAATTGCTGACATCTAGCTCATCAATATCAGATTTGGTGGCAAGTAAACATGCACTTTTCAATTTAATTTCAGAAACAACAGTAGATGGTTTATTATTAGGCTTCATTTGTTGCTCAAATTCTAAATGGAATCAGGAGTCATAGGAAGCAAAGTAATATGTTTATCCTTGTGAACAAGAGTATACTGATTGTTTATACCATGGTGTACAGATTTTTTATCAAATTGCCATGGTCTACCAAGTAATAAGGAACACGCTTGCATGGGTACCACATCACAATCAACATAATCAGCATATGTAGCGATACTAAAATGCACAGGTACAGTACATCTTACCTTAACCTTGTCGCTGTTGTTGAACTATTGGATGTAGTAAGGATGTGGATGTGGTCTTGTGGTGAGAGATAGCTTCTCCACCATCTCCATGCTAGCCAAGTTGTTGCAGCTCCCTCCATCTATAATGATGCGAACAGAATGTTCCTTCACAACTCCCTTTGTATGTTACAAATTATGCCTCTGATTTTGCTCAGCTTGTGTGGCCTGCACACTCAAAACACATTGAGCAACTAAACTTTCATACCTGTCAGCATCTTTAGCGGCCAGGTATTGCATCTCATGATCAGAATCATCTCCACCGTGTTCTTCACTTGTAATAAGAGCCAAAGTCTCCTCATCATAGTCACTAGCGGACTCATACCCATCATCCTCAGTAGCAATCATCACACGCTTAGATGGGCATTCTCTCGCATAGTGACCTCCACCCTTGCAATGATGACAAATAATATCATTTGTTTCCCCTATTGATGCCATGGATAAAGAAGAGCTCTGCGCAGGCCCAGAAGGTGTGCTCTTGGCGGACGATGGTGGTGGTGCATGTTTTCTTGTATCTCAAATGGAGTTGGAGGAGGAAGTAGGCGGTGTTGCAATAGGACGGTTGGAAGGAGAAAATGTACGTGGCGTCCATGATGAAGATCGTCCTGCAGAAAAATCAGTTCGTGCCAATGCATGTCGATCCTGCACTTCATGTTCAGCTTTGCAAGCAAGATGGAATAAACGAGTGATATTATTATACTCCTTATACTCGAGAATAGTCTGAATCTCTTTATTTAATCCACCCATAAAACGTGCAAGCATAGCCTCATTATCGTCAACAATACCACATCTAACAATGCCAGTTTGTTATTCCTGGTAATATTCCTCTATGGAATTTTTTTCCTTGTCTCAAATGCTGCAGTTTTTGAAGTAATTCACGTTGATAATATGGTGGAACCCAATGAGTACACGAAGCAGTTTTCAAAGTAGCCCAAGTAGCTGGAATAGGATATAATCTACAATGTTCATACCACCATACACATGCAAAACTAGTGAAAGCACAAGCAGTAGCATCAACCCGTCTCTCCTCGGGATATTGTAAACATGTAAAATGTTGTTTAGTTTCTAACTCCAAAGATATATATCAGGAACATATCTACCCTCAAATGGTGGAATATTCAGTTTCAGTTTAGGAATATGGTCATGATCTCGTACCTGAGGTGGTGGTGCGGTCCTACCATTGCGACTATTTGCATGTGGACGACCTGGTGCTGGTGCTGGTGGTTGCACATAGTTCTGATTTTGATCAACCTCATCCTCATAATCGCCCACGTAATCATCCTCCTCCGCAGCAGTAGCAGGATCCATAGAAGTATCACACAACAGTAGCAGTGACACCAGAAGTTTGGTCATGCTCAAGAGGAAGACGGCTCGCTCGATAGAGGGCTGTTTCGCAACGTGGAGGTGGTTGTTGTTGTTGTTGCAATGGTGTAGGAGAGGCTGTTGATGGTTGTGGTACACGCGCGAGTACTTCATCAAACTTGGCGTCCAACTTGGTGCCAATTGTCTTCTCAATGTCATCAATCCTCTCGAGTGCCTTTCCAAAGCTGGCCATCACATCTTCCACCTGTTGACCTAACATTTGCTAAAATTTATCATCAAGCTCTTTATTCGTCATGTTCTCCCAGTCAATCTCGTCGGCTTGTGATCATGCCATGGTGAGCAGCAATAGAAACACACAAGAATATGAACCTACAGACTACTAGAAATTGGTGGTGGTGGGGTGTCACAAATCCGTCAAGCAAATCTCAAATTCTTACCACTTCTTACCCGGCAGCAGGTGGTGATCAGCAACCGTTGTAGTCAAAACTCTCAAAGCATGGATAGAGCAATTACCAGGGAGAGTCAAACGCACGACGTAGATGTATGTCCAGCTGGGAAGGCTTATAATATGGTAGCAAAAAGGGTCAGCAATAATCAATTCATAGATGCAAAGTTGAATAAACGCTCAACGACGGTACTGTGCTGGTCCTAGGCTAGACCGTGCTAGAGACACCGAGCCTAGAACACTAACAAAATCACGGCACGACACGTAATCAAGGGAGGAGCACACTCTGATTTTTTTCACTTTTTTTGCACTTTTTTCCTCTTTTCTTTTGCTCCGTAACAATTTTTTTTGAAAAAGTCTACAAATGGTCTAAAAACTGCCTAGCCTGAATTTTCTAGACTTAGTTTTTTTTAGTTTGGAACTATTTTTCTACTACGAGTAGCACGGAAGTTGGGGAGTCTGACTTGGTCACGACTCGTAGTATCGCATGATCTGGAACTCAAAAATAAAGGAACAAATACTGGACTCGCACTAGGACTGGTGGCGGAAATGAATCTGGTGGAATTCGGACTGGTGATTGTCGGTGTCAAAACCGGCAGATCTCGGGTAGGGGGTCCCAAACTGTGCATCTAAGGATCAAAGGTAACAAGGAGGCAGGGGACACGATGTTTACCCAGGTTCGGGCCCTCTTAATGGAGGTAATACCCTACTTCCTTCTTGATTGACTTTGATGAGTATAGGGGTTACAAGAGTTGATCTACCTCGAGATCGTAATGGCTAAACCCTAGATGTCTAGCTTGTATGATTATGTTCCTGCCCTACGGACTAAACCCTCCGGTTTAATATAGACACCGGAGGGATCTAGGGTTGTACAGAGTCGGTTACATAGGAAGGAAAGTATGTGATCCGAATGCCAAGCTTGCCATCCATGCAAAAGAGAGTCCCATCCGGACACGGGGGAAGGTTCCTCTATCTTGTATCTTCATGGCCCATCAGTCCGGCCCATATCACATGGCCCGGACGGCCGAGGACCCCTTAGTCCAGGACCCCTCAGTAGCCCCTGAACCAGGCTTCAATGACGATGTAACCAGCGTGTGGACTGTCTTCGGCATTGCGAGGCGGGTTCCCCTTTTCTAAATACTTCAACATAGTTTTCCGCACACAAGAGTTGTGTTCGGCCTTGCTTAACACATACAACCCTAAAAAAGTAACAATACTTAAAAATAAGTCACGTCCATGGGCCACTTTTTCAGCGAGATGTTATGTTCTGGCCTTTATATTTATTCTGAACCGTTTTACTGCCTTGTTTCGTATTTTGAGGTACGGCCAGTGACACGTCTTGTCGAAGTAGAGATCGTGTCCCCTTATTACGAGATTCTCATCAATAGGGGGTTTGGGTAATCCAACCATGCCGTTCACACGTCCCCTTGGGAATATGCAAGATTTAAGGCTTGTGAGGGGGCGCTTGATATTCGCTGCCCCTATAAGAGGACAAAAGACCCATCTGTTCACCTCACGCCTTCTCCTTCCTCTGCCTTTCAATCCCCCGAGCTCCATCGCCCAAGTTCCAAACTTTTCCTTCCACCCCAGCTTTCTAGTAATGGCCGGATCTGGCTTCCAAGGCAAGTGGATGGCCTCCTCCGTGATGGAGAAGAACATCCAAGATCTATGGGTGGCGAGGTACCTGATGGCGGAGATAAAAAAATAGGCTTCCAACCCCCGGGCAGATCATCCCCACCCTAGAGCCCGGTGAAAGGGTGGGTTTTCTCCCCCATTTCCTCCGAGGACTCGGATTCGCCCTTTACCCCTTCGTCTGAGGTCTTATGTATTACTATGGGCTGGATTTTCATGAACTGGCCCCGAATTCCTTCCTCCACATCTCGGCGTTTATCGTCGTTTGCGAAGCATTTCTTCACGTCCCTCCACACCTTGGCTTATGGCTCAAGGTTTTCAATGTGAAGCCGAAGGTGGTGGAAGGTCAACACACCGAGTGTGGCGGTGCCATGGTGAGCAAGCTCAATAAGGTCACCTAGCCCAAAGGAAGATTTGTAGACATCGTCAGGGTGTGGCAGCAGGAGTGGTTCTACATCACCGAACCCCATAGCACCAAGTGGGCCGCCGCTCCTGCCTTCAGATTCGGACCTCCACCATGGCTCGCATCCTGGACCAACAAGGGCCTAGATTGGGGGTCCCTCGACAACGTGTCGGCGCCGCAGAAGCGCGTCAAGAGCATGATAGACAAGGACATCACCCTTGCCCATTTGATTCAAGTGATGCTCATCCGCCGAAATCTCCCTGCCAACGACGGGCCCTTAAAATGTGGGAGTTCAACCTGGAGGGAGCACAGACTCTGCGACACTTCTATGCCACAACGCACAAGAAGATCTGGAAGTTGCTTGTCAAGAAGTAGAAGACGTGGCCACAGACGTCTGACGACACCGGGCTCAACTGCAACAATCCGGCCTCCCCAGTAAGTATCATTTTGCCGAACACTATTTAACTTGTTAATCTTAGGTAGGGGTCCTGAAAATTCCATCTCCTAAACAGGACTGGATAAAAAAGGCCGAGTGGATTAAGTGTTCGGCCCCGCTCCCTAAAAATCTAGCCGATCCTTTGTTAATGAAGATGCTGCTCCCGGCACCCTATCAGGCGCCAGCGAAGAAGGACAAGAAGAAGAAGAAAACCAAGGAGGCCCCAAGCGACCTCCATCCCGACGAGACTTCAGACGCCGTGTCCAGAGGAACCAAAGCTCCTTCCTCTGGCGAGGAAGACGATGACGACAAGGAGGAGGAGGCGAAGGATGAGGAGGAAGCAAAGAACCCTCCTCTCAAGGGGAAAAAGAGGGCGGCCTCCGTAGATGCGGAGGAGGGAGCGCCCAAGAGGGGAAGGGTGTCCCTTTCTGATGACTCCGATTCAGGCACCGAGGCCGCTCCCAAGCACCGCTCACGCACCAAGCCCCTTGCCGAATCGTGAGTACTTTCAGATGCTTTATATACATCTAATCCTCTTTACAGATTATAAGAATGATATCAAATTTAACATCACAGTCCGGCTCGTGACGTTCCCCAAGGATCGTCGTCATCAAGGGATCTTTCGCTGGACAAGATGGAGAGTGAGATGCCTCCACGGGCTTCCTCGCCTCCTAGGGCGGACGATACCGAGGTGTCATCTCAAAGGGTTTCTCCGGGGCCCGGAGAAGTGTGGGAGACGACCAATACGGCACTAGAAGTTGCCGAGGACATGGGGGCGCAACCCTATGGAGACCAGCCATGGGGATCCTGGGTCATCGGATCCTCAGCCAGATACCGTTTCGGAGACCCATATAGTCCCGGAATTGGATCGACAGTCCCCTCTGTAAGAGGGGAGAACATCGGCTTCTACCAATACAGAGGCGTCGAACAAGCTGCAAGGTGCATCTGTCTTGGAAGAGCACCGTGCCTTAATGGGTACGGTGGTTGAAAAAGTTCAGCCCGCTAAGAACGGACTGGATGAAGACTTCACGAGCCTACTAACCGGCTTCGAGGTATACAATTTAATGTCTTTTAGCCGCTTTACATAAAAATCCATCTATATATAGATAGTAGCCCCTGAGACTCTGTTTGGCCATTGAAGGAGGGCCAGTAGATGGTCTATGGTTTTCCGCATGAAATAACATACTTAGCCTTTTTTGATAATCAACAGGCTTCACTGTTAGTGGCGACCGCTCAGGCTGCTGAAGTTTCCGAATTGAAGCGGAAACTACAGCTGGTTGATGAGGACAACATCCAGATTAACAAGCGGCTCGACGAAGCGCAAGGTTTGTTTCAAGTGCTCCATATTCCACCAAATTAGTTTTGCAAATGCTAAAGTGAGGCTCACACGCCATTATACGCATAATGGCAGATGGCGCTATGGAGGTCGAGGCCCTCCGAAGTGACCTTGCCCGCACAAAGGAGCAGGCAAGGGTGAGCAATGCGGCCGCTGAAAAAGCGGCTATCGATTTGAAGGAGGAACAGGCCGCATGGAGTCAGTTCGAGGAGCGCGTGTCCATGATTGAGCAAGAACTCAAGGGCGCGACTCGCAAGTGCGAGCTCCTTGAGAAGGACAGTAAAGCAGCGGCAGCTGAACTCACCAAGGCTCTTCAGGACGCCCAAGAGGCGAGGTCCGAATCCCGCGCAGCTCGCGAGGAGCTTCGACATGCCGGATAGATAGCGGCTGGTAAGCCCTTTCTTTTACAATCTAAGTTTGGCAGTCAGAGGTATGCCTTACTTAATCGGCTATGGAGTTCTCCAGACCAATTTGCAGATCTACCGAAGAGCACCGCTGATGCAGCGCAATTCTACCGAGCACGGGAGGGGCATGCGACAGAGAAGCTGTTCTAGTCGCAATATGCGACGCAAGAGCGGTCGACGCTGCTGAACGACCAGATGGCGCAGTGGGCCGAGCTGCACAAGATGTCCGGAGCAGCCATGAAGGAGGTTATACTCCGGCTGTGGCCGGCTGAATCCGTTCCGAGCTCTTATTTTCGCCTGGTGCAGCGACTCGTTGACGTTGTGCCCCGCATTGAGGCTATCAAATGGTCGGTGTGCATAGAAGGTGCACAAAGTGCTTTCGCCCATGTCAAAGTGCATTGGGCCAAGGTGAAGGTCGCCGTTGTCGCGGTGGAGGGTCCTCCCGAAGGCAAAGACCACTGCACACCGGAACATTATTTAAACGACGTCCTAGAGGGTGCTCGTTTGATAGAGGGTCAATGCTGAAAGGACATCATATTCGAATAAATGTATCCGAACGACCCTATCGTGTGTATTATGGATATTTAAGGCGTTGTAATATATTTGCATGATTATCTAAAATTGCTTTCCTCCTGTGCGGCCGTTTATTTTGAATGCCTGAGAGTTTTCCAGTCGTCGGCTTCGACCCCCACGTAAATACTATGGGGGTGTTTGGAATGGCACATTAACACTCTTGACCCAATGTCTTGGTATGTGACGGAGGTGTCAGTGCATCGAACCAGGCAATCGGACTATACGGCTTTACCGCTCTCACTTAGCCATATGAGTTTGACGATGGGGCTATGAAATAGCCCCTGGTACGTATTTGTCTATCCAAATGCGGATGTGTTACGTGTAAGACTGAAAAAACAGTCCTTTGTTTAAAACGGAAAAAATTGTTAAAGATTTAGTAAGTCACCGAACGGCTGACCAGCTCTCGCCTCATCATGACCGTCATTTATTGGCTTTCTCTACTGAGGTGCTTAATCGGATGAACCAAAAACACAATCGCAGTAGTTCTCCCTTTACTACCCTAGCCGAACAAACGGAACATAAGGTAGCAAACACAGGAGCCGGGCAACCCAACTATTGATCAAAGACATGATTCGGAGCCGATGCATATAATGCCAAGATCGGGACGCCGAAGTGTGCTACAAAGCTATTCGAGCTTTCGTTTAGTGTCTCATGAATGGCCGTATAGAGCCCATGGCAATGGGTGTCGACGGTCGTGTGACAACTAGAGAGATGGACTACAGTTTTATAAAGTTGATACCGAAAGAATTGTCACTACTAGAATCTGGTTGATACGTCAAGACGTGATCTTATAGGGGGTATGTCACATCCCTAGTCTGGTATGACCTAGACTAGCTAGTCATTTGTGCATCATGTTTATATTCCTTTTAAATTTGAAATGAGGATTGGTGGAACCCTCAGAATCATCTCTGAAAATGACCTAAATAAAAATTGCTCCAAAAAGGTCCAAGGAAATGTTCATGTTGCTCTCTGAAAATATTGGTCAGAGGTAAAATTCAAAAAAATATTTTAGGAGCTCATGGATATTTAATCTTGGCCATTTGGATTAATCCGATAATTATTTGCCTTGGATATATATTGTTATATATATAAAATATTGTCCAAAAATTATGCCATTTATAAAGGAGCTCTGGAATAATATAGTTAGCTCCTGCAAAAATTGGCATAAGGAAATAAATTGATTTAGTATTATTACTAAATCAAAACATATGTCAGAAAAAAATTAGAAAACAAAAATGAAAGAGGGAGACTTACCTGGGCCTCCTCCCTGTGCAGCCCAGCAGCAGCAGGCCGGCCCAGCCCGCCTCCTCCTCTGTCGTCTTCTCCACCTCGCCAAGCAGCTGCGTGCCCGACGCGCGCGTGCTCCGCCGCGCCACGCCACCAGCCTCCCTGCCTGCCTGCCCTCTCCCCTCCTCGTCTGGATGCCCCGGAGACGCCACGCAGCCACCCCGACCTCTCTCGCACTCTCCCTCGCCCTCCTCCTCTCCCCCTGCTCTCTCCCTCGCACACCCGAGCGCCATCACCGCCGCCGCTCGCCGTTGCCGCGGCCACCGGCCTCCCCTCGCCCTCCGCCCGAGCCTAGTAGCTCCGCCTCGTCGTCCGCATCGTCCTCGACGAGCCAAGTGACCAGGGACGCGCTCCATCGCCGACACCGTCGTCTTCTTCATCGCCAGCCACCGTGGATCCCCATCGCCGCCCCACCGTCTCTAGTGCGTCCCCGAGCCCGCTTCGATGCCCGCTGCAACCGCGGTGAGCTCCGCCACCGTTTCCCCCCCTCCGCTTGGTCACCCGCACGCTGTAGCCCTTTCTCCACCATGGCCGAACCTCCGCCGCTGCCGAGCTCGCCGTCGACGCAGCTCCGGTGACCATTTGGTCACCCCGGCGAGTCCAACACACTCGTAAGGCCCCGTAGAGCATCCCTAGCGCTTTGCTTCGCTCGTCTTCGAGCTCCAAACGCGTTTTTGTGCACGACCGAACTCCGGCGGCCGCAGCCGAGCTCGCCGCCGTCGACTCCGGCCACCCCAGGCCCAGCCACGGCCACCGCCCGACGCGCCATCGAGCTAGCTCTCCAACGCGCCTAGCCGCACGCCATTTGGAGCACCACAGAGGAAACCCGGGGCACAAGTACGCCGCGGACCTCGCCGGCGACTAACCGCCGGCGGGTTTGACTTGTTTTGACCTGGGGTTTGACCCCCCAGGGTCGCTGACTAGTGGGGCCAGGCCCTACTAATTTTAGTTAAATATTAACTAAACCTAATTAGCCACTAACACTGACCAGTGGGCCCCAGCGCCACTAATCCTTTAATTAAGTTAATCTAACCATGTTTAACCCCCTGTCACTGACGTGTGGACCCCACACGTCAGGTTTGACCCTAGCCAGCCGCAGTTGACTGCTGACGTCGTGCTGACGTCATGCTGGCGCAATAATATGATTTCTGGATTTAAATTAAATCAGGAAATTCCAGAAATTGTTTTAAACTTCAAAAATTCATAGAAATTCAACCGTAGCTCAGATTGAAATGATTTATATATGAAAAATTATCAGAAAAATGTAATCTATCCATCTGTACTAGTTTCATGCATGACAAACCAACTTATACATGCTGAATATGAGGAAACACATTATGGCATATATAGGAGCTTAATTTGGAAGTGCATTTGAGCTTTTGGGTTCAAATGGATTTCAAATCAAATGAATACTAGTTGCATTAGCTCAAACAGCTTCACATCTTCATGCCATGTTCATGCATCATATTGTTGCATATGTTTGGTATTGATTGCCGGCACCGTTCCTTCTCGATAGGTCCTGCTCCGGAGCTGTTCCAGAGTACCTGTCTGTGAAGCAGTGCCTCCTCTGTTGTTTTACCAGGCAAGCAAACCCCCTTGTTCATTCCGATACAATCCTACTCTCTCGCTCCTGCTCTCAGTTATTGCATTAGGACAACAACGATTCATCTGCTACTTTGTGCTGCGGTAGCTGAACCCATTCCTCTGCATGACCTGTCATTGCCACAGTAATTAGTTGAAACCCACTAGCATGTGTAGGAGTTGATTGAAGCCATTGTTGTGTTCCTACCATGCTATGCCTGCTATTGCTTAGAGTTGTGTCAGGTCTGATTCATAGGGAATGAATTGGAGTGTTACGATATGTTCTGGTGCTGAGAGTTAAGTGTGTGAACACGATTTGGTAAAGGTAGCGGTGAGAGGCCATGTAGGAGTACATGGTGGGTTGTCTCACTGGAACCGTCCTTAAGCACTGAGTTCTATATATGTTGTCCAATGACTCGATACTACCACACATTGGAATGCTTAAGTGCCCCTCTCGACTTATTAGCCAACTTGATCTCTGTCCAGGAGTCGCAACTAGTTTCTGGTGTTTGTAGGTAGTGCTATTTTTCTACCAAGTGGCACCCGGCAGGGTGGGCTTGGGACAGACTAGGCACACGTGGCCTGGTGTACCGAGTGGCACCCGGATGGTGGGCTCGGGAACCCTGCACACATCGTTTGGGGCCGTGAGCGACACCCCGGCCGGATCTCCTTGCGGATGGAACCCGAATTGGCGATAAACCTGGACTAGAGTCTTGTGTGGTTAGTCAGGTCGTGGCCGACACCCTCGCTAGGCTTCCGCTTGAAGGTTGCCGAGATACATGACGTGTACATGGCGGTAAGTGGCGAGAGCGTGTGTGAAGAAGTACACCCCTGCAGGGTTAACATGATCTATTCGAATAGCCGGGTCCGCGGTTATGGACTTCTTGGATGCTTACATGGTACATAGACAACTTGAAGTGGATACCATAAAATGCTCAAGACAAGTGTGAGTGCTATGGATGGCCTTCTCGTAGGGAGACGGGGATGAATCCATAGTAAGTGTATTGTGTGGTGATTAGTGGACTCGTGTACGTTGTCTCACCTCCAGAGTTTCTGGTAGTCGTAGAACAGGATAGCCACAGAGTCAAAGCTGGCTTGCTGCAACTAAACCCCACATTACCCTCTTGATACAAATGCATGTATGATAGGATCTGATGTAAGTCTTGCTGAGTACCTTTGTACTCATGTTGCTTTATTTATGTTTTTGCAGCGGAGACTTCGGTCTTACTAGTGTTCTCATGGACTTCGACAAGTAGCTTGTACCTCAGCTACGATCTTGATCGGACGTTGTAGATAGTCAGGCTTTCAGCCTTTTTCATTTATAAATGTCTGTACTCAGACATGTAAGGCTTCCGCTTGATGCTTGATTGCTCTGAATGTTGGGTCATGTGACCCCTGTTTGTAATAAATGCTATGATGGCTCTTCTGAGCCTTTATCTATATGAGTTGTTGAGTTATGCTGTGATGCCATGTTGTACAGCACATACTTGCATGTTATGCGTACGTGTAATGTGTATTGCTATGTGTGGGATCTGACTATCTAGTTGTTTATCCTTAGTAGTCTTTCTTACCGGGAAATGTCTCCTAGTGCTTCCACTGAGCCCTGGTAGCTTGCTACTGCTCCGGAACACTTAGGCTGGCCGGCATGTGTCCTTCTTCGTTCCTGTGTCTGTCCCTTCGGGGAAATGTCACGCGATGAATACCGGAGTCCTGTTAGCCCGCTACAGCCCTTGTTCCTCTCCATCTCTAACATGAACTCTGTCAACGAAGGCGGGTCGGGAGGATCCTCATCCCTACCATCTCCGTGGTTCTGGCTACGAACAATAGAACTAGATGACATCCTGTGAAACGAAACCAAGGACGGAATCAGCATCAATCTATAGGCTATAGAATGTAGGATACAGAAATTAGTATCTCTCGAATTCCTAGGGAAATTCCGGCAGCATAACGGCAGTAAAATGCTCAGAATGAGACATCCCACTAAAATGGGGTAGTACATGCTCAACATCATCACTCAAGGTTCTGAGATCAAACTAAACAGGCTACACCGGAAGTGCTCTAAACTGGGGTATGACTCTGATCAACCAATCCTATGGGACTACGGAGTAGTAACACGTGATCCTGATAGACGGAAGAGAAAGCCTAGTTCCTTAACCCCGTCGGAAAGATAGGATGACTCAGATCAGAAGGCCATGAGGTAAAGGAGTAAAAGGAGCCTTACGTTCCTTCCCACAATCAATTCCCTTACATAACTAAAGAATTTCTAGAATCAACTTCGACCAGTTTGGCTTGGTAATCCTACAGGCAGTCAGGCTCTGATACCAGCGCTGTCAGGACCCCGACTCAATGCCACATCAATCTAGCATGTAACACCTCATATCACTTTGCGGCCTCACGCACGGTATCCCCACGGGTGTCGCCTTACCTTTGCCCGAGACCGTTTGCGCCTTTTGGCACACGTATATGACAGTGTCGCTAGCATCCATATGATAAGGAGCCCGGGCTGACATGGCTAGTCGTAAACCCAAAGTGGCACTAACTTAAAGGGACAGGCATCCATGACCCAGCATCGAACGTGTCGGTCATCAGCGAGTGAATCCAGGCTGTAGCACTAGGCTAATAGGACTCCGGTGATCGGTGTAGATCTCGCAACGTTTACCAAGGAGGTAATGTCGCCAGGTCTTGAGTGCATAGACTACGGCTGCAAGCTCTAGATCATGTGTAGGATAATTATCCTCATGTGGATGCAACTGTCGAGATGCATAGGCAATCACATGACGATCCTGCATAAGAATGCAACCTAGTCCCTGTCGTGAGGCGTCACAATAGATAGCAAAGTCCTTCGTGAAATCCGGTGGCACAAGTATGGGAGCAGAAGTCAGGCGTCTTTTCAGTTCCTGAAAACTGTACTCACACTGTGGGGACCACTCGAACTTTTTATCTTTCTTGAGAAGTTCCGTGAGGGGTTTGGCTACTTTGGAGAAACTTTCAACAAAGCGGCGACAATAGCTGGCTAGACCAAGGAAACTCCTAACTTGTTTAACGGTTTCAGGTGGAGTCCAATCGAGAACGGCCTTGACTCTCTCGGGATTGACAGCAATGCCCTTACCAGAAATTACGTGGCCTAGGTAGGTCACTTCTGGCAACCAAAATTCACACTTGGAGAAATTGGCATAAAGGCGGTGCTCTCTGAGTTTTTCTAACACAAGTCTAAGATGTTCGGCATGCTCTTCCTCGTTCTTCGTGTAAATAAGAA
Source organism: Triticum dicoccoides (assembly GCF_002162155.2). Lineage (NCBI taxonomy): Eukaryota > Viridiplantae > Streptophyta > Magnoliopsida > Poales > Poaceae > Triticum > Triticum dicoccoides. Next base: position 287,686,652 of record NC_041381.1, on the reverse strand, counting down.
TATCATCGAGGTAAACCACGACGAACTTATCTAAGTACTCCATGAAGATTAAGTTCATCAAGCGGGAGAATGTGGCTGGGGCGTTGGTTAGGCCAAAGGACATGACGGTGTACTCGTACTGGCCATAACGAGTGACAAAAGCTGTCTTGGGAATGTCCCCATTTCTGATCTTAATTTGGTGGTATCCTAACCTCAAATCCATCTCGGAGAAGACTGAGGATCCAGCGAGCTGATCATACAGGTCGTTGATCCTGGGGAGCGGATACTTGTTCTTTATCGTGACCAAATTAACGGGACGATAATCTACAACCATCCGGTCCGTACCATCCTTCTTCTTGACAAAGAGGACGGGGCAAGCCCAAGGAGAAGAACTAGGACGGATGAAACCCTTTTGCAAGGACTCGTCAAGTTGTTTCTTAAGCTCGGCTAGTTCTAAGGGTGCCATCTTGTAAGGTCTCCTAGAGATTGGAGCTGTTCCTGGGATAAGATCTATGACGAACTCTACATCTCTGTCAGGGGGAACACCTGGCAGTTCCTCTGGAAAGACATCCGGAAAGTCACGGACTACCGGGATATCTTCAAGGTCTGGAAGAGGGCTGGCATTAAGAGAATAGAGTTGACGCTCTGCAACTCTAGTGGAGACAGTGACTATCTTGCCAGATGGGTGTGTAAGCTGAACAGATCTTGTGTAACAATCAATCTTGGCATGATGAGCTATCATCTAGTCCATACCCAAGATGATGTTAATATCTGAGGACTTGAGGGCTACAAATGATGCAAGGAATACAAGTCTATCAACAAGGATTTCATTACCATGGCTAATTCTGGTGGTGTGCCATCTAGACCCTGGGGTTTGGATTTCAAGCGGAGTTGGCATATCACAAAATGATATGTCGTGCAAACGAGCATAGCCTTCAGAAATGAAGGAGTGAGATGATCCAGTATCGAATAGAACTGATGCTGGGTGACAATTGACAAGGAGTGTACCAAGAACGACATCCGGATCATCATGAGCGTCTTTGGCTGAGACGTGATGCACACGTCCACGTTCAGTGGGGGCTGACTTAACACTGATCATCTTGCGTGATGGCTTAACACAGCCAACAGTCTTCTCGGGCTGGCGTGGAGCATAACTAGTCTGAGAGCAGTCACGTGCATAGTGTCCTGGCTTCCCGCATGTGAAGCAAGTCCCTGAGGTTGGACGTGGACCCGCACTAACAAGCGGTCTACCAGTAGGCCTGGGTGGAACATACGACTGAGCTGGGGGAGGCACCACATGGGATGGCCTCGGTGTATAACCGGAAGGAAGAGCGGAGTTTGGAACCCAAATCCGGCGCTTCTGGGAACTAGAGTCAGGGCAAGATCCCAAATCACGGGTGTGCTTACGAGACTCCTCGTAAGTGAGCTGAGCTGTCTCTGCATTGATGGCCTTGTTCACAAGGGCTTGGAATGTATCACAATGATGCAGGTGGAGATCACGACGCAACTTGGGGTTGAGACCCTTCCGGAACCTAGCCTGCTTCTTGGCGTCCGTGGACACTTCTTCTGTAGCATAGCGAGCGAGGTTCTCAAACTCTCTACTATAAGCATCAACAGCCATCTTACTCTGGGTGAGACTACAGAACTCTTCTCTCTTGCGATCAATGAGGGCCTGGGGAATGTGATGCTCGAGAAAAGCCTCAGTGAAATCCTTCCAGGTAGGAATCTGGCTAGCTGGAAGCAAACCCTCATAGTTCTGCCACCAAAGACCAGCAGGACCTTCCAGGTGGTATGCAGCATAAGTGACCTTGTCATCTTCAGCTACGCTCGCGGAATGCAGCTTATGAGTGATGCTACGGAGCCAGTCATCTGCATCGAGTGGCTCGATGGCATGATGAAAGGTAGGTGGGTGCAAGCGAATGAAGTCATGAATGGTCACAGACTTATTGGACCGATGTGCGGTGTTCTCCTCGATACGTGCCAACAAACGGTTAGACTCACGCTTGTTCCTCTCCATCTCTAACATGAACTCTGTCAACGAAGGCGGGTCGGGAGGATCCTCGTCCCTACCATCTCCGTGGTTCTGGCTACGAACAATAGAACTAGATGACATCCTGTGAAACGAAACCGAGGACGGAATCAGCATAAATCTATAGGCTATAGAATGTAGGATAAAGAAATTAGTATCTCTCGAATTCCTAGGGAAATTCCGGCAGCATAACGGCAGTAAAATGCTCAGAGTGAGACATCCCACTAAAATGGGGTAGTACATGCTCAACATCATCACTCAAGGTTCTGAGATCAAACTAAACAGGCTACACCGGAAGTACTCTAAACTGGGGTATGACTCTGATCAACCAATCCTATGGGACTACGGAGTAGTAACACGTGATCCTGATAGACGGAAGAGAAAGCCTAGTTCCTTAACCCCGTCGGAAAGATAGGATGACTCAGATCAGAAGGCCATGAGGTAAAGGAGTAAAAGGAGCCTTACGTTCCTTCCCACAATCAATTCCCTTACATAACTAAAGAATTTCTAGACTCAACTTCGACCAGTTTGGCTTGGTAATCCTACAGGCAGTCAGGCTCTGATACCAGCGCTGTCAGGACCCTGACTCAATGCCACATCGATCTAGCATGTAACACCTCATATCACTTTGCGGCCTCACGCACGGTATCCCCACGGGTGTCGCCTTACCTTTGCCCGGGACCGTTTGCGCCTTTTGGCACACGTATATGACAGTGTCGCTAGCATCCATATGATAAGGAGCCCGGGCTGACATGGCTAGTCGTAAACCCAAAGTGTCTCAAGTATATCTTCACCCAACCAGACCTGAACCTTAGGCAAAGACGTTGGTTGGAGTTAATCACAGATTATGATCTAGGGATTACCTACACCCCAGGCAAAGCCAATGTCATGGCTGATGCTCTAAGCCGTAAATCCTATTGCAACAATCTCATGTTGCAGCAAGGCCAACCACTTCTCCATGAGGAATTCTGTAAGCTTAACCTTCACATGGCTCCTCATGGATTCCTTTCTACCTTGGTGGCGAAACCTACCCTTGAGGATCAGATCATCTCTGACCAGAAGTTTGATAGGGGTGTTATCCGCATAAAGAGAAACATTAAGAAGGGAGTTGGTGGATGTTTCTCTATGGATGATCGTGGTGTTGTTTTCTTTGAGAATCGCTTGGTGGTTCCCAAGAATCAACATCTGCGACAATTGATTCTTAAGGAGGCGCATGAATCTCCTCTCACAATTCATCCCGGTAGCACTAAGATGTATCAGGACCTACGCCAGAGGTTCTGGTGGACTAGGATGAAGAGAGAAATCGCTGAGTTCATTGCTAAATGTGACGTTTGTCGTCGCGTTAAGGCAGAGCATCAAAGACCTGCTGGCACCCTTCAGCCTTTAGCTATTCCTGAATGGAAATGGGATAAAGTTGGTATGGACTTCATCACCGGCTTTCCCAGGACCAAGAGAGGGAATAACGCTATCTTTGTAATCGTTGATCGTCTTTCCAAAGTGGCTCACTTCCTTCCTGTTCGAGAGAGTATCACTGCTAGTCAGCTTGCTGACTTATACATTTCTCGAATAGTGTCACTTCATGGTGTTCCACTAGAGATCAACTCGGATCGTGGCAGTCTTTTCACTTCTCATTTCTGGGAGAGTTTCCAAACTGCCATGGGAACCCATCTTTCCTTCAGTACCGCTTTCCACCCTCAGTCGAGTGGTCAGGTGGAACGGGTCAATCAAATTCTCGAAGACATGCTCAGAGCTTGCGTTATCTCATTCGGTATGGATTGGGAGAAATGTCTTCCCTTCGCCGAGTTTGCTTATAACAATAGCTATCAATCCAGCCTCAAAAAGGCTCCTTTTGAGGTTCTCTATGGACGAAGATGTCGAACACCTTTGAACTGGTCAGAAACCGGTGAAAGACAATTCTTTGGACCGGACATGATCCAGGAGGCAGAAGAGCAAGTTCGCATCATTCGTGAGAATTTGAAAACAGACTAGTCTCGTCAAAAGAGTCAGTATGATCGTCATCATAAGGATATGACTTATGAAATTGGCGACCAAGCTTACCTTCGGGTTACTCCTTTGAAGGGTACCCATCATTTCGGTATCAAGGGCAAGTTGGCTCCTCGTTACATTGGTCCTTTTCGTATTCTCGCTAAACGAGGAGAGGTTGCCTACCAATTGGAACTACCCCCACATCTTTCTCGAGTTCATGATGTCTTCAACGTCTCTCAACTCAGGCGTTGCTTCTCGGATCCCATCCGCGGAGTGGACCACGAAACGCTTGATCTCCAAGATAACCTGACATACCGAGAGTACCCGGTTCGCATTCTTGATCAAGCAGAGCGTGTTACCCGACGTCAGAACATCAAGTTTCTCAAAGTTCAGTGGTCTCATCATTCCCCGAGAGAAGCTACTTGGGAGCGAGAAGATCGTCTTCGACTGGAGTACCCCGCTTTCTTTCCGTCGACCCCTGAATCTCGGGACGAGATTCTTTCAAGTGGGGGCGAGTTGTCACATCCCTAGTCTGGTATGACCTAGACTAGCTAGTCATTTGTGCATCATGTTTATATTCCTTTTAAATTTGAAATGAGGATTGGTGGAACCCTCAGAATCATCTCTGAAAATGACCTAAATAAAAATTGCTCCAAAAAGGTCCAAGGAAATGTTCATGTTGCTCTCTGAAAATACTGGTCAGAGGTAAAATTCAAAAAAATATTTTAGGAGCTCATGGATATTTAATCTTGGCCATTTGGATTAATCCGATAATTATTTGCCTTGGATATATATTGTTATATATATATATAATATTGTCCAAAAATTACGCCATTTATAAAGGAGCTCTGGAATAATATAGTTAGCTCCTGCAAAAATTGGCATAAGGAAATAAATTGATTTAGTATTATTACTAAATCAAAACATATGTCAGAAAAAAATTAGAAAACAAAAATAAAAGAGGGAGACTTACCTGGGCCTCCTCCCTGTGCAGCCCAGCAGCAGCAGGCCGGCCCAGCCAGCAGGCGGCCCAGCCCGCCTCCTCCTCTGTCGTCTTCTCCACCTCGCCAAGCAGCTGCGTGTCCGACATGCGCGCGCTCCGCCGCGCCACGCCACCAGCCTCCCTGCCTGCCTGCCCTCTCCCCTCCTCGTCTGGATGCCCCGGAGACGCCACGCAGCCACCCCGACCTCTCTCGCACTCTCCCTCGCCCTCCTCCTCTCCCCCTGCTCTCTCCCTCGCACACCCGAGCGCCATCACCGCCGCCGCTCGCCGTTGCCGCGGCCACCGGCCTCCCCTCGCCCTCCGCCCGAGCCTAGTAGCTCCGCCTCATCGTCCGCATCGTCCTCGACGAGCCAAGTGACCAGGGACGCGCTCCATCACCGACACCGTCGTCTTCTTCATCGCCGGCCGCCGTAGATCCCCATCGCCGCCCCGCCGTCTCCAGTGCGTCCCCGAGCCCGCTTCGACGCCCGCTGCAACCGCGGTGAGCTCCGCCACCGTTTCCCCCTCTCCGCTTGGTCACCCGCACGCCGTAGCCCTTTCTCCACCATGGCCGAACCTCCGCCGCCGCCGAGCTCGCCGTCGATGCAGCTCCGGTGACCATTTGGTCACCCCGGCGAGTCCAACACACTCGTAAGGCCCCGTAGAGCATCCCTAGCGCTTTGCTTCGCTCGTCTTCGAGCTCCAAACGCGTTTTCGTGCACGACCGAACTCCGGCGGCCGCAGCCGAGCTCGCCGCCGTCGACTCCGGCCACCCCAGGCCCAGCCACGGCCACCGCCCGACGCGCCATCGAGCTAGCTCTCCAACGCGCCTAGCCGCGCGCCATTTGGAGCACCACAGAGGAAACCCGGGGCACAAGTACGCCGCGGACCTCGCCGGCGACTAACCGCCGGCGGGTTTGACTTGTTTTGACCTGGGGTTTGACCCCCCAGGGTCGCTGACTAGTGGGGCCAGGCCCTGCTAATTTTAGTTAAATATTAACTAAACCTAATTAGCCACTAACACTGACTAGTGGGCCCCAGCGCCACTAATCCTTTAATTAAGTTAATCTAACCCTATTTAACCCCCTGTCACTGACGTGTGGACCCCACACGTCAGGTTTGACCCTAGCCAGCCGCAGTTGACTGCTGACGTCGTGCTGACGTCATGCTGGCGCAATAATATGATTTCTGGATTTAAATTAAATCAGGAAATTCCAGAAATTGTTTTAAACTTCAAAAATTCATAGAAATTCAACCGTAGCTCAGATTGAAATGATTTATATATGAAAAATTATCAGAAAAATGTAATCTATCCATCTGTACTAGTTTCATGCATGACAAACCAACTTATACATGCTGAATATGAGGAAACACATTATGGCATATATAGGAGCTTAATTTGGAAGTGCATTTGAGCTTTTGGGTTCAAATGGATTTCAAATCAAATGAATACTAGTTGCATTAGCTCAAACAGCATCACATCTTCATGACATGTTCATGCATCATATTGTTGCATATGTTTGGTGTTGATTGCCGGCACCGTTCCTTCTCGATAGGTCCTGCTCCGGAGCTGTTCCAGAGTACCTGTCTGTGAAGCAGTGCCTCCTCTGTTGTTTTACCAGGCAAGCAAACCCCCTTGTTCATTCCGATACAATCCTACTCTCTCGCTCCTGCTCTCAGTTATTGCATTAGGACAACAACGATTCATCTGCTACTTTGTGCTGCGGTAGCTGAACCCATTCCTCTGCATGACCTGTCATTGCCACAGTAATTAGTTGAAACCCACTAGCATGTGTAGGAGTTGATTGAAGCCATTGTTGTGTTCCTACCATGCTATGCCTGCTATTGCTTAGAGTTGTGTCAGGTCTGATTCATAGGGAATGAATTGGAGTGTTACGATATGTTCTGGTGCTGAGAGTTAAGTGTGTGAACACGATTTGGTAAAGGTAGCGGTGAGAGGCCATGTAGGAGTACATGGTGGGTTGTCTCACTGGAACCGTCCTTAAGCATTGAGTTCTATGTATGTTGTCCAATGACTCGATACTACCACACATTGGAATGCTTAAGTGCCCCTCTCGACTTATTAGCCAACTTGATCTCTGTCCAGGAGTCGCAACTAGTTTCTGGTGTTTGTAGGTAGTGCTATTTTTCTACCAAGTGGCACCCAGCAGGGTGGGCTTGGGACAGACTAGGCACACGTGGCCTGGTGTACCGAGTGGCACCCGGATGGTGGGCTCGGGAACCCTGCACACATCGTTTGGGGCCGTGAGCGACACCCCGGCCGGATCTCCTTGCGGATGGAACCCGAATAGGCGATAAACCTGGACTAGAGTCTTGTGTGGTTAGTCAGGTCGTGGCCGACACCCTCGCCAGGCTTCCGCTTGAAGGTTGCCGAGATACATGACGTGTACATGGCGGTAAGTGGCGAGAGCGTGTGTGAAGAAGTACACCCCTGCAGGGTTAACATGATCTATTCGAATAGCCGGGTCCGCGGTTATGGACTTCTTGGATGCTTACATGGTACATAGACAACTTGAAGTGGATACCATAAAATGCTCAAGACAAGTGTGAGTGCTATGGATGGCCTTCTCGTAGGGAGACGGGGATGAATCCATAGTAAGTGTATTGTGTGGTGATTAGTGGACTCGTGTACGTTGTCTCACCTCCAGAGTTTCTGGTAGTCGTAGAACAGGATAGCCACAGAGTCAAAGCTGGCTTGCTGCAACTAAACCCCACATTACCCTCTTGATACAAATGCATGTATGATAGGATCTGATGTAAGTCTTGCTGAGTACCTTTGTACTCATGTTGCTTTATTTATGTTTTTGCAGCGGAGACTTCGGTCTTACTAGTGTTCTCATGGACTTTGACAAGTAGCTTGTACCTCAGCTACGATCTTGATCGGACGTTGTAGATAGTCAGGCTTTCAGCCTTTTTCATTTATAAATGCCTGTACTCAGACATGTAAGGCTTCCGCTTGATGCTTGATTGCTCTGAATGTTGGGTCATGTGACCCTTGTTTGTAATAAATGCTATGATGGCTCTTCTGAGCCTTTATCTATATGAGTTGTTGAGTTATGCTGTGATGCCATGTTGTACAGCACATACTTGCATGTTATGCGTACGTGTAATGTGTATTGCTATGTGTGGGATCTAACTATCTAGTTGTTTATCCTTAGTAGTCTTTCTTACCGGGAAATGTCTCCTAGTGCTTCCACTGAGCCCTGGTAGCTTGCTACTGCTCCGGAACACTTAGGTTGGCCGGCATGTGTCCTTCTTCGTTCCTGTGTCTGTCCCTTCGGGGAAATGTCACGCGATGAATACCGGAGTCCTGTTAGCCCGCTATAGCCCGGTTCACCGGAGTCCTGTTAGCCCAGTGCTACAGCCTGGATTCACTCGCTGATGACCGACATGTTCGATGCTGGGTCATGGATGCCTGTCCCTGTAAGTTAGTGCCACTTTGGGTTTACGACTAGCCATGTCAGCCCGGGCTCCTTATCATATGGATGCTAGCGACACTGTCATATACGTGTGCCAAAAGGCGCAAACGGTCCCGGGCAAAGGTAAGGAGACACCCGTGGGGATATCGTGCGTGAGGCCGCAAAGTGATATGAGGTGTTACATGCTAGATCGATGTGGCATTGAGTCGGGGTCCTGACAGGGTACCATTAGCACCAAAATCATTTTACATGCCAGGGGTCAAATAATAAGGAGAAAAGCTCAGTACAGGTCCTTTTAAGTAAGGTTTGATCCGAAGAGTCCTTTAGATGTCATGCCGCACATCTGCGCTACTTTCGTCCTGTAGAGAGGAGTTCCTTAAAAGAAACGGTCTTCTGGTTGCCGTCCGGAACCGGGCTCGGGGTGAGTCCTTGTAAGTCCGTCGGATACATAGGCTCAAATGCACCTGTGATAAAGAGGGTAATCAAAAAGAAGGTGGGAGATTGTATAGGGTCGAGCCATACTATAGACCTTCCCGTATTGTGCCTCCGCTGATGCCCAAGGTATTTTGACTGCGTAGTGATGCAAGAGCGGTACAAATTCCGTGGGTGTGTGTGGCGATTGACGAAGGTGGAACTGCTAGTCGAGCTCTGGACGTACCGAGCTACTAGCTTGCGGGACTGACCGGACTCTTTTAACAATGTCTAGCAGCCTGATGATCGATGAGGTGTGCGGTGTAAGTAGGTCGCTTTGTGCCTCGGCTGCAAGAGCTGCGGTGTTCTCCTCTGTGCGGAGGGAGCATTCTGTGTTGCCATTTACTATTATGACGTCGCGTGGACTGGGCTTCTTGAGCTTTAAATAAGCATAGTGTGGCACCGCATTGAATCGAGCAAAAGCGGTCCATCCGAGCAGTTCGTGATAGCCACTTCGGAAGGGTACGATATCGAAGATCAAATCTTCGATGCGGAAGTTATTGGGTGAGCCGAAGATGACTTCCAATGTTATTGAGCCCAAGCAGCGGGACTCTACGCTGGGTGTTACTCCTTTAAAGGTAGTTTTAGTGGGCTTGATCCTTGACGGATCGATACCCATTTTGCGGACGGTGTCCTGATAGAGCAGGTTAGGCTGCTGCCGCCGTCCATGAGGACTCGCGTGAGATGGAATCCATCGATGATCGGATCAAGGAACAAAGCAGTCGATCCTCCATGACAGATACTGGTTGGGTGGTCCTTTCGATCGAAGGTGATCATACAAGCCGACCATGGGTTGAATTTTAGGGGGACCGGCTCTACGGCATAGACATCCCTTAATGCACGCTTGCGCTCCCGTTTGGGGATGTGTGTGACATAGATCATATTAACCGTTTTGACCTAGGGTGGGGGGGATTGCTTCTGTCCCCCTGTGTTCGGTGGGCGAGGCTCGTCGTCGTCGTCCTTGTTGGGCGGCCTTTTCCCCTTGTGTTCGGCGTTAAGCTTGCCGGCCTGTTTAAATACCCAACAGTTTCTATTGGTGTGATCGGCAGGTTTATCGGGGGTGCCATGAATCTAGCAAGGCCGATCAAGTATCATGTCCAAACTAGATGGACCATCTTTATTTCCTTTGAAGGGCTTCTTCCGCTGACTGGATTTTGAGCCACTAAATCTGGCGTTCACCATCGTGTCTTCGGTATTGTTTCGACGCTTGTTCTTGTCGCGTCGTGGTTTGCCATTGCCGTCTCTGACTTCAGAGGTGCCTGGGTCGCTGGTGCTATTGCTTCTACGAGCGAGCCAGCTATCTTCTCCCGCGCAAAAGCAAGTCATAAGTGCGGTAAGGGCTGCCATGGACTTCTGTTTCTCTTCGCCGACGTGTCGGGCGAGCCACTCGTCTCGGACGCTGTGTTTGAAGGCCGCGAGGGCTTCAACGTCTGGACAACCCACGATCTGGTTCTTTTTAATTAAGAACCTGGTCCAGAGCTTCCGGGCTGATTCACCGGGTTACTGGATTATGTGACTAAGGTCATCGACATCCGGGGGCGTACCTTGGAAGTTGTCTCTAAAGGCATCCTCCAAGTCTTCCCAGCTTCCAATAGAGTTTTATGGGAGGCTATTCAGCCAATGTCGTGCTGGTCCCTTGAGTTTTAGGGGGAGGTACTTGATGGCATGCAGGTCATCACCGCGGGCCATGTGGATATGGAGAAGAAAGTCTTCGATCCATACTATGGGATCTGTGGTACCATCGTACTATTCGATGTTTACGGGTTTAAACCCTTCTAGGAACTGGTGCTCCATTACTTCATAGGTGAAACATAGAGGGTGTGCGGCTCCTCTGTATCGGGCGATGTCACGACGCGGTTCAGATGGAGTCCGTATGCGGTTTTCGGCCCCGTGTGAAGTTGTGTTTATCGCGCCAGGCCTGATGGCCGTCTTCTTTCGCTGGTGCACGCCCTCGTGATCCATAAATTGATCTGGTATGACCGACTCTATTGTCCAGGTCTTGGCACAGGTCGTGCGTGCTTCCTACGATCGTTGTTTCTCTGCCACTGGGGAAATGTGGTGCGATTGGTGTTCGACTTGTGTTGTCGCTCTGTCCCGACCACAAGGTGGTCGGTCAGGTCTATCAGCTGTGTTACACGCTGTCGGTATAGGTTCTGGACCTCCTCGTCGAATTGGGAGAGCAACCTGCATTTTGGATAACTTTTAGTTGGGCACTCGAGGCCGTATTCCTCGGCTTCTAGGACATTAATCCATTTGTCGTTGAGTAAATCCTGATCGGCTTGGAGTTGCTGCCACTTCTTTTTCAGGCTTCTGGCCGTGGCTATTAGCTGGCGCTTGAAGTGCTCTTGTTCGAGGGGGTCCTCTGGTATGATGAAGTCTTCATCGCCTGGGCTCTCATCCTCTTTGGAGGTCGGTAGGTAGTTACTACACTCCGAGCCCTCGTCCCCGATAGGATCATCAAGGTTGACTTGCCCCTCTTCACCATCATCCTGCTCGGATGTTGGCTCGACAGGGGCTTCTTGGTCTTCGGTGTTATCCTGTGTTACTATCTTTTCCTCGGCGTGGTTTAGAGCGGCGCCGCTGACGACGGCGCCTTGGTGGTGCCACAAGAGAATTATTCTCGACTGGGTCCTTCCCACCTTCGCCATCATCCTATTTGGGTGTTTCCACCATATACACGTCATATGTGGAAGTAGCCGTCCAGCATCCGGTGAGCAGCGGGTTCTAGCTTTGCTCTTCTTCAACATCGTCATCCATGTCGTCGATGTCCTCGGAGGCGTGATCAAGCGTGTCAATTAAGTACTCGACAGTGGCTATGAAGTGGGTGGTGGGTGGGACATAAAATTCCCCGCTCTCAACCCCTAGTGCGGGCCGGGCATAGTTCGGCAGTGATCCTTCTGTAATGGCGAGAGACCGCATTAAGTCCAGAGCCTCGTTTAAGGGCGAGGTATGGAAAGGGAAGCGAGAATCTGTGGAGCAGGGAGGGACAGGAGTTCCCTGACTGAGCTCGTGTAACATAGACCTCGAGAGTTCGGAGCTGGTGCACGGAGGTGAGTTCGGCTCGGTAAGGATAAAAGGGGCCAGGAGTGATTCCGGGCTGGCCGATGAAACCGCGTCTTCGGTGTTGAGCTCTATGGCTGCAAAAAGGCCGACGGGCTCTAAGATCCCGACTTCGGACTCGGCGAGGAGTTCTGGATCTGAGGCCAGAACTGCGGTTGAGGCCGCGAACCCTTGGAAGATCAGGTCTCCTGGGATATCAGCAACGTAGTTTAGGTTTCCGAAACTAATCCGGTGACCGGGGCGTAGTTGTCGATCTATTCCATATGACCAATCAAATTGGCACACAGTGCGAAGCCACCAAATACGAAGATTTGGCCGGCGAGAAAAGTCTCCTTCAGGGCGGAATTGTTGTGGATGGTTGATGGAGCCATCGAGCCTTTTGGTGACGACAAAGTGGAACTCTCAATGAAAGCACCAATGTCGGTGTCAAAACCGGCAGATCTTGGGTAGGGGTCCCGAACTGTGCGTCTATGGATCAAAGGTAACAAGGAGGTAGGGGACACGATGTTTACCCAGGTTCGGGACCTCTTAATGGAGGTAATACCCTACTTCCTACTTGGTTGACTTTGATGAGTATAGGGGTTACAAGAGTTTATCTACCTCGAGATCGTAATGGCTAAGCCATAAATGTCTAGCATGTATGATTATGTTCCTGCCCTACGGACTTAACCCTCTGGTTTATATAGACACCGGAGGGATCTAGGGTTGTACAGAGTCGGTTACAAAGGAAGGAAAGTATGTGATCCGAACGCCAAGCTTGCCATCCACACAAAGGAGAGTCCCATCTGGACACGGGGAAGGTTCCTCTTTCTTGTATCTTCATGGCCCATCAGTCCGGCCCATATCACATAGCCCGGACACCCGAGGACCCCTTAGTACAGGACTCCCTCAGTGATGATGGTCTATGATGGGCGGTGGAGCATGGACTGGTGGCGAATCTGTGGTGGAGGTGGACTCAGATTGGGGTGATGGTTACCTGATTGATGTATATGACTCAGATTGGTGGTGGATATGTGGTGGATGTATATGGACTCGGATTGGCAGCGGATATTTGGTGATAGTATATGGCGGTGGCGATGACGATGGTGTGGCGGCGACGTGAAAACCTGTGACCAGAACTCAAAACTCTAAGGTAACTAGACGCTAAGACCATCAACTCGACACGATGATGCAACCGCAAATTCAACCAAGCAAAACACTAAAAATATTATGCAAAGGCTCAGATTGGTTCAGATATGATGACCTAACCCTAATTTTTTGTTTTGGCTTTTTCGTGGACTGTAGGTATGAAGAACAGACTCGATCTAAACTATGAAAGACTGGAAAATCTCACCAAGCAACCTGGAAATCTGATACCACTTGATAGAGGCAAAGGTGTCCCATCTTTCGATGAGATGGTGGCTATCGTTTTGGTGGAAGTCAACTTTGACGATTCGACTACAAACGTGCGAGAATGTCGCGCCTTAGCAATGGCTAAACCAACTCCGACAGGTTATTGACCACGCCGGAGCACGATCAACCTGACCACGAAGGTCTATTTCCCGCAAGCAAACAAAGAACAAGCAAGAAACTAAGATTGCAATCTGGATATTGTGAATAAAAGAGGAAAGTTTTATTAATGAAGGTGGGGTTTTGTGACATCTTGGCCTGGTCGTTGAACACAAATGAAGTACGCGAAGTTGCAGCTATGGACAACTTTTAATCTAAACAAAACCCAAAGTCTAAACGGTGCCCTAAGGGCTATATATATGAAACCCCCAACTCTCTCCTTGGGTCCTTAAGTTGCTTAAGATTTCTTGGATCACAACCAAAAGGCAATAAAATATGAAATGCATATGAATGATCTATGTATAACATCCCAACTTGAAAATTGGGATGTTACAAACCTACCGCCCTTAAGATGAATCTCGCCCTCGAGATTCGGGTTGGTCAGTAAAAAGGTGTGGGTGGTCCTTGCGGAGGTCTTCTTCTCGCTCCCAGGTCGCTTCCTCCTCGATATGGTGGCTCCACTAAACTTTGCAAAACTTGATAACCTTGCTGCGAGTAACTCGGCTGGAAAACTCGAGAATCTTGACTGGCTTCTCTTCATAGGTCACATCACTATCCAACTGAATTGCTTCCGGTGGCACTGTATCTCTCAGAGGAATGTCGGCCATCTCTGCGTGGCACTTCTTCAACTGGGAAACGTGAAACACATCGTGAACCCTTGACAATCCTTCGGGTAATTCCATCTTGTAGGCAACTTCTCCCATGCGTTCCAAAACTTTGATGGTCCCACAAAACGTGGTGATATAGCTTTCCCTTGACTCCAAAACGCTTAAATCCTCGAAGTGGGGACACACGAAGATATGCTCTGTCTCCGATTTCATTGGCTACCTCTTTGCATTTAGTATCTGTATAACTCTTCTGCCTGGATTGGGCTACCTTGAGTCTGTCCTGAATCAATTTAACCTTCTCCTCAGAATCTCTGATTAAGTCTGGTCCAAACAACTGTCAATCTCCAACTTCATCCCATGATAATGGTGTTCTGCACCTCCTTCTGTACAAAGCTTCGAAAGGGGCCATCTTCAAACTGGCTTTGTAACTGTTGTTATAGGAGAACTCTGCATAGGGCAAATTATCATCCCAACTAGATCCATAATCTAGCACACAAGCTCTCAACATCTCCTCCAGAATCTGGTTGACTCTCTCAGTCTGTCCATCTGTCTGTGGATGAAAGGTTGTACTGAACTCTAGCCTGGTACCCAAAGTTTCATGTAACTGATTCCAAAACTTTGAAGTAAAATGTGTTCCTCTATCTGATACAATGGTCCTCGGAACTCCATGCAGACATATGATCCTGGTCATGTATATCTTCGCCAACTTAGCACTCGTATAAGTTGTCTTGACAGGGATAAAATGGGCTACCTTCGTCAAGTGATCAACTACAACCCAGATAGAGTCATAGCCCGAACGGGTCCTGGGTAATCCAGTGATAAAATCCATGCCAAGTTTATCCCACTTCCATTCGGGTATCGGCAAAGGTTGTAGTAGCCCTGCTGGTTTCTGAAGCTCTTCCTTTACTCTCTGACATACATCGCATACTACTACATACTCGACAATATCCTTCTTCATTCCTGTCCACCAGAAACTTTCCTTCAAACCCAGATACATCTTGGTGTTCCCTAGGTGAATCGAATAAGGCGAAGCATTATCCTCCTGAAGAATCAACTTCCTGATCTCAGTGTTGTTAGGCACATA
Organism: Triticum dicoccoides; assembly: GCF_002162155.2. Lineage (NCBI taxonomy): Eukaryota > Viridiplantae > Streptophyta > Magnoliopsida > Poales > Poaceae > Triticum > Triticum dicoccoides. The sequence goes on along the minus strand of NC_041381.1, from coordinate 287,671,465 downwards.
AATATGATCCTGAAACCATAAAGTGTCGTGCTCATCCTCATGAAATCCTTTAGCCTTTCCTTTACTCATCCTTTCCTTTATCTCAGCAATCTCCTTGTATGTCTTCTGGGCTTCTCTGATCTTACCCAACAAAGTGGATATTTCCAATGCTGCAACATAACCTCTCGGAACTATCTACAAGCGTAACTCTCGAAGGTCCTTGGCTAACTCCTTAGGTAATCCTCCGGTAATATCCTATGAGTCCAACAAAACTTATGATCTCTCCCACCGAGGTGGGTGCCAACCATTTAGTGACAGATGCAACCTTGGTAGGGTCTACTGCTATTCCTTCTCCGAATATAACATGTCCGAGAAATCCAACTTCCTTCAACCAAAACTCACTTTTTTTTACTGTGAACTGTGGGGAAAACCCCCACAGCATATCAAAACTTTATTATTAAAGCCAGACAACAGTTACAACAACATGATTACAAGAGGTAACCGAAAGGAAAGGAGAAAAACAAAATAAAAAAGAAAAGGCTAAAACTTAAGGTGGCAAGAAAGAAATCCACTTGAGTAACTCATCCTTGTATCCAGATTTGATTCGATGCTGCATCAGAGTAATATCATGCCTGAAAGCTCCTCTCCATTTGTTGCCCTCTCACCTCTGAACACTTTGGCATTTCTGATGATCCAGATATTCCAGCAGGCAATAAATACTACTTCATTGAAAAAGGGCTTATCAAAACTTCTCCTTGCCTGGATGACTAGGTCAGACATTGAAGTTCCAGCCGACCAATCGATCTGCAAATAATTCCAAACTCTGACACTGAAATTGCAGTTGAAGAAGAGATGGTCTCTGGTTTCTCTCACTTGAAGGGGGCATAGCCTACAAGTAACACCATCATCCATGTGCCAGTGCCTTCTATCAACCATATCCTTAGTGTTGAGTCTATCCATGATGAGCATCCATGCAAAAACCTTGATCTTGATAGTGCAAGAGGATTTCCAGATCCACCACAGCAAGTGGTTGAATGTTTCATTCTGAAAAACATGACCATAGAACAGCTTAGGTTTGTAAACCTTTGAAGAGCCCTGCCAGAACCATAAATCCTTACAAGTGTCATCTCTTGTATGGGAGACCAACATATTTCTTATCAAGTTTAGCTCATCAAAAGCTTGAGCAGACAAAGGTAGGTGAAAGTGTTGGTACAAGTCTATTGAATTGAAGATGGCCTTAACAGAAATCCATGGATCCTTGGCAAAAGAGAATCATCTTGGGAATCTAGACTGCAAGCTAGAAATTTCATTGCCAAGATTCTAGTTATCAGACCAAAAGAGGGCAGTGTCCCCAGCATTGACCTGCACCCAGGAGCAGTCCCTAAAATTCTGCAAGACCTTACAAATATCCTTCCACCAAAAAGAGCCACAAGAAGTTGTTCCCTGGGGCATGCCATCATGATAATATGAGTCCCAAATTAAGGACACCCAAGGTAGGTCTTTCCTGTTGAGAAAGTTACTAGCATGCTTGAGAAGCAAAGCCACGTTTTGAACACCCAGGTTCAAAATACCAAGACCACCCTTGTTTTTTGGTCTACAAATCAAATCCCAAGCAGCAAGAGATGGAGCAGGCTCCTGCCTATTTTTTCTCCACAAACATTGCCTTTGAATTCTTTCCAACTGCTTGAGGATTCCAGCAGGAACAGCCAGGCTGCCCATAAAGAAGATTGGCATGGAAGACAAGGCAGAATTTAAGAACTGCAGCCTCTCACCTTGATTAAGGAAGGAGGAGCTGGCAGTCATTCTCCTCTCCATACAATCCACAAGAGGCATAAAGTCCACCATCTTTGGCCTTGTAGTACCCACAGGCAGACCAAGGTAAGTAAAAGGCATCTTTCCAATTTGGCATCCAAAAGCATAAGCAAGCTCAGTCATGACTGCATTTTCAACATTTATAGGAATGATAAAAGATTTATGGTAGTTGACATCAAGACCTGTGGACTGAGAGAACACCAACAGCATATCCTTCAGTGCTAGAAGTTGTTGCCTGTCAGCAGGGAGGATGATCAGAGTATCATCGGCATATTGAATGATAGGGTAGTCTTGGTCATGGCAGGGAATAGGTAACTTTAGGATCCCCTAGCTCAACATATCATTGATCACTGTTTGCAGAAGATCAGCAGCTATCACAAAGAGAAGAGGAGAAACAGGGTCCCCCTGTCTAACTCCTTTTTTGCAAACAAACTTCCTCCCAGGCACACCATTCAAAAGGACAGAAGAAGTACCAGTGGCAAGTAACTGCTTCATCCATAGTATCCACTTTTCATTAAAACCTTTGTGCCTTAGGATTTGGAAGATAGCTTCATGCTCAACAGAGTCAAAAGCCTTCTCAAAGTCCAATTTGAGGATCACAATTGGCCTCTTTGACTGATGGCATTGATGCAGATACTCAAAGGTCCAACCAATGCAGTCCTGAATTGTTCTGCTCTTAATGAAACCACACTGATTCTTATGAATGCATTTCATAATTATCCTCTGAAACCTATTGGCAGCCATCTTAGAAAGGAACTTCAGACCCATGCTTGTTAGAGAAATAGGCCTATAATCCCCCACTTCCTCCGGTGATAGTTTCTTGGGTATCAGAGTAATGAAAGAACTATTAATGTTGTCCAGCACTGCAGTCCCCTCATGAAAAACATGAGCCAGATCATAGAAATCAGCTGATATGATGTGCCAGCACCTCTTGAAAAATAGACCATTAAAACCATCAGGTCCAAGTGCTTTATCCACAGGCATGTGCTTGACCACATCATCCATTTCCTCTTTTTCAAAAGGCTTAGTAAGCAAATCCAGGCCATCCACTGGAATTATTAGAGATGCTAAATCAAAACCCATTGCAATCCCTCTAGAAGTGCCCATTCTGTTCTTGAAACAGCTCCAAATAATTCCAGCCATTTGATCATGGTCAGAGACCACAGAGCCATCAGGTAATTTAAGACTAGCAATTGAATTTCTCCTATGCCTCTCAGTGGCCATGGCATGAAAAAACTTGGTGTTCTCACCCCCAACCTTAATATACCTGATAGTGCATCTCTTTTTCCAGTACATGCAGTGCAGGTGCAAAAGCTTTTCCAAATGAGCCTTCACAATTTTCCTGAAATTGAACTCCTGTCTAAACAAGGGCCTCCATTCCTCCAACTCATCTAAAAGGAAGACCACATGATTACACTTGCTAATCAACAATTTTAACTTGGAAACATTCATTTGCCATCTCTTAAGGCACATTCTTAGATGCTTAAACTTGTCAGCAATCTTAGCAGTAATGTGAGTCTTCCTAGATGGGGTTAGCCAAGATGATTCCACACACTCCATAAAGCCCTCTAGTTCCAACCAATAGTTTTCAAATCTAAAGAGATTGGATTTAGGTATGGTTGTCTTGATTGATACTAAACAAGGGATATGGTCAGAGGCAGTCCTGGCCAGAGGCAATACTTCAGTCATTGGATAGTCAGTGATCCAATCTATTGAGGTGAAGAACCAGTCTAACTGCTCCAGAAGAGGGATGTCCTGCATATTGGACCAAGTGTATGATCTACCTTTAATTGGCAATTCAAGAAGTCCCAAATGTCCAATAACCTCATTGAAGATGAACATATCATTTATGTCCCCACCAAGTAAGTTTCTATTGTCCACTGACCTAAGGAAATTGAAGTCACCAAGCAATAACCAGTGCTCATCAATAGGGATACAGAGATTATATAGCCAATTTATAAAGTTGTCCCTTGCTTCCCCCTGACAGGGACCATATACAACAACCAAGGTCCAACTTTCATTATTCTGCCTGGAGGTAAACTTAATCACAACAGCAAATTGCTGAACTTCAATTAGATTTCCAATAAAAATATTTGAATTCCAAACCACAAGAATACCACCAGAAGCCCCTATTGAAGGGGAGCAAGCGAAAGAGTCAAATCTCTTAGGGCAGAAACTTTTGATTGATCTGGAATCGAAAGATGAGCATTTAGTTTCTTGCAAGCAGGCTATAGAGCATTGACATTCCTCAATTTTTTGTCTGACAGCTCGCTGCCTAGCTTCAGAGTTCAAACCTCTAACATTCCAGCACAACACATTCCAGTTTCTACATGAATTACTCATTAAAACATATACTAGGCAGCATAACCCATATGACACACAATGTCACATGTCCAAAATAACAGAACAAAGTCTGACCCACCACATAGCCATAAGAAAGTTCATGACATAACTGACATACATAAAGCATAAGAGCGGCAAACTTAGGGGCCTGCCACACCCAAAAGTCCAGGAGCAGGCTAAACATCAGGGTCGACGGAGGCAGAGGCAGGTGGGTCCACCATAAGTGCATGCATAGAGAGGAGAGTGGCATCAATTTCCAACTCTCTCCCTATTTCCTGAAGCCGCGCAATCGGAGTCGCCAGGGGGATTTCTTCAGAAGCCTGCTCTTCAGACTCATGGGGCATGAAGGGCTTCGCTCTGGGCTTCTTCTTCTTGGGCTGTATAGCAAGCTCATGAAAACGGGCTTAAAACCATCCCGCTTGACAGAACTCCTAGTGCAACGTCTGACGGCCGTATCAACAATTGGTGTTGGCGCCAAAGGTTGTCGTGGCCTTCTCGCAGTCACCACAGACACAGGAGGAACCACCTGATCAGGTGCAGAGTCAACAAACAAAGCTCTAGCGACCGGCCTGGCCACTTCCTGGTCCTTCCAAGTGAGACGAGGCAGATCCAGATCAGAGAAAGCGAAATCCCAGCTTCTCTTAGACAAAACAACAGGCGACAGAGGCTGCATTGAAACTGGCTTGGGGACAGAGAACACTATAGGAGCTTGTAGCAGACTTTCAAAAGATCTTCTCCAAATCATGTCAGGAGGTAGAGGAGGCCCATAAGGCACAGCAGGCATAACCAATTCCTCCCTAATCACAGGAGGCTAATAGACCACAATGGCCCAATGATCAGGAGCAAACTCCTCATTGAATGGAGGAGTAACAGGGGCCTCAGGCTGCTCATCATCAAGAACTACAACAGGTGGCACATGGGCATCAGCAGCAGAGCTTGGCTGTGCAGATAAATCTACCACCATGGACTCCTGGTCCTGCACAGGATCAGGGGCTACATTGTCATCCCAGTTCCCCCAGTTATCATCAGCTATCTCATTGACCACAGGTGCTGGTGGCACTACATTCCATCCCAAAGCAGGAAAAGCAGGTAAGTTGAAAGGGGGCATCTCAGGGAATGGAACACCAGGCACCGGGTGCGGATTGCCATTGATGGGCATCCAATCCTCATCTTGAGGCATCTGCTCGGCAAAGTTTGCCCCCAAAATATATAGGGGAGCAGTCCAAGAAACTCTTGCACCTCCATAGGGTGCAAAATCCATAAACACCATATCACGTGGCACCAGAATGTTTCAGGGAAGGAAGCAAACACCAGAGACCTGACCAAGTAAGGATCCTCGCTAACCCAATGATGAAACTTGCCAAAAGTGTTGACAGCAGCCCTGATACACTCTGTATTGCGAAGATCCAAAGGAATGCCCAGGAACATGAGAAGGCCCTGACGGAAACCCTGAACGCCGCGGAAATTTTCTCCCTCGTCATGCTTCATAAAGCGCACAAAGCGATCATTGCCCAGTGGCTGCGGCGGGAGCTGCAGCAGATGGAAACGTACAGCAGCATCACGAAGCTCAAAAAGCCCCACAGAGCGAATCCATGGCTGAGCCGATCTGACTAAAACTCCATGCTCATGCAACCACTGAACTACAGCCTCTCTAGCAGCACCTATCTCATCTGGCTGGGGGATAGGCATTACCTCAGCAAGCATAAACTCCTCATGGCGGCGCACAATTGGGGTATGCGGCGAAACGAAGGTTCTTGGAAGGCGATCTTCACCACCGTCGATGACATGGTGGCCCGCGGGGACGTAAAGCTGAGGATCCAGATGAAAGTTCGCCATCGGAACCGAGGGCTCGGCCTCGAACGACGGCGAGCGCAACGGCGGAGGAGGGGTTTCAGGCGGCGAGGCAGAGGGAGTCTTGGGGCCAGGGCTGATGGAACTGGACGAGGGAGTTAATGCGGAAGTGGAAGGGAGGTCCAAGTTTGGTAAAAGCGTTGTCAGAGAGATATTCTCGCAGCGCGCCTCGGAAGTCGTAGCGTTAGTGGATTTGGTTGCCAAACAAGCCCCAAAACCTGTGCAAATTTGTTGCAATCCTTCCTGATGTGACCCGACTTAAGGCAGGAGATGCACCACAACTTGGACGTGCAAGAGGCCGCAAAGTGTCCCTTCCTCAAACACTTTTGACATGTGAGAACCTCATCAACCATATTAGAAATTAAATCCTCAAAATCATCCCTGGCTTGCTGAGAAGAAGGAATATCCAAATTATCCACAGAAGAAGCCGGGCCAGCCCTGTCAGACCCAACGGAGAGCAGCCCATGGCCCGTGGCACATGTTGGCACGTCCACATTCAAAGTACCCGAATTCCCGCCCGAGATAGACGGCGAGCGATCAGATAACGGCAGGAGATCTTGAACCGTACCAAATGAGATAGACGGCCTCGTCGACGTCCACCGGAGGCTCACCGGCGGCGCGGGATGGATGACAACTCTCTCATGTGGCGGGATAGAATAACCAGCGTCTTCAGTAGTTTGAATACAATTTTCCGTGGATGGATACCGATAACCTCGACAAGCATTATAATTTTGAAAGACCGCAAATGATAATTTCTTGCCAACAGAATTTGAGGATTTGAATGAAGATTTTGATGGCCTAGAATGCATGGCTAGAACCCCAAGGGCTGCACGCCGCTTAGAAGGACTAACGTGGATCCACTCAGCATCACATTCCAAATTCTAGATCCTAAACTCACGACTCCAATTCGGGCCCCCGTTACTCCAAAGATGAAAGTAACATTTGAAAAGATCACAAGCAAAGGATCGAAGACTAATAATGATCATGGCAACAGCCTTGCAAGATACCTGAAAGCCAAATACCTTATCCTTGATCAAGAAAACCATAAGATCAATACCCGAGCCGCCAATTGCTGCCTCAAGAGCTGCCGCCACCGAATCTTCATTCAAACGGAAGGAATGACGTCCAAATGAGACCACCATGGTAAAGATCTCCGGGTCCTCCATGGGATGCACCGAAAAGCCCGTAGATTGAAAAACCTTCTCAGCAAAAGCCAAACCCTTGGAGAAGTCCAAGCCAAGGGTGGAACCATTATTGGAACCCATGAAAGATGGGTGAGAACGAGTAGATCTCAAGACACCGGAGAGATCTAATGGAGGGAAACTATAATTTGGTGGCTAGGGGTGGAGATCGCCGGAGGTGGTGGAGATCGCTGTGGAGGGGGTGGGGGTGGGCGGGGGAGCCATTGTTAGCCGCCCTCACCAAAACTCACATTTGCTGAACTTGGCATACAACTGATGTTCCCTGAGCTTCTCAAGAACCAAACGTAAATGTTCCTTATGCTCTTCTTCATTCTTCGAGTAGACCAATATGTCATCAATAAACACCACTACGAACTTATCCAAGAATTCCATGAACACTTTGTTCATCATACTCATGAAATAGGCAGGGGCGTTAGTCAAACCAAATGACATAACTGTATACTCATATAGCCCATACCTCGTGGTAAAAGTTGTCTTAGGTATATCCTGCTCTCGGATCTTCAACTTGTGATAACCTGATCGAAGATCGATCTTGGAGAAAACCTTAGCTCCTTGTAGCTGGTCAAACAAATCATTGATCATCGGCAAAGGGTATTTGTTCTTGATCGTCACCTCATTCAGCGCACGATAATCAACAACCATCCTCAAAGATCCATCCTTCTTCTCTACTAGAAGCACTAGGGCTCCCCATGGTGATGAACTTGGTCGAATATAACCTTTCTCCAGTAACCCTTTAATCTTCCTCTTAATTTCCTCCAGATCATTTGCAAGCATCCGATACGGTCTCTTTGATATTGGTCTGGTGCCTGGCAATAACTCAATCAAAAACTCAATATCATGGTCCGGTGACATGCCAGGTAACTCTTTAGGAAATACATTGGGAAAATCCTTCAATATTGGTACTTCCTCCTGAACAACTCCTGATAAGGAATTCACCTGATTCCTCCTCGGCGCATGCCTAGACACATACTTGATCCTCTTTCCTTCTGGGGTGGTGAGAAGAATTGATTTACTGGTGCAATCAATGTTTCCCTCATACTTGGATAGCCAATCCATGCCTAGTATCACATCCAATCCTTCTGACTCCAGGACAATCAGTTTGGTGGGGAAAACATGCCTACCTATGGTTACTGGCAACTGATAGCATCCCCTACTAGCCATATACTATACTCCTTGGGAACTCACTAACATAGGTGATTTAAGGGCTACTGTTGGCAACTTATACTTATCCACAAATCCCCTTGATATGAATGAATGAGATGCACCAGTATCGAAAAGAACAAGTGTTGTAAATGCATTAATCAAAAATTTATCGACAACTGCATCGGGCTGCTCCTCAATCTCCTCCACACTGACGTGGTTCACCTGACCTTTGGTGAAGGGGTTGGGATTCTTTGCAGAACTTCCATTGCCATTTCCATTCTTTGCTTTAGGACATTCAGTGGTGTAATGTCTGGTCTTCCCGCACTTGAAACAAGTAATGTGACTCAGATCCCTCTTGGCTGGTGTCGTGGGGTTGGAACAGTTTTGACTGTTGCTTCCTCCATTGTGCGTATGTCCTCCATGGTTATGGCCTCCATGGTTATGAGTATGTCCTCCCGAGTACGGGGAATAGCTGGCCTTCTGTTGAGCTCCAGAAGTCTACCTCCCATGTCCATACTTTATCTTGCGATGATCTATCTGTTGTTGCTTGCCTTCTATCATGAGGGCACTGTCTACCAACTCCTGGTAGTTGTTGAAAGTTGCCACCATCAACTGCATGCTTAGCTCATCATTGAGTCCGTCAAGAAACTTCTCCTACTTTGCGGCATCTGTGGCCACATCATCTAGGGCATAGCGTGCTAACTTGCTAAACTCATCCACATACTGTCCCACTGTACGACTCCCTTGGCGCAAGTTGAGAAACTTGCGCTTCTTCATGCTCATAGCTCCAGCTGAAACATGTGCGGTGCGGAAGGCCTGCTGAAACTGATCTCATGTAACTGTAGCAATGGAGTAAGTGGTGGTGAAATTCTCTCACCAAGATGAAGTGGGTCCATCAAGCTGATGTGCGGCAAAGCGCACTCTCTCCACATATGTGCATCCTGCAGTAGTCAGCTCTCTTCAAATCTTGCAGAGCCAATCATCTGCAAAATTGGCTCGGTGCTGCTAGAGAACACCAGTGGATTCAACCTTAGAAAATGGGCTAGGTTGTCAACGGGGGTGGTGGCAGTGGGTTGTTGTTGTTGTTGCCTTGGTTCTGATTCTGATTCTGAACTAGCATTTGCATCAAGGCATTCTGCTGCTGGATCAACTGGGTGAGCTCCGGTGGGAACACAAATCCGGTGTCACGTCTCAGAGGCATCTGATGGGTTAGAAGGGGTGGGAAATTAGAATAGAATAAGGCCTAAGAGAGATTTCACTACCCATATGCACATGAGGCAAAAACACTCAATTCACTTCATTCAATATCAAACAAGGTTCACCAATGGATCTAACTATGATTACAAAATGATTGATGCTAACTACTTGGAAGAATACTACTAGTAACATGGTGGTCGTCTAGAAATTTTGATCGATGGAAGACTCCATGATATCTGCTCCAGCTTCGTCTATGTAGTCGTCATCACTGTCATCATCAGCATCACTGTCCGTGTTGGTGTCGTCCAAGATGATGTAGTCCTTCGAATGGATCTCCACTTCAGGTTCTCGCTTATGGTTCTCCACGGGTAGTCCTAGCTTCCTCTTCAGGTCTTCATGCTTCTCCAGTAGTACGGCAATTTCTTCCTCATAACCATTGCGTGTTGCCTTGAGTTCCTCTTCTAGCTTGATATTCTTCTTCATCAGCTTCTTGGTCTTCTTCATGATGGAGCACATCTGATTCTCATATCGGTGAATGTGTTGATCCATCTCCTGAATGTATGTTGCAATTTATCCACCTCACATATGCGTCCAAAAGTGATGTGGGCTGCCATGCTCTTTCCCAAGTTCCAACTTTGTGCATCCAAAGTGAAATCAATGGGCTATGTTGTTGGCGCAAACGTCCTCCTAGGTACACGAACTTTGATCCTCCAGTGCTCCTCTTCCGGTAAAGTTATAGAGAAAGTCCCAGTGAATAGTCCGATGTTCAGGTACTTAGTGACTTCCTTGAAGTGTCGTCTGAAAGGGGTGTCGTCATCCGGCTGAGTGAACTTGTTCCCGGGGTCCGCCATCTATAGAGTAGAAATAGAGGAGAATTAGAAATGAGCAAAGAAGAGTAATCATGTGGCTTTTTCCTAGTGGTCGCATCCTACAGTCAGCGTGTGCTCTGATACCATCTTGTAGCGGCCACGATTCCAATGGACCGAAGTCTCTGTGCTTAAGTGTCATCCCTGGATCGGTAATGCTGACACATACAGTAATCGAGCAATTATAACAGAGTTCAATCACACACTTATTACATCGAGGTCCTCATAAAGAGTATGATTACACAAATAAAATGGTTGAAGGCCATCTAAACCAAATAACTGCGTAAGCTTCGAAGGTAAGTGAGTCCATCAACTCCAACGGCATAGCTGAGTGCATGACAACGACCTATCGCACCTTATTCATCATTGAGAAGCTTGCAACATGAGACGTTGCAGACGTGTAGGTCAGCACATTGAATATGCTGGCAGAGTTACACTGTAAAGCAATGAATGCAAGAACTACATCTACATGCAATATTTGGCTGGTGGAGGCTCTAAGTTTAAGGTTTTGCACAAAGCTAGTTTTTCCCTACAATAGAGGAATAAATTTATTTACTACTCCCAAGTTGTACCAACGTTTGAGAAGGTTCCTCCAACTCAATCCCAATTTAACAAGTATCATCATTAAACCCAAATCAATAAATTTAAGAGTGACGAGATCAACAATAATATCCAATTCCAGATACTCAAGATGTCCATAACTGGGGACACGGCTAACCATGATTAGTTTATACACTCTACAGAGGTGTTGCTTAATGGCTTGCTTGCTCAAAGTGCTTAGTGATATTCTCCAAAGCCCTCAACCACTTTCTCATTTCCACATATGTCCTAAACCTAAAGTCAAACTCGGCCCCACCGATTTGATCTATCAGCGCCACCGAGTTCTCCTGACATAGCCACTGCCAGAAACTCTAATCAGTCCGATCTCACCGATGGGATCTTGGTCTCACCGAGATGGCCTTGCAAACTCTCTATTACCTATTGCAGTTATTTCGGTCTCACCAAAATGTGCAGTCGGTCCCACCAAGTTTGCCTGACCAAGTATTTGTTTGCTTATTGCTAAAACCGGTCTCACCGAGTTCACGCAATCGGTCTCACCGAGATGAGGTTTTGCCCTAACCCTTGCACATCAGTCTCACCGAGTTGACCTTGTCGGTCCCACCAAAAACTCTAACGTTCATATTTTCAACCATATCGGTCTGACCGAGTTTCACTATTCGGTCCCACCGAGTTTGGAAGATTGTATGTAACAGCTAGATTTTGTGTGGAGGCTATATATACCCCTCCACCTCCTTCTCCATTAGAGAGAGAGCCATCAGAACATGCTCAAACTTCCACTACTCATTTTCTGAGAGAGAACCACCTACTCACGTGTTGAGACCAAGACATTCCAATCCAACCACAAGAATCTTGATCTCTAGCCCTCCCCAAGTTGCGTTCCACTCAAATCATCTTTCCACCATAGCCAAATCTGTGAGAGAGAGTTGAGTGTTGGGGAGTCTATCACTTGAAGCACAAAAGCAAGGAGTTCATCATCAACACACCATCTATTACCTTTTGGAGAGTGGTATCTCCTAGGTTGGTTAGGTGTCACTTGGGATCCTCCATCAAGATTGTGGAGTTGAACCAAGGAGTTTGTAAGGGCAAGGAGATTGCCTACTTAATGAAGATCTACCCAAGTGAGGCAAGTCCTTCGTGGGCGATGGCCATGGTGGAATAGACAAGGTTGCTTCTTCGTGGGTGGAGCCCTTCATGGACTCGCGCAACCATTACCCTTCGTGGGTTGAAGTATCCACCAACGTGGATGTACGATAGCACCACCTATCGGGACCACGCCAAAAATCTCCATGTCTCCAATTGCGTTTGCACACTCCAATCCCATCTCTTTACTTTCTTGCAAGTTGCATGCTTTACTTTCTGCTGCTCATACACTCTTTGCATGCTTGCTTGAATTGTATTGTGAATGCTTGTAATTGTGCTAATTTCCAATCTCAACTTGAAAAACCTAAAAACTGCTATCTTTACTTGTTGAGGGTCTAATCACCCCCCCCCCCCGCTAGACACCTCTTCTCGATCCTTTGACCTCCCTGTTGTTCTTTGGATGAACATTCTCTCGGCTTTTTGCCGAGACGTATATCAGGAGAACAGCGGGGAGGTGCTGCCAAAATTTCGTCTCGGAATGGGTACGGCATGGAGAACGTACTCAATCTACACATACTAGGGTGGGATTAGGACATATCTTTACCTATTAGAGTGTAGGTTGCATGGACGTAATAAAATTAACAGACTAGATTAACTAATGAATATACATGCTGAATTATATATATTTCTTGTATATCCAGTAGCTAAGCAACATGAGAGATCATGTGTGGATGTACACCGGTCGCACTTGTCATAAAGAGATTACCAATGAATGGTGAACAAAAACCAAGGGGGTTTTCAAAGCGGCATTTGCAAATGGGCAGAGGAAACACTGGTGCCCCTGTGTTTGGTGCAAGATTTGGGAAAATATGACATGGGATGAAATGGGCAAACACCTTCAGAAGAGTGGTTTTATGCCCGGTTATACGGTGTGGACATTTCATGGTGAGTCTGCCCAACGTGCCAGAGCTAAGGTGGTTCATTATCGCACCAACGAGCATGGTACCAGGATAGAAGAAATGGTGCAAAACTTAGATGATGCTCAGGATTCGGACGAGGAGATGGAGGAATCTGCAAAGGCCTTCAAGGAAATGTTGGGTCTTCAAAACGTCCTCTTCACGAGCACATTGAGCTTTGTCAGTTGGATGCCATCTCACGAATAATGGCTCTGAAGGCTCAATTCAACTTGGGTAGAGAATGCTACAACGCGATGATGACCGTATTTGGACGCTTTCTACCCAAAGGCCATGTACTGCCTGCAAACTTGTACCAGTCAGACAAAATCCTCCGTGCTCTTAAGATGCCCTATGAGAAGATACATGCCTGTGAGAAAGGATGTGCCTTACTTAGGCTTGAGTATGCGGACTTGAACTATTGTTCCATTTGCAAGTCTTCCAGGTATATTGTGGTAGACAATGGTATGGGTGAGAAGACGCAGACGAAAATCCCGGTTAATGTTCTTCGGTATATTATATGCCAATCATACCAAGACTTTAACGTCTTTTCATGGTCGAAGAGACAGCCAAACAGATGACACGGCACAAAATGGGCAACCGAACCAAACTAGATGCAGATGGGAATCTGATGATGGTACACACATCAGATGGTGAAGCGTGGAAGCGCTTCGATGCATTACATGCGGAAAAAGTGGGAGATCCAGGGCATCCTCGAGTTGCCATCAGCACATATGGGTTCAGTGCGTTTGGTCTGATGGCAACCCAATACAGTTGTTGGCCCGTATTTGTCTTTCCACTCAATCTCCCCCCGGACAGATTATGCAAAGAAAGAACATTTTCCTGACGTTGATAATTCCAGGGCCGAACTATCCGGGGAAGAATATGAATGTGTACATGCAGCCGCTTAAGGATGAATTGCAAGAAGCTTGGGATAATGGGTTCAAGACATACGACGCCTTTAACAAACAGAACTTCATAATGCGTGTATGGTACATGTTCTCGATGCATGATTTGCCGGCATATGCGCTATTTGTTGGCTAGTGTGTGCATGGAAGGTTCCCGTTCCCCACATGCAAGGCAATTGTTGAGTTCCGTTGGCTGCATGTGGGTCATAAGTTTTCTTGCTTCGACTTGCATAGACAGTTCCCGGATCCTCACCATAAGTTCAGGAAAGACAAGAAGAACTTCATGAAAGGTAGAGTTGTCAAAAACTCTGCACCACCTCCGTTGACAGGCCAAGAAACCATGTATCAGTTAAGCGCTCTCGAGCCAGATCCGGAGCATCCAGGGTATTCAAGGGGTATAATTCGAAACATGCCTGGACTCACAAGACATGCTTGTGGGATCTACCTTACTTCAAAGACCTCCTTTGCCCACACAACATCAACGTGATGCACACTGAAAAGAATATCGTTGAGGCACTTTTTGGTACATTGTTCGGCATAGAGGGGAAGTCAAAGGATAATACTAAGGCTCGAGTCGATCAAGAGGCGCTATGTGATAGAAAACATGAAAGAACCAAAAGGAAAGCAGAACTGGACAAAGCCAAAGGCATGGTTCAATCTTGGAAAGACAGCTATGAGGGAAATTATCTTATGGGTGAAAATGTAGTTGATGTTCCTCGATGGGTATGCAGCAAATCTAAAGAGAGGAGCGAGTCTTGAGAAATTGAAAATATTTGGTCTCAAGAGTCATGATTGGCACATATGGATTCAGCGGGTAATGCCGGTGATGTTGCGTGGCTTCATCCCTGAGGATGAATGGCTAGTACTGGTAGAGCTGAGCTATTTCTTCTGTGTTCTTTGTGCGAAAGAACTATCGCCTGCCATGCTAGAAGAAATGGAAGAGTTAGCGCTGGAGTTGATCTGCAAGTTAGAGAAGATCTTTCCATCTGGCTTCTTTAATCCAATGCAACACTTGATTTTGCATCTCCCAACTGAAGCAAGATTGGGGGGGGGGGGCATGCAAAATCGTTAGCGCTACACAACTGATAGGATGCAGAAGACGCTCCAAGAAAAATGTAAAAATAAACGTAGAATGAAGCATCGATGGCCGAGGTATTCATTACTGAGGAGGTGGCAAACTTTGTGATAGCACACTACGAAGCCAAAATTTGTCATTTGCATAATTCGATGCCTCGGTACAATGCTGGTGACCATAAAAAAGGTGGATCCAACCTCACCTATTCAAAGAGAATCTCGCACAAGTCGGTGCTCCGAAACCAATATCGTTGGTTGTCAAATAATGGTGGACCATTTCATTGTATATCTTCACCAACCTAACAAAAAATGCGGCCGTACATCAAGTAAGTTCTCGCGGTACATTGTTTTGCAACTTCTAATTCCTTTGAAAGGCTCTTATTCTCGGATATTTTTTGATACAGTCGATACATCGCCAAATTCTCGGATAGAGCGGTGATCCAAAAGGAATCCATCAAAGAGAATGAGCTTCTGGCAAAGCAAGGAGGCGGCTTTCCTGGTTTTGTCTCTTGGTTCAAACAAACGGTAATTTCCATTAGACCATTCTCATTTCTTCGTCTAATTTGTGGCTAATGCAACACTCCTTTCGTATTAAACTTGTAGGCTAATTCATAGTCTATGGGCGCCGAATTGAGACAAGTCGCTAATGGTTTTGACTTTAAGGTCCATTCATCTGACAAATATGACATCAACGGGTATCACTTTCGTACCTACGGCAAAGAGCTATCTATGGCCGACCGAAAGTCTACAAATTGTTGTGTCTCTGCTATCGGCAATGGAGGTATCGAGTATTATGGGAGAGTTGAAGCAATTTATGAACTTCTATTCTATGGTCAAAACGCACCGAACGTCGTAGTCTTCAAATGTTACTGGTTCCAGCCGAAGGAGACTAGAAGGACTCATGAACATATAGGGCTAGTCAAAATCAAACAAAGCACCCATTTAGATGTTCCCGATGTCTATATTATGGCTCAACAGGTGACCCAAGTTTTCTATCTACCGTGGGCCTAGCAAACTGATCCAAATCTAAATGGTTGGGATGTCATTTATGAAGTGCCGCCACATGTTAGACCACCTCCCCCTAATGAAGAGGATTATGAATCTCACATTAACCCGGACACATATGAAGGTGAATTCTTCCAAGAAACACGTCTTTCCAAATAATGATTCAAGAAATGCTCTACTTCACCCTAGAACATTGAAGTAGACAGCAACAGTGAACCCGACTTCATCCCTGAGCCGGAACAAGAAGAGCCTGAACAATAAGAGGTTACTGCTACGAATGACTTGTTAATGCTTGACTCATTACGTAAAGGTGGTCTTCCACATGTTGATGCCGCTGAACCCGATGAGCATTTCATTCATGATAGTGATGATGATGATGCATTTATTGATCCCATAGCATTTATTGACCCCGACGATCAATATTATTATTAGGTATTCAATTTTTTATGTTGTACTTGATTTACATAGTTACTTGTATGATTGTATGATTTATAGAGTTACTTGTATAATTTTCTTACTTTGTATAATTGTTTGTTATACATAGTGCCATGGTCTTGATATCCGTCCCCGTCGGCCCTCGCCTGGTTTATGATTCGAATGTGGTATATTCTCTTTTATAACTATTTGTTGCATTTCGCATTTATGACAACTATGGCCATCAAGTTGACATAGAGATATTTTTATCTAGGAGGCATGTGAACCGGAAATTGCAACCGACCCTCTTGTCAAGAAGTTAAATTTAGTTGAAAAAGAAAATGAGTATTTGAAAGAAAAAAAATAAAAGAATTGAAGAAGAGAAGATGAAATTGGAGTTGTATGTTGCCGATGTCGTCGATGATCACTAGATGAAGATGAATGCAATGCGCTTGAAGATGGATGCAATGCGCTTGAAGATTAAGAAGATTAGAAAATATGCCATTGATAATGAGGCTTGGTATCAATATGTCGTTGGATCAATTGTTACCATAGTTGCGATCTTCATCGCATTTGTTGTGATGAGGGTAAGTTTTGTCTAGTGTTTTGCTTAACAAATGCATACTTAGCTTCGTACATGCTTGTTAACCCTATTATGCCACATACTTTCCTTATTTTCTCCCAAAAAAGACGTACTTAGATAATTATCCTCCAAAATGACATAATTAGCTTATTTAGGTCATTTATGACATAAGTAGCTTATTCATTTCAAAAATGGCATAATAACCTTGGTTCTCTCGTAGATGTCATATACTTCGCTTATTTTCCTCCTAGAAGAAGAAGAGAGTGAGAATGAGGAGGAAAGAGATAAAAAGATAGAAGAGAAGAAGAAAGATGGGAAAAGAAGAAGAAGAAGAAAGTTCTTCTCCTTCTTCTAGTCTTGTCTTCTTCTTCTTTCTTCTTCTTGTTTCTTCTTCTTATTCTTCTGGTCTTCTTCTTCTTTTGGTCTTCTTCTTCTTCTAGTCTTCTTCTTCTTATAGTCTTCTTCTTCTTCTAGTCTTCTTCTTCTTCTTCTAACTTTCTTACTCCCATTTTTGTAGGTTTGATTCACTTCATGGAAGCAGCATTGATGGACTGCTAGTGTTTAGTTCTTGTTTTCACTTGTATCGATGAAAAATGTGAAACTATGTATGTGTACATATGGATGAACTTTGTGAAACTATGTATGTATTGGATCTTTTAATACCCTATGTGTTCTCTTGCATTGATGGACTGCTAGATGCTTGATACATGGGCTATGTTTGAGGTTGAAACTATATATATCATATATATCTTTTGAAAATGCAGGGATATAACAAAAAACAGAGAAAATAGTAACTATACAGGCACTTTGCCGTCCGCCACCGACGGCAAAAGGGCCTTTGCTGTCAGCTACATACGGCAAATAGGCCACGTGGCAGCAACCTATGCAATCTGGGAGGTGACCCATTTGGGTACTTTGCCGTCCGTGGTGGACGGCAAAGGCTAGGCAGCTTTGTCGTCGACTGGCGGACGACAAAGGCTTCCGTTAGCCACCTAATGTGGCTAACGCATGGTTTTTGTCGTCCAGGTTCTTTGTCGTCTGCCACAGATGGCAAAGGTCCTTTGTCGTGTGCTTTGAAGAAGCATATGGCAAAGAGCCTATTTACCGTCACTCTCTTTGCCGGGCAGGTTTGTCGTCAGTGGCAGACGGCAAAGGCCTTTGTCGTTCGCTTTTGGTGTGTTTGTTGTGTGCCATGGGAGATGGCAAATAAGCTGATTCCTATAGTGTACCCCGCTACACCAACCGATGCTCTACATGTCGCAAAGCTAAGTCTAAAGCTCAATCCCATGGTCTCTATATGCAACTTCCTATTATGTATCACCCATGGGAAGATATTAGTATGGACTTTGTGCTTGGTTTGCCTAGAACTAAAAACGGAAAGGATTTTGTGTTTGTTGTTGTGGACCATTTCTCTAAAATGGCACACTTTATTCCATGTAACAAGATAGACAATGCTTCACATGTTCCCAATCTCTTTTGTAGGGAAATCTTGCCTCTACATGGAGTGCCAAAAACTATTGTCTCGGACCGTGATGTCAAATTCCTTACCTACTTTTGGAAGACCCTATGTGCCAAGCTCAGAATAAGCCCTTAGTCTCTTCAGCCTACCATGCACAAACCGACGGTCATATGGAGGTCACGAACCGGACGCTCTCTACTCTCCTACGCGTGTTGATCAAGAAAAACATCAAGGAGTGGGAGGAGTCCTTACCCATCACCAAGTACGCCTACAATCGAGCAAGGCATTCAACGGAAAGTCCCCCTTTGAGGTCGTCTACGACTTCAACCCTTTGTCCCCATTGGACATTCTTCCAGTACCTCTACAAGAGCGCATCAACATGGACGCGAGCACACGAGCAAGCTATCTCAAGGAGGTGCATGAATATACAAGACAAGCAATCGAGCGTGAAATACACTTACTCGTGACCAAGATCCACTTCAACAAGCAACACATGATATTCAACATTAGAGATCTAGTGTGGCTACACCTTCGCAAGGAACACTTCCCCAACAAACGCAAGTCCAACCTACTACCATGAGCCGACGAGCCCTTCAAGATGATCGCACACTACAACAACAATGCATACAAGATCGACATACCACACGGTAAGTACAACATGAGTGATGTCTTCAACGTCAAGGATCTCTCTCCCTACCATGGTGATGAAGTTTTCTATCTGAGGTCGGATCTTTCACAAGGGGGGAGATTATGTGAATCATCCTACGGTCATCCCCATGGACCTACCTTTGTCTCCTACGACACCACATGGACCAATGACTAGAGCTCAAGCAAGGACTATGGAATCTAAGGTGAACTCGCTCCTCTCCGAACATACACACTCCACACCTGAGGCATAGCTACTACCTCAAGTGGAGACCCTATGTGTGATCAGGTACTTGGAGGGAAGCCTCGGAGCAACTACACCCAATGGACAAGACGGTGAGGACACCGAGTGGAAGGACTAAGAGGAAGAGTGATGTGGCTTGAACTACGTCGGTATTTCCCCAAAGAGGAAGGGAATGATGCAGCATAGCTATGGTAGGTATTTCCCTCAGTGATGAGAACAAGGTTATCGAACCAGTAGGAGAACAATGCAACACCACATAAACAGCTCCTACACACAAAGAACAAATACTTGCAACCCGACGTAAGAGAGGGGTTGTCAATCCCTCACGAGTAAAAGGATAAGTAAAATTGTAGTAGATTGGATAAATAGATCTCGCGGGAATGCGAGATAAAATAAATAAATAAAAATTGCAGCAAGGTATTTTTGTGTTTTTGGATTAATAGATCTGAAAATAAAAATATATCTCGAAGGCAAATATAATAAAGAAGAGACCCGGGGGCGTAGATTTCACTAGTGGCTTCTCTTGAGAAAAATAGCATACGGTGGGTAAACAAATTACTGTTGGGCAATTGATCGAACTTCAAATAATCATGGCGATTTCCAGGCAATGATCATTATATAGGCATCATGTCCAAGATTAGTAGACCGATTCATGCCTGCATATACTACTATTACTCCACAAATCGACCGCTATCCAGCATGCATCTAGTGTATTAAGTTCATGGGAAAACATAGTAATGCAATAAGAATGATGACATGATGTAGGCAAGATATATTCATGTACAAATTAGACCCCATCTTGTTATCCTTAATGGCAATGATACATATGTGTCGGTTCCCCTTCTGTCACTGGGATCAAGCACCATAAGACCGAACCCATCAGAAAGCACCTCTTCCCATGGCAAGAAAAATTGATCTAGTTGTCCTAACTAAACCAAAGATTCGACAAAGAAACATGAGGCTCTAAGTAATCATGCATATAAGAGATCAAAAGACTCAAATAACTTTCATGGATAAAATAGATCTGATCATAAACTCAAAGTTCATTGGATCCCAACAAACACGCCGCAAAAAGAGTTACATCAAATAGATCTCCAAGAGACCATTGTATTGAGAATCAAATGAGAGAGAGGAAGCCATCTAGCTACTAACTACGGACCCGTAGGTCTGCAATGAACTACTCACGCATCATCAGAGAGGCACCAAGGAGGATGATGAACCCCTCCGTGATGGTGTCTAGATTGGATCTGTGGTTTCTGGAATTTGCGGCGACTGGAATTGATTTTTGTCAACTCCCCTAGGGTTTCTGGAATATTGGGGTATTTATAGAGCAAAGAGGCAGTGTGGGAAGCCACCGAGGTGGAAATAACCCACCAGGGCGCGCCTGTTGGGAAACGTAGCATGCAATTTCAAAAAAAAATCTAGGCTCATGCAAGATCTATCTAGGAGAAGCATAGCAACGAGAGGGGGAGAGTGTGTCCACATACCCTCATAGACCGAAAGCGGAAGCATTAATTTAACGTGGTTGATGTAGTCGAACGTCTTCTCAAATCAACCGATCAAGTACCGAACATACGACACCTCCGAGTTCTGCACACGTTCAGCTCGATGATGTCCCTCGAACTCTTGATCCAGTAGAGGTATGAAGGATATTAGTTCCGTCAGCACGAGAGTGTGGTGACAGTGATGGTGATGTGATCTGCGCAGGGTTTCGCCTAAGCACTATGACAATATGACTGGAGGAGTAAACGGTGGAGCGGGACACCGCACACGGCTAAGAAACAACTGTTGTGCTTTGGGGTGCCCCCTGCCCCCATATATAAAGGAGGAGAGGGGAGGAGGCCGTCCCTATAGGGGGCGCGCCAAGTGGGGGGAGTCCTACAAGGACTCCCAGTCCTAGTCGCCTCCCTCCCCCTTCCTTTCCAACAGAGGGGGAAAGAGGGAAGTGGAGGGATAGAGAGGGAGAAGGAAATGGGGGTCGCGCCCCCTCCCCCTTGTCCAATTAGGACTCCCCATGGGGGCGGACCGCCACCTCCTACGGCCTGCCTCTCCTCTCCACTATGGCCCATGAGGCCCATTACTTCCCCCGGGGGGTTCCGGTAACCCCTCGGTACTCGGAAAAATACCTGAATCACTCCGAAACCATTCTGGTGTCCGAATATAACCTTCCAATATATCAATCTTTACCTTTCGACCATTTCGAGACTCCTCATCATGTCCGTGATCTCATCCTGGACTCCGAACAGCCTTCGGTCACCAAAACACATAACTCATATAATACATATCATCATTGAACGTTAAGCGTGCGGACCCTATGGGTTCAAGAACTATGTAGATATGACCGAGACACCTCTCCGGTCACTAACCAATAGCGGAACCTGGATGCTCATATTGGTTCCTACATATTCTACGAAGATCTTTATCGGTCGAACTGCAATGTTAACATACGTTACTCCCTTTGTCGTTGGTATGTTACTTGCCCAAGATTCGATCGTCGGCATCTTCATACCTAGTTCAATCTCATTATCGGCAAGTCCCTTTACTCATTCCATAGTGCATCATCCTATAACTAACTCATTAGTCACATTGATTGCAAGGCTTCATATGATGTGCATTACCGAGAGGGCCCGGAGATACCTCTCCGATACTCGGAGTGACAAATCCTAATCTCAATCTATGCCAACCCAACAAACACCTTCCGAGATACCTGTAGAGCATCTTTATAATCACCCAGTTATGTTGTGACATTTGATAGCACACAAGGCATTCCTCCGATGTCCAGGAGTTGCATAATCTCATAGTCAGAGGAATACATATTTGACACGAAGAAACCAGTAGCAATAAAAATGAACGATCATTATGCTAAGCTAACAGATGGGTCTTGTCCATCACGTCATTCCACTAGTGATGTGATCCCGTTTATCAAATGACAACGTATGTCCATGGCTAAGAAAGTTAACCATATTTGATCAACGAGCTAGTCTAGTAGAGGCATACTAGGGACATGGTGTTTTGTCTGTGTATTCACATATGTATCAAGTTTCCGGTTAATATAATTATAGCATGAATAATAAACATTTATCATGAATAAGGAAATATAAAATAACAACTTTATTATTGCCTCTAGGGCATATTTCCTTTAGTCTCCCACTTGCACTAGAGTCAATAATCTAGATTTCATTGTAATGAATCTAACACCCATGGAGTCTTGGTGTTGATCATGTTTTGCTCGTGGAAGAGGCTTAGTCAATGGGTCTGCAACATTCAGATCCGTATGTATTTTGCAAATCTCTATGTCTCCCTCCTTGACCAAATCTCTGGTGGAGTTGAAGCGTCTCTTGATGTGTTTGGTCTTTTTGTGAAATCTGGATTCCTTCGCCAAGGCATTGCTCCATTATTTTCACAAAAGATTTTTATTGGACCAGATGCACTAGGTATTACACCTAGATTGGATATGAACTCCATCCAGACTCCTTCATTTGCTGCTTCGGAAGCAGCTATGTACTCTGCTTCACACGTAGATCCAGCCACGGCGCTCTACTTGGAACTGCACCAACAAACAGCTCCACCATTCAATAAAAATATGTATCCGGCTTGCGACTTAGAGTCATTAGTATTAGTGTCATAGCTACCATCGACGTAACCACTTACGACAAGCTCTTTGTCACCTCCGTAAACGAGAAACATATCCCTAGTCCTTTTCAGGTACTTCAGGATGCTGTTGACCGTTGTCCAGTGATCCACTCCTGGATTACTTTGGTACCTCCCTACTAAACTTATAGCAAGGCACACATCAGGTCTGGAGCACAGCATAGCATACATGATAGAACCTATGGTTGAGGCATAGGGAATGACTTTCATTTTCTCTCTATCTTCTGCAGTGGTCGAGCATTGTGTTTGACTCAACTTCACACCTTGTAACAGGCAAGAACCATTTCTTTGACTGATCCATTTTGAACTTCTTCAACACTTTATCAAGGTATGTGCTTTGTGAAAGTCCTATCAAGCATCTTGATATATCTCTATAGATCTTGATGCCCAATATATAAGCAGCTTCACCGAGGTCTTTCATTGAAAAACTCTTTTTCAAGTATCCTTTTATGCTATTCAGAAATTCTACATCATTTCCAATCAACAATATGTCATCCACATATAATATTAGAAATGCTATAGAGCTCCCACTTACTTTCTTGTAAATACAGGCTTCTCCAAAAGTCTGTATAAAACCATATGCTTTGATCACCTCATCAAAGTGTATATTCCAACTCCGAGATGCTTGCACCAGTCCATAAATGGATTGCTGGAGCTTGCACACTTTGTTAGCACCTTTAAGATCGGCAAAACCTTTTGGTTGCATCATATACAACTCTTCTTTAAGAAATCCATTAAGGAATGCAGTTTTGACATCCATTTGCCAGATTTCATAATCATAAAATGCGGCAATTGCTAACATGATTCGGACAGACTTAAGCATCACTACGGGTGAGGAAGTCTCATCGTAGTCAACTCCTTGAACTTGTTGAAAACCCTTTGCAACAAGTCGAGCTTTATAGACAATAACATTACCATCAGCGTCAATCTTCTTCTTGAAGATCCATTTATTCACTATGGGTCATCGATCGTCGGGCGGATCCACCAAAGTCCACACTTTGTTCTCATACATGGATCCTATCTCAGATTTCATGGCCTCAAGCCATTTATCGTAATCTGGGCTCATCATAGCTTCTAAATAGTTCATAGGTTCGTCATGGTCAAGTAACATGACCTCTAGAATAGGATTACCGTACCACTCTGGTGTTGGTCGTGCTCTGCCAGACCTATGAGGTTATGTAGCAACTTGATATATAGTTTCATGATCTTTATCATTAGCTTCCTCTCCAGTTGGTGTAGGAATCATGGGAACAGATTTCTCAGATGAGCAACTTTCCAAATTGGGAGCATGTAAAATTACCTCATCAAGTTCTAATTTCCTCCCACTCACTTCTTTCGAGAGAAACTCCTTCTCTAGAAAGGTTTCGTTCTTAACAACAAAAATCTTGCCTTCGGAATTGTGGTAGAAGGTGTACCCAATTGTTTCCTTAGGGTATCCTATGAAGACGCACTTCTCCGATTTGGGTTTGAGCTTCTCAGGCTGAAGCCTTTCGACATAAGCATCACATCCCCAAACTTCAAGAAATGACAGCTTAGGTTTGTTGCCAAACCATAGTTCATACAGTGTCATCTCAACGGACTTCGACAGTGCCCTATTTAAAGTGAATGCAGTTGTCTCTAATGCATACCCCAAAATGATAGTGGTAAATCGATAAGAGACATCATAGATCACACCATATCCAATAAAGTGCGATTGCGATGTTCGGACACACCATTACGCTGTGGTGTTCGAGGTGGCGTGAGTTGTGAAACTATTCCACATTCTTTTAAATGAAGTCCAAACTTGTAACTTAAATATTGTCCTCCATGATCAGATCAAGAAACTTTCTTTTCTTGTTATGATGATTCTCTACTTCACTCTAAAATTCTTTGAACTTTTCAAATGTTTCGGACTTGTGTTACATTAAGTAGATATACCCATATCTGCTCAACTCATCTATGAAGGTCAGAAAAAACGATACCCTCCACGAGCATCAACACTCATCGGACCGCATACATTAGTATGTATTATTTCCAATAAGTCATTAGCTCATTTCATTGTTCCGGAGAACAGAGTTTTAGTCATCTTGCCCATAAGGCATGGCTCTCAAGTATCAGATGATTCATAATCAAGTGATTCCAAAAGTCCATCTTTATGGAGTTTCTTCATGCGCTTTATACCGATATGACCTAAACGGCAGTGCCACAAATAAGTTGCACTATCATTATCAACTTTGCATCTTTTGGCATCAATATTATGAATATGTGTATCATCACGATCAAGATTCAACAGAAATAGACCACTCTTCAAGTGTGCATGACCATAAAAGATATTACTCATATAAATAGAACCATTATTCTCTGATTTAAATGAATAACCGTCTCGCACTAAACAAGATCCAGATATAATGTTCATGCTCAACGCTGGCACCAAATAACAATTATTTAGGTCTAAAACTAATCCTGAAGGTAGATGTAGAGATAGCATGCCGACGGCGATCACATCGACCTTGGAACCATTTCTGACGCGCATGATACGTCTCCAACGTATCTATAATTATTTATTGTTCCATGCTGTTATATTATCATTCTTGGATGTTTTACAATCATTTTGTAGTCATTTTATGTCATTTTTGGTACTAACCTATTGACATAGTGCGCAGTGCCAGTTGCTATTTTCTGCATGTTTTTACATCGCAGCAAATCAATATCAAATGGAGCCCAAATGCAATGCAACTCCTGGAGGATTTTTTGGGCCAGAAGAAGCCAATGGGCCAAGAAAGCACCTGAGGGCCTGCTCGAGGGGAGGAGCACCCACCAGGGTGCGCCAGGAGGCCCAGGCGTGCCCTAGGGGGTTGTGCCCACCTCGGGTGCCCTCCAAACCACCTCTTTGCTCTATAAATACCCAAATATTCCAAAACCCTAGGGGAGTCGACGAAATATTGATCCAGCCGCCGTAGAGTCCAGAACCATCAAGATCCAAACCCCTAGACACCGTCATGGAGGGGTTCACCACTTCCATTGGTGCCTCTCCTATGATGCGTGAGTAGTTCTTTGTAGACCTATGGGTCCGTAGTTAGTAGCTAGATGGCTTCCTCTCTCTCTCTCTTGATTATCAATACAATGGTCTCTTGGAGATCCATATGATGTAAGTCTTTTGGCGGTGTGTTTGTTGGGATCTGATGAACATTGAGTTTATGATCAGATCTATGTTTTTATCCATGAAAGTTATTTGAGTCTTCTTTGATCTCTTATATGCATGATTGCTTATAGCCAAGTATTTCTTCTCTGATATTTGGGTTTTGTTTTGCCAACTTGATCTATTTATCTTGCAATGGCAAGAGGTGCTTTGTAGTGGGTTCGATCTTACAGTGCTTGATCCCAGTGACAGAAAGGGAACTGACATGTATGTATCATTGCTACTAAGGATAACAAGATGAGATCTATATCTGTCACAATAGATAAACGGATCTCGTCTACATCATGTCATCGTTCTTATTGCATTACTCCATTTTCTCATGAACTTAATACACTAGATGCATGCTGGATAGCGGTCGATGTGTGGAGTAATAGTAGTAGATGCAAGCAGGGGTCGGTCTACTAATCTTGGACGTGATACCTATATAATTATCATTGTCTGGATATCATCATGATTATTTGAAGTTCTATCAATTGCCCAACAGTAATTGTTTTCCCACCGTTTGCTATTTTTCTAGAGAGAAGCCACTAGTGAAACCTACGGCCCCCGGGTCTCTTTTCATCATATTTGCCTTTGCGATCTATTTTCTCTTGCATTTATTTTCAGATCTATTAAACCAAAAATACAAAAATACCTTGCTGCAATTTATTTGTTCCGTGATCTATTTATCCTATCTACCACTTTTTACCTCACGTTTTTGCTTATCATGAGGCGCCATACCCGGAAGGGATTGACAACCCCTTTGACACGTCGGGTTGCGAGTATTTGTTATTTGTGTGCAGGTGTTGTTTACGTGGTGTGAGGAGGTTCTCCTACTAGTTCGATAACCTTGGTCTCATCACTGAGGGAAATACCTACCGTCGCTATACTGCATCATCCCTTCCTCTTTGGGGAAATACCGACGTAGTTCTAGCAGACATCAAAAGGAATTTCTGGCGCCGTTGCCGGGGAGGATCACCTCAAGAGAGTCTGCCGTCAACGTGCCTTCTGGCGCCGTTGCCAGGGATGATCTTCAACATCAACCAGGTTCCTAATCCCAAATCTCATCTCCTTGCAATTTACATTATTTGCCATTTGCCTCTCGTTTTCCTCTCCCCGTTTTCACAAAAATTTGCCATTTTATTCACCCCTCTTTCTCATTTCCTTTTTCTCGTCAGATCTCATGTTTTCTTGTGTTGCCATGTGCCTTTTATTTGCTTGCATCTTCGCTTGCTAAAAAATTATTGATATGGATCCTCATCGACTTGCTAATCTTTTCAAAAGGTCCAACTATGATGAACCAATTGCTAGTGAATTGAGTTCACTATATTATCTTTATGAAGTTTTGCTTGAGATTTATGAATCTCAAGATTGTGATGAAGTGTTAAACAAAGAAATTTATGAAGTGATTCATGATAGCTCCTTGAATGAAAAGCATGATTGCAATGATGTTAGTATAAATTCTATTAATGTCAATTGTGTTAATTATATGCAAAACCCCAAGCTTGGGGATGCTAATTTTTATATGTCCACTACTTATTGCAATGATCATGATTGGGGTGATTCTTCTTATGATCTTGAAAATTTATTTAAGCCTCATGATGAATATGTTTGTGATAGTATTGAAAGTGGGTTTGGAAGAGTGTCAACTCTGGGTAATAGTGATCCCACTACTTTGGAGAACGATCAATATTATGAAATTTTTGATAAAAGTGGGTTTGGAGAGGTCATGACTTTAGTTGATGGTAATCCCACTATTTTAGAAGAGTGTCAACTTTGCATGTATGTGGATCATGTTGAGAATATTTTATGTGATAGCTATATTATTGAATTTAATTATGATCCTACATGTAATTACTATGAGAGAGGAAAATATGGTTGTGGGAATTTTCATGTTACTAAATTACCTCTCGTTATGTTGAGATTGTAAATGTTTTATTCCTCTTCTTTGCATATGCTAGATGATTCTTGTCTTGATAATTTGTTTTCTTATAAAATTCCTATGCATAGGAAGTATGTTAGACATAAATTTGTTTTTCACATGTTTCATGATGCTCTCTTTGAGTTTCAATTATTATCTTTTGTGTGAGCATCAATAAAATTATGCCTAGCTAGGGGCGTAAAACGATAGCGCTTGTTGGGAGGCAACCCAATGAATAAAATTTATTTTTGCTTTTTGCTTTCAGTTCTTGAGTGTCAGCACAATCATGCTAATGTTATGATTGTGTTATTTGTGTTTTAGTTAGTGTTTGTGCCAAAGCAATGCCTTTGGGAAGACTTGGGTGAAAGTTTATTTGATCTTGCTAAAAAATAGAAACTTTTGCCCTCACGAGATTCGTTGTCATTTTTTACAGACGAGTGATTTTAAGTTGATTCTTTTTGCATAAGATTAATAGAAAAATTCCTCACGTCCAACAATTTATTTCATAATTTTTGGAGTTATAGAAGATTCTAAGTTTTCAGATTTCTTCAGATTGTTCTGCTTTTGATAGATTCTGTTTTCTTTGCGTTGTGTGCTTGTTTTGATGATTCTATGGTTTTCTTTGATGAGGTTTTTCCATAGAAAAGTTGTAATACAGTAGATATAATGCAAAAACAAAATAAGAATAGGTTTTCTACAGTAATTATACTAGTGGTTTCATTTCTTATACTAACGGATCTCACGAAGGTTTTGATTGAGTTTTGTGTGATTGAAGTTTTCAAGTTTTGGGTTATCTTATGATGGATCAAGGAATAAGGATAAGCAAAAGCCTAAGCTTGGGTGTGCCCGAGGCACCCCAAGATAATATTCAAAGTAGAAAGCAACTAAGCTTGGGGATGCCCCTGAATGGCATCCCCGCTTTCTTCTAACGACCATCGGTATTTTACTTGAAACTATATTTTTATTCGTCACATGATATGTGTTTTGCTTGGAGCGTCTTGTATGATATGAGTCTTTGCTTGTTTTGCTTTGTGTTTTAATTGTCGAGCCCTTGCTGGACACACCCTTTTTAGAGAGCCAAGAATTATGTTATGCTTGCTCCTATGCTTCACTTAAATTTTTAGAGCCATGGACTTGCTCTAGTACTTCACTTATATCTTTTTGAGCCTGGTGTGCTTTGTTAATTTTGAATAAATGCTCTCATGCTTCACTAAGATTTATTTGGGAGTTAGTAAATTTTTAAGAAATTCTATCTTGCTTCACTTAGATTATTTTGAGAGAAATAAAAAAATTATGCTCATGATCTTCACTTATATTTGTTTGAGCTTATCAAAAGCAACATATGAAAATAGTCCCAAAGTGATAGATATCCAAGGAGGATATAATAAAAACTTTCATGAAGATCATTGGATAAAATAAACTTGATTCTTAGTAATGGTTTTGAGATATGACGATATGATATATGAGTCATGTTGATGAGTAATTGTGCTTTAGTAAGAATATTTATGTTAAGGTTTGTGATTCCCTATGCAAGCAAAAAAGTCAATAGTTATGCAATGAAATTTATATCCTACTTATGGTGCATTATTCGGTGTTACTTATGCTTAATTCTTGGGTACAAGATTTTTCGCTTTTTGGTTGGTCGCTTCTCAATCTTTTTGCTAGCCTTCATTTTGCACTACGTATGATCACTACTTGTGCATCCAAAAGCCTTTAAACCAGATTTGCCTTATGAGTCCACTATACCTACCTATATGCGGTGTTTCCATGCCGTTCTAAGCAAATTTGCATGTTCCATCTCTAATGTTCAAAATAAATTTCTTTTTTGTGTGCTCTACTACTCGGGAAGCAGTAAAGGGTAGCCAATATTTTCCATGCTAGATGTGTTATTCTCACGATGAGTGTTTATTCAATTGTCATTGCACGAGAGTACAACAAAGTTATTAGGGATGCCCAGTCCCGAAATGAAAAATGAATTTACTTTATGTTGACAAATAATAAATTCCTTGGAAAGTGTTGGTATGGAAGGCACCCGTGGATACGGCTAGCCATGGAAAGTGAAAGTTATGGTGGAAAAAAGGAATAAAGTTTATTTTCTGTTTGGGAACCGCCTGTGATGTATCTAGCATGGAAAGTGTTGGGATGCTCCAAGTCATTTTCGTTGGTAGGAAAAGTATGACTCTCAAAAATAATTTTATCTTTTAAGCTATGAGCTCTGGCACCTCTACAAATCCCTACTTCCCTCTGCGAATGGCCTTTCTTTTATTTATGCAATTTTTATTTTGAATTTTAGTCTCCATCTTCTCTTATAAAGCACCAACTAAGGGGCACTATGATCATATTTGAGCATTGGGTGTAGCTAATATTCGAGTGTGTTTCATAAATGGATCAATGATTGAGCATGATGGGCTAGGGATAACTTGCTTTAGTGTTGATATTTTAAAAGACATGGTTGCTTGTTGGTATGCTTGAGTATTAAATTCTTCATGTCGAAACTAGACTATTGCTTTGGATCATATAAAAGTCCATATGTCCATGCTATAAAGAAAAGAATGTGATGAGCATGTTAGGCAGCATTCCACATCAAAAATTCTGTTTTTATCATTTACCTACTCAAGGACGAGCAGGAATTAAGCTTGGGGATGTTGATACGTCTCCAACGTATCTATAATTTTTTATTGTTCCATGCTATTATATTATCATTCTTGGATGTTTTACAATCATTTTATAGTCATTTTACACCATTTTTTGGTACTAACCTATTGACATAGTACCCAGTGCCAGTTGCTGTTTTCTGCATGTTTTTTACATCACAGGAAATCAATATCAAACGGAGTCCAAACACAATGCAACTCCTGGAGATTGCTTTTGGGCCAGAAGAAAGCCAATGGGCAAGAAAGCACGTGAGGGGCTGCTCGAGAGGAGCAGCACCCACCAGGGTGCGCCAGGAGTCCCATGCGCACCCAGGGGGTTGTGCGCACCTCGAGTGCCCTCGAACCGCCTCTTTGCTCTATAAATACCTAAATATTCCAGAATCCCTAGGGGAGTCGACGAAATATTGATCCAGCCGCCGGAGAGTCCAGAACCACCAAGATCCAATCTAGACACCGTCATGGAGGGGTTCACCACTTCCATTGGTGCCTCTCCTATGATGCGTGAGTAGTTATCTGTAGACCTACGGGTCCGTAGTTAGTAGCTCGATGGCTTCCTCTCTCTCTCTCTCTCTCTCTCTCTCTCTCTCTCTCTCTCTTGATTATCAATACAATGGTCTCTTGGAGATCCATATGATGTAAGCCTTTTGGCGGTGTGTTTGTTGGGATCCGATGAACTTTGAGTTTATGATCAGATCTATGTTTTTATCCATAAAAGTTATTTGAGTCTTCTTTGATCTCTTATATGCATGATTGCTTATAACCTCGTATTTCTTCTCCGATATTTGGGTTTTGTTTGGCCAACTTGATCTATTTATCTTGCAATGGCAAGAGGTGCTTTGTAGTGGGTTCGATCGTATGGTGCTTGATCCTAGTGACAGAAAGGGAACTGACACATATGTTCGTTGCTACTAAGGATAACAAGATGAGATCTATATCTGCCGCAATACATAAACGGATCTCGTCTACATCATGTTATCGTTCTTATTGCATTACTCCATTTTCTCATGAACTTAATACACTAGATGCATGCTGGATAGCGGTCGATGTGTGGAGTAATAGTAGTAGATGCAGGCAGGAGTCGGTCTACTAATCTTGGACGTGATGCCTATATAATGATCATTGTCTAGATATCATCATGATTATTTGAAGTTCTAGCAATTTCCCAATAGTAACTGTTTTCTATTTTTCTCGAGAGAAGCCACTAGTGAAACCTATGCCCCCCAGGTCTCTTTTCATCATATTTGCCTTTGTGATCTATTTTCTCTTGCATTTATTTTCAGATCTATTAAACCAAAAATACAAAAATACCTTTCTGCAATTTATTTGTTTTGTGATATATTTATCCTATCTACCACTTTTTACCTCACGTTTTTGCCTATCTTTAGGCGCGATACCCGGAAAGGATTGACAACCCCTTTAACACGTCGGGTTGCGAGTATTTGTTATTTGTGTGCAGGTGCTATTTACATGGTGTGAGGAGGTTCTCCTACTAGTTAGATAACCTTGGTCTCATCACTAAGGGAAATACCTACCGTGGCTATACTGCATCATCCCTTCCTCTTTGGGGAAATACCGACGTAGTTCTAGTAGACATCAGCGCATCGTCACCTCGTCCTTAGCCAATCTTCATTTAATCTGTAGTCCCTGCTTCGAGTTACAAATATGAGCAACCGAACCGGTATCACATACCCTCGCACTACTAGGAGAATTAGTAAGGTACACATCAATAACATGTATATCAAATGTACCTGTGTTCACTTTGTCATCCTTCTTATTCGCCAAATACTTGGGGTAGTTCCGCTTCCAGCGACTAGTCCCTTTGCAGTAGAAGCACCCAGTTTCAGGCTTGGGTCAAGCTTTGGGTTTCTTCCCGGAAGTGAAAACTTGCTTTTCATTCTTCTTGAAGTTCCCCTTCTTTTTACCCGTGCCCTTCTTCTTGAAACTAGTGGTTTTGTTAACCATCAGCACTTGATGCTCCTTCTTGATTTCTACCTCCGCAGCCTTTAGCATCGCGAAGAGCTCAGGAATAGTCTTTTCCATCCCTTGCATATTGTAGTTCATCACGAAGCCTTTGTAGATTGGTGGCAGTGATTGAAGAACTCTGTCAATGATACAATCATCTGGAAGATTAACTCCCAGCTGAGTCAAGTGATTATGGTACCCAGACATTCTGAGTATGTGTTCACTAACAGAACTATTCTCCTCCATCTTGCAGCTATAGAACTTGTTGGAGACTTCATATCTCTCAACTCGGGCATTTTCTTGAAATATTAACTTCAACTCCTGGAACATCTCATATGGTCCATGACGTTCAAAACGTCGTTGAAGTCCTGATTCTAAGTCGTAAAGCATGGCACACTGAACTTACGAGTAGTCATCAGATCAAGCTTGCCAGGCGTTCACAACGTCAGCTTCTGCTCCTGCAGCAGGCCTTGCACCCAGTGGTGCATCAAGGACATAATTCTTCTATGCAACAATGAGGATAATCCTCAAGTTACGGACCCGGTCCGTGTAGTTGCTACCATCATCTTTCAACTTAGCTTTCTCTAAGAACACATTAAAATTCAAAGGAACGGTAGCACGGGCCATTGATCTACAACATAGATATGCAAAAAAACTATTAGGACTAAGTTCATGATAAATTAAGTTCAATTAATCATACTACTTAAGAACTCCCACTTAGATAGACATCCCTCTAGTCATCTAAATGATACGTGATCCAAATCAACTAAACCATGTTCGATCATCACGTGAGATGGAGTAGTCATCAATGGTGAACATCTCTATGTTTATCATATCTACTATATGATTCACGTTTGACCTTTTGCTCTCTAGTGTTCTGAGGCTATAGCTATATATGCTAGGCTCGTCAAGTTTAACCTGAGTATTCCACATGTGCAAAACTGGCTTGCACCCATTGTATTTGAACGTAGAGCTTATCACATCCGATCATCACGTGGTGTCTCAGCACGAAGAACTTTCGCAATGGTGCATACTCGGGGAGAACACTTATACCTTGAAATTTTAGTAAGGGATCACCTTATAATGCTACCGCCGTACTTAGGAAAATAAGATGCAGAAAAGATAAACATCTCACGCAATCAAAATATGTGACATGGTATGGCCATCATCATCTTGTGCTTTTGAACTCGATCACCAAAGCAACATCATGATCTCCATAATCACCGTCTTTACACCTTGATCTCCATCGTAGCATCGTGGTCGTCTCGCCAACTATTGCTTCTACGACTATCGCTACCGCTTAGTGATAAAGTAAAGCAATTACATAGCATTTGTATTTCATACAATAAGGCGACAACCATATGGCTCCTGCCAGTTGCCGATAACTTTTACAAAACATGGTCATCTCATACAACATCTACATATCACATCATGTCTTGACCATATCACATCACAAGCATGCCCTGCAGAAACAAGTTAGACGTCCTCTACTTTGTTTGTTGCAAGTTTTACATGGCTGCAACGGGCTTCTAGCACGAACCGTAAATACCTACGGCACAAAAACCACAACGGTAATTTATCAATTTTGTTGTTTTAACCTTCACAAGGACCGACCGCAGTCAAATTCGATTCAACAAAAGTTGGAGAAACAGACACCCGCCAGCCACCTTTATGCAAAACTAGTTGCATGTTTGTCGGTGGAACCGGTCTCATGAACGCGGTCATGTAAGGTTGGTCCGGGCCACTTCATCCAACAATACCGCCGAATCAAAATAAGACATTAGTGGTAAGCAGTATGACGATCACCGCCCACAACTCTTTGTGTTCTACTCGTGCATATCATCTACGCATAGTCCTGGCTCGGATGCCACTATTGGGAAACGTAGCATGCAATTTCAAAAAAAATCCTACGCTCATGCAAGATCTATTGTAACATCCCAATTATCAATTTGGATATTATACATAGATCATCATATGCATATAATATTTATTCTTGCATTTGGTTGAGATCCTAGAAATATTAAACAACTCAAGGACCCAAGGAGAGAGTTGGAGGTTTCACAAAATTCATATTGGAATTTATTTCAAATTTGAAGAAAGGATCAATTTGATTTTATTATTTTTCTCTCCAATTACTTCCAATAATAAAAAATTATGAGAGAAGATAATATGACTTCTTCAACCCAAGAGAGATATTGGAGAAAGAATTTTAAAATCAAATTATGATTTTATTGGTATTTTATTTGCTATTTTATTTGAATTAGAAAAATATTGCATTTTTTGAAAATTGCATCTTAGTCCAGAAAAATGTTGATCTTATCCTAAATATTAGGTTTGGACGGTGAAAATTGTTTCTGGGTTTTTTAGATTTTTTTATATTTTATTAGGATTTTTCTTTCGGGCGAAATTTATTTTTTTTAAAACAACTTCCCGCCTGACTGGGCCGAAGGCCCAGCCGATTTGGTCGGCCCGCCGTTGCGCCACCCTCCTCCTCCGACTCGGGACTGGAGTCCCGAGCAAGCCCGCCGCAGCCGCCATGTCCGGCCTGGACACGGGCACCGCTGCCCCCTCCCGCAAGCCACATCCGCCTCTTGCCCCCCCCCTAAATAGCGACCCCCGAGGCCCCTTGGACCCCGAGCCAGCCGCAGCCGCTACCAGCTTCCGCCGCTGCTGCCGTCGCCTCGCGCCGCCCCGCGCCGCACCCCGCCGTCTGCCGCCGACGCCGCCACCCCGCAGCCCCGCGCCGCCGTCCGCCAGAGCAGTCGCCTCGCCGTCTCGCCGGAAATCGCCGTCGACCCTGCTGTTTTTCGCCGGTTTTAGGTAAAAACCTAGATCGGTTTTTTAGGGTTTTGTCGGTTCATTTCGGTCCTTTGGTTTTTGATTGGTTTTTTTGGGTTCGTTAGCGAATGTTCTCTGGTTCGTTTGTTTTAACAAACAGTATTCACTAGATTTGTTCTATTAGCGAACGTTCGCACCGTAGGATTTTTCATTTTAGTTTATTTTCGGCCAGGGACCTATCTGCGGATAGTTTTATTGCGATTTAGCCCCTGATCTTTAAACTAGCATAACTTTTTACTCGTTTATCCAAATTAGATCAAACTAGCGCCTAAATCTTCGTATCGTTCTGTTCTTTCCAGTTAACCAACTTAAACATGATTTTGGAACTGTAAAATTTGAGTATAGTCCAGATTAATAAACAATCTTGTTTTGTTCGTACTTTGAGTTTCGTTGCTCCGTTTGAGTTGAATCTTTTTGCAAATCATAGCTAATCACATGTACCTACTGTTAAGATCTAATACACATGATAATGATGCTGTTAGGTTTGACTTTTGTTTGTTTAAGTCGTTTGCTTGTTTCGTGTTCGATTTGGTTCTTTTCTCAGTTTTTCTCATCTTTTATTTGAGTGATTGCTTATGTATGCTATTGTTTGTCTACGCTAGATTACCCGGAGTGCGAAGCTTGTTACTACGATTCTCTAGAGTTTGCAGATCGTCATCAAGGCAAGTTACACTTTGATCATAGTCTTTTATACCTGGTTTTTACTACACAGTAGTTCTGCCCCTCAAATATTTGCATGAGTAGGATTGGGAACATGGGGTTTTCGTTGTAGTACTTGAGGTAGGAACCTAATACCTTTTGATCACCCCAGGAATATACGTTATTGTAGGTGGAAAACGACACATATGGGATCACTGGAATCCCTACTACAGTCGGCGGGCGCGAAGTTGTGGAAAGAGCGGGTCTAGGAGCCAGCACAAAGATCGTTTACCCAGGTTCGGGCCGCGAGGATGCGTACTACCCTAGTCATGCTTTGGTGTATATTTGAGTGTTCTTGAACTAGCTACGGTGTGTGCATAGTCCAAAAGAGTCGAATCCTCTCCAGTATGCCTCGGGCCTCCTTTTATAGTCAAAGGGGGCGCCACAGTGGCACACAGGAGGTGGAAAGGTATATAGTGTACAAGTTTATCGCCTGTCATTACGGGACAAAATGCATTCAATTCGCTCCTTAGGTGTCCCCTTACTTTATTGGGGATGGTAACGAGGCCCGTCCCGTCCGCCACCGCTTCGCCTTGCTTCGACACGCGTCCAGGCCAACGAGGCATGCAGTGCCATGTACGCGGGCAGGCTGCTGAGTTGGCACGGTGGCAGTGTCTTCACGAAGATCTGCATGCCACCATGCAGGTGCTTGCTGAGTCGGTCTAGAGTCCGCACGTCGCCACGTAGGTGCTCGCCTAGCTGGCTGGGCTGGCAGCTGCATGGGAACGGCGGTGGAGTCTTGGCAGATGTGGGCCCGGCGGCGGCCCCGCTGACGTCCTCGGCAAGGGCCTTGCCGGGGTCCCGGCAAGGGTCTTGCCGTGATATCGCGGTCGTCCCCGGCAAGGATCCTGCCGGAGGTCTCATGGATTTCCTCGGCAAGGATCTTGCCGAGGATAATCGCCTTCTGGTCCTCATCTGATCTTGCGTGTTTATGATCTTCACGAAGATCTGCATGCCACCATGGAAGTGCCTCCCGAGCCTTAGTTCCAATGTGGTTGATGGCGTTGGAACCCTTGGGCTCAAGGGTGTCACGCTCTGCTGGCACTGGGCAAGTTGCCCCAACAAGGCTATTGCCGGGGCTGCGGGGGCTGTCCCGGCAAGGGTCTTGCCGGGGGAGTCTACCTCGCCCTCTTGCTTTTTGTGTCTCTAGTCTTGGCGTTGCTTTGATTGTCTTGTGCCTTCAGCTTCCCTCCTCTGCCCTGCTAAGTGTTGCCGCGGGCGCGGCTCTGACTGTCGTGCACAAGTAAAGGGGTACAAAGGAGAGCCCCTACTTTTGTATACCGACAGTTATGTTTATTTATTGCTTAGCCATGCTCGTAGACGGGTATTGGATCGTGATTCACACATGGAAGTTTGAGAGTTATTTAATCATGGATAACATTAAGGTGGCAACTTTAATATACATCTGGGTGGATTGGTTGAGGTACTTGGGGAATCCAGTGTTGCCTATTTTGGGAAATCCCGGAGTACCCGTATGATTTTTCCTATGGTTCGCCACCCAGGCTCAAAGGGATCATGTCAGGTCCCCGACTCGATGTCACATCGATCTAGCCGGTAACACCTCATATCACTTTGCGGCCTCACGCACGGTATCCCCACGGGTGTCGCCTTACCTTTGCCCGGGACCGTTTGCGCATTTTGGCTCACGTATATGATAGTGTCGCTAGCATCCATATGATAAAGAGCCCGGGCTGACATGACTAGTCGTAAACCCAAAGTGGCACATACTTACAGGGACAGGCATCCATGACCCAGCTTCGAACGTGTCGATCATCAGCAAGTGGCTCCTGGCTGTAGCACTGGGCTAGCAGGACTCCGGTAAACCGGGCTGTAGCGGGCTAACAGGACTCCGGTACTCAAAGCGTGACATTTCCCCGAAGGGACAGACACAGGAACGAAGAAGGACACATGCCGGCCAGCCTAAGTGTTCCAGAGCAGTAGCAAGCTACCATGGCTCAGCGGTAACACTAGGAGACATTTCCCGGTAAGAGAGGCTACTAAAGATAAACAACTAGATAGTCAGATCCCACACATATCAAGCATTTCAATCATACACACAATATGCTCGATATGTGCAAATACAACGAAGCATCACAACATGACTCTATGACACAAGTACTTTATTTAAGGCTCAGAGAGCCATACATAACATACACAAAGGTACGGGTCTCACGACCCAACATACAAGTCATACAGTCATACAAACCGGCAGCGGAAGTAACTTGTCTGAGTACAGACAACTAGTAAAATAAAAGAGGCTTGGGAAGCCTAGCTATACTACAAGGTCCTTCACAAGCTCAGGGTCACCACCTGGGTCTTTCAGCCTACTCGTTGATGTCAACGTCTACATAGAACCCATCAGAAGGGGTTGCAGCGTCTTCTGTAAAAAATGTAAATTATAGCAACATGAGTACAAAGGTACTCAGCAAGACTTACATCAGATCCTACATACATGCTTAGTATCAAGAAGGGTTGGTGGAG
>NC_041381.1:287621341-287630693 GCF_002162155.2 Triticum dicoccoides | reverse complement strand
GGCGATGCAGGGCTTCCGGGGAGCTGTGGAGCGGTGGGGAGGAAGAGGGGGTCGTGGCGGAGCTTCTGAGCTAGTCGGGGGAGCGAGGGGTGGCCGGAGATGGCTGCTACGGCGAATGGCGGCGACGGTGGTGCTCGGCCGTGTGAATGAGAGAGCGAGGGAGAGGAGGGAAGAGTCGGGAGAGAGTGAGAGAGAGCAGGGGGGGATCGGGACGGCCTGCGGGAGTCTTCCACGCGGCCAGGAGCTCGTCGGCAAGCAGGAGGTGGCCGCGCGGCCGTGCGCGTGCGAGCACGCAGCAGCTTCGGGGCGAGGGGAGGAAGACGACGGAGGGCTGGAGTGGTGGGCTGGGCCGGCTGCTGGCTGGGCCGGCCAGCTGGCTGGGCCGCACAGTGGAGGAGCCCAGGTAAGCTCCTCCTGTTATATATTTTTCTGTTTCTGTTTTTATTTAATATATCTGCAACTTTGTTGAATTTAATAAAATACCTAGGCAACTTCAAAAATCACCAAATCACTCCTGGTCCATAGTTGGATTATTTCCAACATGAAACATTTTAGTTTGGAGGTATTTGAGCATTTAAATATTTTATATAATTTTAAATGCCCAAATTCAAATATTTATGAATTAATTCAAAAACCCTAAGATGGCCTAGGAAAATGTGCACCACTTTTGGCAGAGGTTCTGAACCAAGACAAAAATGATGGGCATTTTAGAAGGGCATTTCAGGTTCATTGAAAATTATTTTAGTAAACCCTAGTGTGTTTCAGAGGGGACTGGGGGTTCTGTCATCCCCATTTCAAGTTTCTGATGAAAGAGTAAACATGATGCAACACTCTAATGCATGACTAGCTAGGGTGTGACAACTCACCCCCACTCAAAAGAATCTCATCCCGAGATTTGGGTTCCTCCGGGAGGAAGGCGGGATACTCGAGTCGAAGACGATCCTCCCTTTCCCAAGTTGCTTCATCCTCAGAATGGTGCGACCATTGAACCTTGAGAAACTTGATATTATGACGTCGCGTGGTACGTTCGGCTTGATCGAGGATACGAATGGGGTACTCTCGATATGTAAGGTTATCTTGGAGATCAAGCGTTTCGTGGTCCACTCCACGGATAGGATCCGAGAAGCAACGCCTGAGTTGAGAAACGTGGAAGACATCATGAACTCTGGAGAGGTGCGGAGGTAGTTCCAATTGGTAGGCAACTTCTCCTCGTTTGGCGAGAATGCGAAAAGGTCCAATGTAACGAGGAGCCAATTTGCCTTTGATACCGAAACGATGGGTTCCCTTCAGAGGGGTGACCCGAAGATAAGCCTTCTCATCAACCTTGAAAGTCATAGCCTTATGTTTTCGGTCATATTGACTCTTTTGACGAGACTGGGCTGTTTTCAACTTTTCACGAACGATGCGAACTTGTTCTTCTGCTTCCTGAATCATATCCGGGCCAAAGAATTGTCTTTCCCCGGTCTCTGACCAGTTAAGGGGTGTTCGACACCGTCGTCCATAGAGAACTTCAAAAGGGGCTTTACCCAAGCTAGATTGATAGCTGTTGTTATAAGCGAATTCGGCAAATGGAAGGCACTTCTCCCAATCCATTCCGAATGAGATAACAGAGGCTCGAAGCATGTCTTCTAGAATCTGGTTGACGCGTTCCACTTGACCGCTCGACTGAGGGTGGAAGGCGGTGCTAAAGGAGAGACGGGTTCCCATAGCATTTTGGAAACTTTCCCAAAATCGAGAGGTGAAAAGACTTCCTCGATCCGAGTTAATTTCCAAAGGAACACCATGGAGGGACACTATTCGGGAGATGTATAAGTCTGCCAATTGACTAGCGGTTATACTCTCACGAACAGGTAAGAAATGGGTACTTTGGAAAGACGATCGACAACGACAAAGATAGCATTATTCCCTCTCTTGGTCCTGGGAAAACCGGTAATGAAATCCATACCGATTTTATCCCATTTCCATTCAGGAATAGCTAAGGGTTGAAGGGTGCCAGCAGGCCGTTGATGCTCTGCTTTAACACGACGACAGACGTCGCAATTTGCAACATACTGAGCAATTTCTCTCTTCATCCTAGTCCACCAGAACCTCTGGCGTAGGTCCTGATACATCTTAGTACTACCGGGATGAATGGTGAGAGGAGATTCATGAGCCTTCTTAAGGATCAACTGCCGTAGATGCTGGTTCTTGGGAACCACTAGACGGTTCTCAAAGTACACAACACCATGATCATTTGTGGAGAAACAACTAGCACCTCCGCTAGCAATGTTCTCCTTGATCTTAGCTATTCCCTTATCTCGCTTCTGGGCAGCAATGATTTGATCCGTAAGAGTAGGTTTCGCCACCAAGGTGGAAAGAAATCCTTGAGGAACAATGTGAAGGTTAAGCTTCCGAAATTCCTCATGGAGAAGCGGTTGACTTTGTTGTAACATCAGATTGTTACAATAAGATTTACGACTTAGCGCATCAGCCATGACGTTGGCTTTCCCTGGGGTGTAGGTTATTCCTAAGTCGAAATCTGTGATCAACTCGACCCAACGTCTTTGCCTGAGATTCAAATCCGGTTGGGTGAAGATGTACTTCAGACTTTGGTGATCAGTGAATATTTCGCAACGATTACCGAGGAGGTAATGTCGCCAGGTCTTAAGTGCATAGACTACGGCTGCAAGCTCTAGATCATGAGTGGGATAATTCTCCTCATGTGGGTGCAATTGCCGTGAAGCGTAGGCAATTACGTGTCGATCTTGCATGAGAATGCAACCTAGTCCTTGTCGCGAGGCGTCGCAGTAGATAACAAAGTCCTTGGAGAAGTCTGGCGGTACCAGTACGGGAGCAGAAGTCAGGCGTCTTTTCAGTTCCTGAAAGCTGTGCTCACATTGTGGAGTCCACTCGAACTTCTTATCTTTCTTGAGGAGTTCGGTTAGAGGTTTGGCAACTTTGGAGAAGTTCTCGACAAAGCGACGACAATAGCTCGCTAAGCCCAGAAAACTCCGAACTTGCTTGACTGATTCAGGTGGAGTCCAATTAAGGACGGCTTGAACTCGCTCAGGGTTAACAGCAATACCTTTACCAGATATTACATGACCCAAATAGGTCACTTCTGACAACCAGAATTCACATTTAGAAAATTTGGCATAAAGTCGATGCTCTCGAAGTTTCTGCAACACTAGCCTTAGATGTTCGGCATGTTCTTCCTCGTTCTTGGAGTAGATGAGTATATCATCGAGGTAAACCACGACGAACTTATCCAAATACTCCATGAAGATTGAGTTCATTAACCGAGAAAAGGTGGCTGGAGCGTTGGTTAATCCGAAAGACATGACGGTGTACTCGTATTGGCCATAACGAGTAACAAAGGCCGTTTTAGGAATGTCCCCGTTTCTGATTTTGATTTGATGGTAGCCCAACCTCAAATCCATCTTGGAGAAGACTGAGGATCCAGCGAGCTGATCATACAGGTCGTTGATCCTGGGAAGTGGATATTTGTTCTTGATTGTGACCAAATTGACAGGTCGGTAATCTACAACCATCCGGTCCGTACCATCCTTCTTCTTGAGGAATAGGACGGGGCAAGCCCACGGAGATGAGCTAGGTCGGATGAAACCCTTTTTCAAGGACTCATCGAGTTGCTTCTTAAGCTCGGCTAGTTCTAGGGGTGCCATCTTATAAGGTCTTCTAGCAATCGGAACGGTTCCTGGAATGAGGTCTATTACGAACTCAACATCCCTGTCAGGTGGAACACCTGGCAATTCTTCTGGGAAGACATCCGGGAAGTCATGGACTACCGGAACGTCCTCAAGGTCTGGCAAAGGGCTGGCGTTAAGAGAATATAATTGTCGCTTGGCTATTCGGGTCAAGACATTGACTATCTTCCCCG
This sequence comes from Triticum dicoccoides, assembly GCF_002162155.2. Classification (NCBI taxonomy): domain Eukaryota; kingdom Viridiplantae; phylum Streptophyta; class Magnoliopsida; order Poales; family Poaceae; genus Triticum; species Triticum dicoccoides. Next base: position 287,626,816 of record NC_041381.1, on the reverse strand, counting down.
AAGGATGGGTGAGTTGAACAGTCCTAGAGAAGCAATCAATTTGGGCATGATGAGCCGACATCCAGTCCATACCCAAAATGATATTAATATCTGAAGATTTAAGGGCTATCAAAGACGCGAGGAAAACAAGTCTGTCGACTTGGATTTCATTTCCATGGCTTACTCGAGAAGTTTTCCATTTGGATCCCGGAGTTTGAATTACCATAGAGGTTGGCATATCACCGAATGCGACGTTATGCAAACGAGCATAATTTTCAGATATAAAAGAATGAGAGGCTCCTGTATCGAAAAGAACAGATGCCAGGTGGCAATTAACAAGAAGCGTACCGAGAACGACGTTGGGATCCTCTTGAGCTTCTTCGGCAGAAATACAATTGACATGGCCACGTGAAGCGGGGACCGGCTTGGCGTGGAATATTTTTCCTGTCGGCTTGCCACGGCCAGCAGCTTTAGCAGATTGATTGGGGTTGGTCTGGGGACACTCACGCATATAGTGGCCAGATTCCCCACACTTGAAACAAGTCACGGAACTGGTACGTGGAGGAGCATTGTTAGTTGGACCCCCATAGGGCTTGGCTGGAGCAGACTGTTGAACGGGGCGAGGCGCCTGAAAGGATGGCCTCGGTGTGAACCTGGGTGGCAGGGCGGTGTTGGGTACCCACACGCGGCGCTTCTGAGGACCAGCACCGGATGAGGAACCCATATCACGGCCATGCTTGCGTGTTGCGTCATAGTCAGTCTGACCAGTTTCAGCACTGATGGCTTTGTTGACAAGTTTCTGAAAAGATGTGCACTCATGCAGACGGAGGTCGCGGCGAAGCTCAGGACTAAGGCCCTTACGGAACCTTGCTTGCTTCTTGGCGTCAGTAGAAACTTCCTCGGTTGCATATCGTGTGAGGTTACCAAACTCCCTGCTGTAAGCATCCACAGAGAGTCGGCCTTGGGTGAAACTGCAAAATTCTTCACGTTTACGGTCCATGAGACCCTCCGGAATGTGATGTTCACGGAAAGCCTCACTGAACTCAGCCCAAGTAGTGACATGGACCGCTGGGCGCATAGCTCCATAATTCTCCCACCATAGACTGGCGGGGCCTTCAAGATGATATGCAGCAAAGGTGACCTTGTCAGCCTCCGCCACCAGCGCGGAACGCAGTTTGTGAGAGATACTGCGAATCCAGTCATCAGCGTCGAGAGGCTCGACGGAGTGGTGGAACGTGGGTGGATGTAATTTGATAAAATCACCGAGTGACACCACGTTAGTCCTCTGATGGTGTGCCGTGTTCTGTTCAATACGCTCTAACAAACGGTTGGTCTCCCGCTTGTTTCTCTCAGCTTCCATCATAACCTCGGCTAGTGAAGGAGGATGAGGCAGATTTACATCCCTGGCTTCACTGCCTTCGGCCTGCTCTTGAGAAGCAGGGTTAGCGCGCGTGTTGACCATCCTAGGTAAACAAGACAATGATTTAGTCAGGATGATAAAATTCCGACATAGGATAAAAATGCAAGGAATAACTCGAAATGCAAGATGATCATCCGTATGACATGGTAAAAACAGAACTGCTTCTTTTATTCCATCGTCATACACACCATACAGAGTTTAGTACAAGACCAAACAAAGTACTATTACGGTGAAAAGAGGATTACATCTCATCGGAGGCATTCCAAGCTCCTATACATTATTTTCCTACACCTCCGGAAGGAGTACAAACTAGGTCATATCCCACGAGTCACGCGGGACGATAGACGACACAGCTAGTGCGAACTAGTGATACTACCACTAACTCAGACCGATCTGTAGTAGTCCTCGTAAAAGTCACCTCCATAGCCTGGGAGCTCAACATGATCATCCGGAAACAGACGATCTCGCGGAGCTTGTGGACCATAGGGGCTAGGATGAGGCCTTGGACCAACAAACGGTGGCCTGTGGGGACCGCGAGGTGGGGTGATGCCTCCTACATCACGCCAAACCATCACGTCTGGCAGAGCAGATCTCACAGGATAGAGATCGCGCATATCTGAATATCCAGCTTGCACCGCCGGTGCGAACCGAGTCAAAGTGGCCCAGTAGTCAGCACGGGTATTGAAGAGCTCTAACCTCAAGGCCCGATTTTCACGGTCCTTATCCTCGAGCATCTCGGCAGTGGTGCGAGTCCGTGAATCCTCCTAAGTGGGGTCAGCATAGATAGCCTGGAGATACCCTTGTGCTCCCGGAAGTGATCCTGGCATATACCGGAAATCAGAGTCCCGAAATAGACCAGATCTGACTCGCATAATGGTCATCATAGAGTAGGCGGCGTCCTGCACAGCCATCTCAATAGTAACCCCGAGTCCATAAGAGCAGTGAAGAGGCTCGGTGGATCCAGGATAAGATGGAAATATCCTGACAGTGCAGAGATATTGGCTTTGATTAAAGTCTCGGAATTGCTCTTCGACCGTGTACTCAGGATACCAGCGGTATCCAGCCTCAGTCATTACCCTGACCAACTTGGCAGTATGGCCGGGTACATCTAGGCATCGAGTCAGGCGAACCACTTGATTGAGGTCGCGAGTGGCCATCTGAAAGCATAAACATAATGCAAAGGCATTAGAATTTCTAGCAAAATTTTGGCAGCATAACAGCTGTAAATGCTCAAGAAGGATTTTGAGACATTTGACAAAGGATTACACACACACTCATCATCATCATAACAAGGTTCTGAATCCATTCTAACAACATAATGTGGTAGTAGAACTGAACTAGGCTTGTATCCATCAAACTTATAAGGTACTACTGATTAGTAACACGTGATCCTGATAGAGAGAATAGGTCCTAATTCCTTAACCCCCGGTGGAAGAATGGACTGACTCAGATCAGAATGTCATAAGATAAAGGAGTAAAAAGAGCCTTACGTTCCAACCCACAAACAATTCCCCTACATATAACTAAAGAATTTCTAGACTCAACATCGACCAGTTTGGCTTGGAGAACCTACAGGCAGTCCGGCTCTGATGCCAACGCTGTCAGGTCCTCGACTCGATGTCACATCGATCTAGCCGGTAACACCTCATATCACTTTGCGGCCTCACGCACAGTATCCCCACGGGTGTCGCCTTACCTTTGCCCGGGACCGTTTGCGCATTTTGGCTCACGTATATGATAGTGTCGCTAGCATCCATATGATAAAGAGCCCGGGCTGACATGACTAGTCGTAAACCCAAAGTGGCACATACTTACAGGGACAGGCATCCATGACCCAGCTTCGAACGTGTCGATCATCAGCAAGTGGGTCCGGGCTGTAGCACTGGGCTAGCAGGACTCCGGTAAACCGGGCTGTAGCGGGCTAACAGGACTCCGGTACTCAAAGCGTGACATTTCCCCGAAGGGACAGACACAGGAACGAAGAAGGACACATGACGGCCAGCCTAAGTGTTCCAGAGCAGTAGCAAGCTACCATGGCTCAGCGGTAACACTAGGAGACATTTCCCGGTAAGAGAGGCTACTAAAGATAAACAACTAGATAGTCAGATCCCACACATACCAAGCATTTCAATCATACACACAATATGCTCGATATGTGCAAATACAACGAAGCATCACAACATGACTCTATGACACAAGTACTTTATTTAAGGCTCAGAGAGCCATACATAACATACACAAAGGTACGGGTCTCACGACCCAACATACAAGTCATACAGTCATACAAACCGGCAGCGGAAGTAACTTGTCTGAGTACAGACAACTAGTAAAATAAAAGAGGCTTGGGAAGCCTAGCTATACTACAAGGTCCTTCACAAGCTCAGGGTCACCACCTGGGTCTTTCAGCCTACTCGTTGATGTCAACGTCTACATAGAACCCATCAGAAGGGGTTGCAGCGTCTTCTGTAAAAAATGTAAATTATAGCAACATGAGTACAAAGGTACTCAGCAAGACTTACATCAGATCCTACATACATGCTTAGTATCAAGAAGGGTTGGTGGAGCTATTGCAGCAAGCCAGCTTTGACTCTTGGCTAGACTATCCCACGAGACTCCAACTTGAAATGGTTTTGCGCACACGAGTCCACTACTCACCAATTCAATACACTACCGAGGATCCGCCTCCGTCTTCCTACGGAAGAGCCATCCTCGGCACTCACACTTATCTTGAGGCTTTTAACAGTTTCCATTTACTTGTCTATGAACTGTATAGGCAACCAAGTAGTCCTTTACCGCGGACGCGGCTATTCGAATAGATCATGTTAACCCTGCAGGGGTGTACTTCTTCATACACGCTCTCACCACTTACCGTCGTTTACACGACATGTACTCGGCAACCTTCAAGCGGAAGCCCAACGTGGGTGTCGGCCACGACCTACCTAATCACCTAAGCCTCTAGTCCAGGTTTATCGCCTATCCAGGTTCCATCCGCAGGGAGTCCGGCCGAGGTTTCCCATACGGCCCCGAACGATGTGAACAGGGTTCCCGAGATACCTAACGGGTATTCGGTACATCGTGCCACGTACCTACCGCATCACAGCCCACCCCTACGGTTAGCGCTGTCCACGGCCTCCAGTAGGCTACAAACACCAGAAACTACTTGCAACTCCTGGACGGAGAACTAGGGTGAATAAGAAGCCGAGAGGGTCCATTGGTTTCGGGCCCAATGCATGGTAGTAGCTGATTCTTAAATCACACATACAGATCTCAGTGCTTAAGGTCGGCTTCAATGAAACAACCCACCATGTACTCCTACATGGCCTCTCATCGATACCTTTACCAAATCGTGTTCACCACACCACTCTCATTACCGACATAAACATTTCACTCTAGCCCATCACCCAGATGAACTAGACCTGACACGACTCTAAGCATAGCAGGCATAGCAAGGTAGGAACAACACATACATATGGCTCAAACAACTCCTACACATGCTAGTGGGTTTCATCTAGTTACTGTGGCAATGACAGGTCATGCAGAGGAAATGGGTTCAACTACCGTAGCACACAGCAGTTTGAAACGCGTTGTCTTAATGCAGTAAAAGAGAGCAGGAGCGAGAACATGGGATGGTATCGACATGATCAAATGGTTGGTTGCTTGCCTGATGGTTCGATGCACTGATACGGTTCTTCGTTAGGGTAATCACGGTACTCTTCGGGGACAGAACCTGCCGCAGAGAGCACCGATTCACAAACATTACCAAACAGTATGCAACAATATGATGCATGCATGAGACATGGCAAAATGAGTGTATTGGGCTAATGCAACTAAAACCAGAAGGGTTTGAACAAATTTGAATCAAGGATTCAAATTTCAAATTCAAATATGGCCTTTTAAAGTGCTTTTCCTTGTTCTGCTTAAAACATCAATTTAACTTGTTTGATCATGCATGAAAATAGTACAGATGGATAGATTGGATTTTTCTGATCATTTTTCATATATAATTTGTCCAATTTGGAGTTACAGAATAAAAGTTATGAATTTTTGAAGTTTAAATAATATTCTGGAATTTCCTG
>NC_041381.1:287532947-287620064 GCF_002162155.2 Triticum dicoccoides | reverse complement strand
GACGATGGTCGGAGCCCGAAGAGGGGAACGGCGACGTGGCGGCGATGCAGGGCTTCCGGGGAGCTGTGGAGCGGTGGGGAGGAAGAGGGGGTCGTGGCGGAGCTTCTGAGCTAGTCGGGGGAGCGAGGGGTGGTCGGAGATGGCTGCTACGGCGAATGGCGGCGACGGTGGTGCTCGGCCGTGTGAGAGAGAGAGCGAGGGAGAGGAGGGAAGAGTCGGGAGAGAGTGAGAGAGAGCAGGGGGGGATCGGGACGGCCTGCGGGAGTCGTCCACGCGGCCAGGAGCTCGTCGGCAAGCAGGAGGTGGCCGCGCGGCCGTGCGCGTGCGAGCACGCAGCAGCTTCGGGGCGAGGGGAGGAAGACGATGGAGGGCTGCAGTGGTGGGCTGGGCCGGCTGCTGGCTGGGCCGGCCAGCTGGCTGGGCCGCACAGTGGAGGAGCCCAGGTAAGCTCCTCCTGTTATATATTTTTCTATTTCTGTTTTTATTTAATATATCTGCAACTTTGTTGAATTTAATAAAATACCTAGGCAACTTCAAAAATCACCAAATCACTCCTGGTCCATAGTTGGATTATTTCCAACATGAAACATTTTAGTTTGGAGGTATTTGAGCATTTAAATATTTTATATAATTTTAAATGCCCAAATTCAAATATTTATGAATTAATTCAAAAACCCTAAGATGGCCTAGGAAAATGTGCACCACTTTTGGCAGAGGTTCTGAACCAAGACAAAAATGATGGGCATTTTAGAAGGGCATTTCAGGTTCATTGAAAATTATTTTAGTAAACCCTAGTTGGTTTCAGAGGGGACTGGGGGTTCTGTCATCCCCATTTCAAGTTTCTGATGAAAGAGTAAACATGATGCAACACTCTAATGCATGACTAGCTAGGGTGTGACAGATCATAAGATTATTCAGGCTAGAAACTTCCATGTGCAGCCACAAGCCATTATGGGCTCTATCATAGTTGAGTAAATTGCGTGAGCTCTTGAAGAGGTGGACTAGCAGATGTAGGGGAAAGTAGGTGTACCAGTCCACCCGGAGTAGAGAGTTAATGCTTCAGAAAGACTATGTCTCGATCATCCTATCATGGATGCGGTCGACTCTTGTGGGGGAAAGTGTGCAAACCTCTGCAGAGTGTATAAACTAATCATGGTTAGTCGTGTCCCCGGTTATGGACATCTTGAGTATCTAGTACTTGAACATATTGATGTGATCTTCAACACATTACTTTAATTAATTTGATTTGGGTTAATGATGATACTTTTAATTGGAATTTGAGTTGGGGTTACTGAGGGAGTTCCGGACTAGGGGGTGTCCGGATAGCCGAACTATCATCATCGGCCGGACTCCAAGACTATGAAGATACAAGATTGAAGACTTCGTCCCGTGTCCGGATGGGACTTTCCTTGGCGTGGAAGGCAAGCTTGGCAATATGGATATGTAGATTTCCTACCATTGTAACCGACTTTGTGTAACCCTAGCCCTCTCCGGTGTCTATATAAACCGGATGGCTTTAGTCCATGGGACGAACAACAATCATACCATAGGCTAGCTTCAAGGGTTTAGCCTCCTTGATCTCGTGGTAGATGCACTCTTGTAACACATATCATCAATATTAATCAAGCAGGACGTAGGGTTTTACCTCCATCAAGAGGGCCCGAACATGGGTAAAACATCGTGTCCCTCATCTCCTGTTACCATCCGCCTAGACGCACAGTTCGGGACCCCCTACCCGAGATCCGCCGGTTTTGACACCGACATTGGTGCTTTCATTGAGAGTTCCTCTGTGTCGTCACCGATAGGCTCGATGGCTTCTTTGACCATCATCGACGATGCAGTCCAGGGTGAGACCTTTCTCCCCGGACAGATCTTCGTATTCGGCGGCTTTGCACTGCGGGCCAATTCGCTTGGCCGTCTGGAGCAGATCGAAAGCTACGCCCCTGGCCGTCAGGTCAGATTTGGAAGTTTGAACTTCACGGCTGACATCCACGGGGACTTGATCCTCGATGGATTCGAGCCACAGCTGAGCATGCCGCGCTGTCACGGCGAGCATGATTTAGCTCTGCAGCCGGACAGTACCCTGGAGGCCGCACTCGAACCCGCTCCGATCTTCAATTCGGAGCCGGCTGCGCAGATTGAGGACGGATGGCTAGACACTGCCTCGGGGGCTGCAACCTCTACGGCGATGGAGCCGAACAATGACCTTGTCCCTCATGAAGCTCGTGACTCCGAGGTGCCGGACTCCTTGCCTCCGAACCTCCCGCGCCCTCTCCGATCGAATCCGATCGGGCGCCAATCATGGAGTTCACCACAGCGGACATCTTTCAACATGTCAGGACCCCGACTCGATGTCACATCGATCTAGCCGGTAACACCTCATATCACTTTGCGGCCTCACGCACGGTATCCCCACGGGTGTCGCCTTACCTTTGCCCGGGACCGTTTGCGCCTTTTGGCTCACGTATATGATAGTGTCGCTAGCATCCATATGATAAGGAGCCCGGGCTGACATGACTAGTCGTAAACCCAAAGTGGCACAGACTTACAGGGACAGGCATTCATGACCCAGCTTCGAACGTGTCGGTCATCAGCAAGTGGGTCCGGGCTGTAGCAATGGGCTAGCAGGACTCCGGTAAACCGGGCTGTAGCGGGCTAACAGGACTCCGGTACTCAAAGCGTGACATTTCCCCGAAGGGACAGACACAGGAACGAAGAAGGACACATGCCGGCCAGCCTAAGTGTTCCAGAGCAGTAGCAAGCTACCATGGCTCAGCGGTAACACTAGGAGACATTTCCCGGTAAGAGAGGCTACTAAAGATAAACAACTAGATAGTCAGACCCCACACATACCAAGCATTTCAATAACATACACACAATATGCTCGATATGTGCAATACAACATGGCATCACAAAATGACTCTACGACTCAAGTAGTTTATTCAATAGGCTCCGAGGAGCGAGACATTACAAACATGGGTCTCATGACCCAACAATCAGAGCATACAAGTCAAGGCACAAGCGGAAGCTATCATGTCTGAGTACAGACATCTATAAATGAAAAAGGCTGAGAAGCCTGACTATCTACCAGATCCTGCCGAGGGCACAAGATCGTAGCTGAGGTATCAAGCTAAACGTCGAAGTCCAAGCGGAACTACTAGTGAGACTGAAGTCTCTCTGCAAAAACATAAAATAGGCAAACGTGAGTACAAATGTACCCAGCAAGACTTACATCAGATCTATCTACACATGCATCATTATCAACAAGGGGGGGGTGGAGTTTAACTGCAGCAAGCCAGCTTTGACTCGGTGGCTAACCTGAACTACGACTGCAAGTAACTCTTTTGAGGTGGCGCACACGAGTCCACATATTCACCATATCAATACACCACTATGGATCCGCTCCCGTCTCCCTACGAGAACGCCATCCATAGCACTCACGCTTATCTTGCGTATTTTAGGGTATCCACTTTCACTTGTCTATGAACTATGCAATGGGGTCCAAGTTTCCATATCCGAGGAATCCGGCTATTCGAATAGATGATGTTAACCCTGCAGGGGTGTACTTCTTCACACACGCTCTCGCCACTTACCGCCCTGTACACGTCTTGTACCTCGGCAACCTTCAAGCGGAAGCCGGGCGAGGGAGTCGGCCACGACCTGACTAACCGAACAAGTCCCTAGTCCAGGTTTATCGCCTATTCGGGTTCCATCCGCAAGGAGATCCGGCCGGGGTGTCGCTTACGGCCCCAAACGATGTGTGCAGGGTTCCCAAGCCCACCAACCGGGTGCCACTTGGTACACCGGGCCACTGTGCCTAGTCTGTCCCAAGCCCACCTATACCGGGTGCCACTTGGTAGACTACTAACACTACCTACAAACACCAGAAACTAGTTGCAACTCCTGGACAGAGATCATGTTGATTAATAAGTCGAGAGGGGCACTTAAGCATTCCAATGTGTGGTAGTAGCTGGTCATGGATCACAAACACAGAACTCAGTTCCTGAGGACGGCTGCAATGAGACAACCCACCATGTACTCCTACATGGCCTCTCACCGCTACCTTTACCAAATCGTGTTCACACACTTAGTTCACCCATAGTAGGACATGTTCACACGCCTCTGATTCATCCCCGATGAATCAGACCTGACTCAACTCTAAGCAGTAGCAGGCATGACAAACAAGCATGAATGAGTAGGCACAACAGGGCTCAAACAACTCCTACTCATGCTAGTGGGTTTCATCTATTTACTGTGGCAATGACAGGTCATGCAAAGGATAAAGGGTTCAGCTACCGCAGCAAGTATCAAATATGTCGTTGTTGTCCTAATGTAGTAAAAGAGAGCAGGAGCGAGAGAGTGGGATTTTATCGGAATGAACAAGGGGGTTTTGCTTGCCTGGCACTTCTGAAGATAGCATTGAGTCTTCATCAGTGTCAACGATCACATCATCGGTATCACGTCTATCGAGGGGGGACAAATACCGGCAACACAGAAAGGAACACAATCAATGCAATGCACAATATGATGCATGATCATGACATGGCAAAATGAATGTGTTTTGGGCTAATGCATCTAAAACCAGATTAAATGAAGTTGGTTTGAATATAAAATTCAAATTCAAACTCCATATGTGATTATTCAAATGCCATTTAATTCATTTGTCCTAAACAGTAGTGATAAGTTGTTCTAACATGCATGAAAATGGTACAGATGGATTCCTTGAATTTTTCTGATAATTTTTCATATATAAATTATTTCATTTGGAGTTACGGTTAATTTTCTATGATTTATTGAAGTTTTAGGCATTTTCTGTAATTTCCTGAATAATAATAAATCCAGAAATGAATTTACTGCGTCAGCATGACTTCACAGTGACGTCAGCAAGTCAACGGCGTGGTCCAGGTCAAATCTGACCTATGGGACCCACATGTCAGCTGCACAGTGATTTAACAGAGTTTAATTGACTTAACTAAATGGTTAGTCGGGTTAATTAAAGGGTAGGGCCCACCTGTCAGTGGCCCTAGGCCTGGGTTAGCGGGGTGGTTAGGCCCTAATGACCCGCCACGTCGGATTTGCCGGTGGTTGGACGACGGCGACGACCCAGAGCGGCGGTGGCTCGCCGGAGTTACGCCAGAGGCGACGGATCGACGCGCCAAGGGCACCAGGAGGGAGCCCGTGCCCGTGCGCATCTAGGGGGACCAACGGGAGGTGCGGGGGTGGCCGGGGTTCGCCGGAATGAAGCCCGAGGCGGCGGCCGGAGCTCGGGGGTTCGCGGGACTGGCGCTGCAGCTCACAAACGAGGGAGCTGAGGCGCTGGAGGGGCTCTACGGGTCACGGCTAGCGCAACGGTGCACGCCCGTGACCAAATGGTCACCGGGATTTCGCCGGCGACGAGTCCGTGCGGCGGAGCGTCTCGGCTCCGGCGGAAGCAATGGCTAGAGCGGCCCAACGGCATGGGAAGAAGGGGGGAACGGTTCAGTGGCTCACCGCGAGTCCAACGAGCGTGGGGGCGAGGCCGGGGACGCTCTGTGGCCGGCGAATCAAGCGACGACGGCCGTCGGTGCAGAGGAAGAAGATGGCGTCGGTGACGGTGCTCCAGGGCGTCCGGCGTCTTGTGGCTCCGTGGTAGGGACGGGAACGTCACGGCGGAGCTCGGGGGCGCGTCGGAGAGGCGTGGGGAAGGCGGTGGCCGCGGTGGTGCTTGGCGGCGTGCTGCGGTGCGCTCGGGAATCACAGGAAGAGAGGGAAAGAGAGAGCCAGGGGAGGGGGAGCGGTCCAGAGGGAGTGAGAAGGGCCAGGGGCTGCGTGGCGTTGCGGACGGAGTCCAGGGCGATGAGAGGAAGCAGGAGGTGGCCGAGGCAGCGTCGGCGCGCGCCACGCCTCGCCTCTGTTCGTCCTCCTGGCAGAGGAGGAAGAGGACAAGGGGGAAAAGGAGGTGGGCTGGGCCTGCGCAGGTGGGCTGCACAGTGTTGGGCCGTGGGTGGCTGCCAGGTAAGGTCCAGGTAAATTCTGTTTTATATTTTTCTTCTGTTTTTGTTTTATTTAAATTATTTTGCCACTGTTTTGAGTTTTAAAATAATTCAAACAATGCCAAAACTCCACTGAATATTTTATATTGCTAAATGGACTTTTCCAAAAGCTTATAAAATATTTCAGGGATATTTGAAATTATATTCTAATTATATGAATATAATTCAAATTCAAATAGCTAATGATTTAAATTCAAAGTCCCAAAAATAAATCCTTAAAAATGTTCAATATTTTGGTTGGGACCAGAACCCTTACCAAAAATTATCAAACATTTATGAAGAGCCCTTTTGGAGCAATGAATGAGATTTCTAGGGTTTTTGCCCCTCTTTTATTTAAGTTTTTGAGGCTTCCAAAATTCCTCAGTTCAGGTTTCAAAAATTTAAACATGATGCACACATGGAGCTAGCCTAGAGCACTACCAGCAGCTAGGGATGTGACAACTCACCCCCACTAAACAAGAATCTCGTCTCGAGATTCAAGCGTAGGGTAAGGTGAAGGGTAAACGCAACTAGTATAATCTTCACGATCCAGGGTGCACTTCAGTTGAACGTTGATTCATTCACCATCATTGTCTTCAAGTCTTGCTCTGAGAAATCCTGCCAACATGACATGGAGGAAAGAAGGAGACTCTAGAAGGGTCGATCTTCTTGAAGAACGAGCAACTCAGGATTAACTCACGGAATGAGACATAGAACCATCTCTCGGGTTGAGACACGAAGCACACCTCTAGAGAGATGGAGTGGAACAGATGACGAGGGTTCACTAGGTAGACAACAATTCCACACCTAAGAAGGTGGTAAACGATTGCCAACGTAGCGAGGAGTTGAGTTGCCATGATACCATAACGATGCACCTTAGGGAAGGTGACTCATAGAAATATCCCCTTAAGTGGCAAAAAGAATTACTTTTGATTCAAAGATCATTGAAACTCTTTAAACCAGCCTAAGGCAATTCTCGAGTGATCATTTGGAGGGGGTCGGTAGAATGGCATACTCGGACTTGGATGATGTGGATTACCTTGTTGAAGACAACGTAATGGATGAATTTGCTTATCACCGAAAATGGAAGAGACCCATGGTAGAATGGCACATTGGTGGTGCAAGCTGGGAACAAAATGCAAATGCTGGGAATGATTCTGGTAACTGGGGAAGAACCCAACAATAGAGAGCGAATTCACCGTTTGAAAAGATCATAGCATTGCTGAGGAAACTGAGAGCAACCCAGTTAGTGCCGATGATAACACGTAGCGCTTGTGCGTGCTCTCAAGAACTTGAGCATTTCCATAATCATCAAGGTTTTACCAACATCCGTGTCAAGGATCCTGGCAGCACCACATACTACCATGATGAATAGCGATGGACGATGCAGATGCAAAGGAGGATAATACTTTCTCAGATTTCACCTTAGCGAGCCAAGGAACAAAATCTGGACGATCGACCGAGAGACATTTAGCACTCCGCTTCTAATGTTCTCCTTGATGTGCTAGCGTATCCCATTCCTTGGAATGGTCTGGTATCTAGAACATCAGGTAAAGGTCGTACTTCGGGAACACAAAAATCCATAGGGGCAACTAGGGAGTAAATCCTACGAAATCCCTATGGGGAGGTGGCCAACTTCATCAATCAAGATACTATAATAACAGGTCTTCCGGCGGGGTGTGTTGGCCACGACATCCACTTTACCGGTTATCGAGGGACCAATATTATAGTTCTTGGAGAATGTTCCAACCATTATATCTGCCTGAGATTCAGATCTGGTTGGTGTCAGGACATCCCAGACTCATCAAGTCTAGAAAGAAAAATGAAAGTTTGCAACACAAATCGACGAGATGACGTTGCGAGATTCTCGGGAAATGAACTACGATAGCAAGCTCCAAAACATGAGCTGGTTCTGCTACAAACATGTGAACACGTTGTCCTAGACAAGCATGCCCACATGGTAGTCTTACAATAAAACACTACCGAGTTCTGGTTGGGAACCATCAGCGAGGATATCGAAGTTCTTTCATAAGTCCGGATTAGCTCTTATGAAGATACTCTTTCTCCTTGAACAAATCAGTCAGTGGCTTGGTGTGCTAGGATACACATATGGAATGAAGATGATCAGTCTATCAAACCACAGAATACTTCGCACGTGCATAACTGACTTGGGATGGTTCCAGAGGAGGTAAAAACAAACTTTCTCGAATTCACGACGGCAACTTACATCAAAATGCACGTGAATCAAAGGAGGTCACTCCTTTCATCAAACAAGTACTTCATGAGCTAGCATGAAGAAAATGCTTTCAAAAGTTTCCAACACTAACTTAATGTTCAACAACATCATGGAGGAGATAAGGATGTTGTCAATGGGCTCAACAACAACTCATCGGAATTTCCATATCACTGAACTTCCACCATCATGTGAACACGGTGATAGCATTGGTCAGACCAAAGAATATAGTGGTGTATGCTCGAGGGATCAACCACGAGTAAGACAACATTACGAACATCGTTGGTTCTAACTTGATTTGACGATAGCCCACACTCAAATCAAAGGATTGATAAGACAATAGGTCCAGCAACTGATCACAGGAGCCAATCGATGAAGATATCATCTTTCTTCAACACACACTACACAATAATATCCCTTTGGAACGAACTAAGTCAGGCAAGCTTTTATCTTCCAACCCTCCAAGTTGTCGTTTAGCTTAACCAACTAGCTCAGGGATATCTAACACCGATTCTTGGAGAGAAGGTGGTTCACAAGAAACCAACTTGATCACGAGCTCAACATAGCGGTCAGGTGACAACCTGGTAATACTTCCGAGAAGATCTTCGGAAATCACGAGCCATCGATATGTTACTAAGCTCGAGAACAATCTTGCTTTTCAGGGCAAGATGATATGATCAAATGAGCAAGGACTTAACAAATCCTATCTCATCAATCGAGGAGTGCACCAGGAAAATGGACTAGGTAGCACAATCAACCTTAGGGTGATGATTCAATAGTCAACTCGCTAAGGATGACGTTATTGTCCATTTAACTACCAAGCAACGGAGTTGCTAGGAGTATTGATTTCACACATCATGATTCACTTATCGGCACTCCGGCTGCAACAACACGGAACCGAGGAATGAAAAAAAAGATGGCGTGAAGTATCACTATGTCAAGAATTCACAAAAGGTGGTGCAATTCTCATGAAATTCCTGTCATAAGGAAGGTAATACTTCAGGGTAGAGCAGACCAGAAGCTGGATTGTAACTTGATCTGCGGAACACAACTACTTTGACCCAATCCTAGATATGGATGAGGTACTGGAGTTTGTTTCTCCAAGTCATTCAGGACAGAATGGCTTGACGTACCACAAGGGTGATAGGCATCGATAAACGAATGCATGCATACCCTTGGTATCAATTGATAGTCGAGGGTCAGAATGCAACTAAAGAGAGCAACTCAAAGGAACATGCGATTTTCTGAGTTGTGGATGCATGGTTTAGCATGTCGAACGAATTCCACATATTTCTTCCGGATAACCCATGCAGAAAGGTAGAACTGGCAGAGTCACAATATAGAATCGAGAACCCATCAAGAGCACTCTAATTGTGATCTTTCGATCAGCGAGGAACATCTGCCATAAACGGTTCATAGTATTTGGAAGAAGGAAATACCACGGACCTCGAGGACTAATGCAAGGGTTACTAATATCCTAAAGGAACTAGCAAATACTATCAACATGAAGTAAGTAGGGTGAATCTCGGGTTCAAAACCCAGGAACAGAATACCTACTACTAAGTAGCATCACGGGATGCTTTCGAGACTGATGGCCAGAATCATCACACTGGGAACACAAAACGTTGCTAGGTTACTAGGTGACTCCCTAAATACCTAGGGTCATAATAGTAACTCCAACATAAATGTCAAGGCAACAGAGTACCTCAACTCACTGATTAGTGTGGTTAATCTGGCCCAAAGGAACATTGAAACGGAAGGAAAGAATCTGCAAGTGCATCAGACTGTTTAGAAACCTGGAATGACTCGGACAGCATAACGGCTGTAAATGCTCAGAAAAGATTTGAGACATTCTCAAAAATGGTGGCATAACCACCCAGAAGCACAATATCAAGGTTTCGAGATCAACAATTAACATACAGAAGTAGTAAGAACTGAACTGAGACTTAAATCCAACAATCTATAAGTCTACGGATTAGTAACACGTGATCCTGATAGAAAGAAAAGATAGCCTAGTTCTTAATCCCCGCAGGAAAGATAAGATAACTCAGATCAGAAGGGCATGAGGTATAAGGAGTAAAAAGAGCCTTACGTTCCATCCCACAATCAATTCCCTTATATAACTAAAGCATTTCTAGACTCAACTTCGACCAGTTTGGCTTGGTAATCCTACAGGCAGTCAAGCTCTGATACCAACGCTGTCAGGACCCCGACTCGATGTCACATCGATCTAGCCGGTAACACCTCATATCACTTTGCGGCCTCACGCACGGTATCCCCACGGGTGTCGCCTTACCTTTGCCCGGGACCGTTTGCGCCTTTTGGCTCACATATATGATAGTGTCGCTAGCATCCATATGATAAGGAGCCCGGGCTGACATGACTAGTCGTAAACCCAAAGTGGCACAGACTTACAGGGACAGGCATTCATGACCCAGCTTCGAACGTGTCGGTCATCAGCAAGTGGGTCCGGGCTGTAGCAATGGGCTAGCAGGACTCCGGTAAACCGGGCTGTAGCGGGCTAACAGGACTCCGGTACTCAAAGCATGACATTTCCCCGAAGGGACAGACACAGGAACGAAGAAGGACACATGCCGGCCAGCCTAAGTGTTCCAGAGCAGTAGCAAGCTACCATGGCTCAGCGGTAACACTAGGAGACATTTCCCGGTAAGAGAGGCTACTAAAGATAAACAACTAGATAGTCAGATCCCACACATACCAAGCATTTCAATAACATACACACAATATGCTCGATATGTGCAATACAACATGGCATCACAAAATGACTCAACGACTCAAGTAGTTTATTCAATAGGCTCCGAGGAGCGAGACATTACAAACATGGGTCTCATGACCCAACAATCAGAGCATACAAGTCAAGGCACAAGCGGAAGCTATCATGTCTGAGTACAGACATCTATAAATGAAAAAGGCTGAGAAGCCTGACTATCTACCAGATCCTGCCGAGGGCACAAGATCGTAGCTGAGGTATCAAGCTAAACGTCGAAGTCCAAGCGGAACTACTAGTGAGACTGAAGTCTCTCTGCAAAAACATAAAATAGGCAAACGTGAGTACAAATGTACCCAGCAAGACTTACATCAGATCTATCTACACATGCATCATTATCAACAAGGGGGGGTGGAGTTTAACTGCAGCAAGCCAGCTTTGACTCGGTGGCTAACCTGAACTACGACTGCAAGTAACTCTTTTGAGGTGGCGCACACGAGTCCACATATTCACCATATCAATACACCACTATGGATCCGCTCCCGTCTCCCTACGAGAACGCCATCCATAGCACTCACGCTTATCTTGCGTATTTTAGGGTATCCACTTTCACTTGTCTATGAACTATGCAATGGGGTCCAAGTTTCCATATCCGAGGAATCCGGCTATTCGAATAGATGATGTTAACCCTGCAGGGGTGTACTTCTTCACACACGCTCTCGCCACTTACCGCCCTGTACACGTCTTGTACCTCGGCAACCTTCAAGCGGAAGCCGGGCGAGGGAGTCGGCCACGACCTGACTAACCGAACAAGTCCCTAGTCCAGGTTTATCGCCTATTCGGGTTCCATCCGCAAGGAGATCCGGCCGGGGTGTCGCTTACGGCCCCAAACGATGTGTGCAGGGTTCCCAAGCCCACCAACCGGGTGCCACTTGGTACACCGGGCCACTGTGCCTAGTCTGTCCCAAGCCCACCTATACCGGGTGCCACTTGGTAGACTACTAACACTACCTACAAACACCAGAAACTAGTTGCAACTCCTGGACAGAGATCATGTTGATTAATAAGTCGAGAGGGGCACTTAAGCATTCCAATGTGTGGTAGTAGCTGGTCATGGATCACAAACACAGAACTCAGTTCCTGAGGACGGCTGCAATGAGACAACCCACCATGTACTCCTACATGGCCTCTCACCGCTACCTTTACCAAATCGTGTTCACACACTTAGTTCACCCATAGTAGGACATGTTCACACGCCTCTGATTCATCCCCGATGAATCAGACCTGACTCAACTCTAAGCAGTAGCAGGCATGACAAACAAGCATGAATGAGTAGGCACAACAGGGCTCAAACAACTCCTACTCATGCTAGTGGGTTTCATCTATTTACTGTGGCAATGACAGGTCATGCAAAGGATAAAGGGTTCAGCTACCGCAGCAAGTATCAAATATGTCGTTGTTGTCCTAATGCAGTAAAAGAGAGCAGGAGCGAGAGAGTGGGATTTTATCGGAATGAACAAGGGGGTTTTGCTTGCCTGGCACTTCTGAAGATAGCATTGAGTCTTCATCAGTGTCAACGATCACATCATCGGTATCACGTCTATCGAGGGGAGACAAATACCGGCAACACAGAAAGGAACACAATCAATGCAATGCACAATATGATGCATGATCATGACATGGCAAAATGAATGTGTTTTGGGCTAATGCATCTAAAACCAGATTAAATGAAGTTGGTTTGAATATAAAATTCAAATTCAAACTCCATATGTGATTATTCAAATGCCATTTAATTCATTTGTCCTAAACAGTAGTGATAAGTTGTTCTAACATGCATGAAAATGGTACAGATGGATTTCTTGAATTTTTCTGATAATTTTTCATATATAAATTATTTCATTTGGAGTTACGGTTAATTTTCTATGATTTATTGAAGTTTTAGGCATTTTCTGTAATTTCCTGAATAATAATAAATCCAGAAATGAATTTACTGCGTCAGCATGACTTCACAGTGACGTCAGCAAGTCAACGGCGTGGTCCAGGTCAAATCTGACCTATGGGACCCACATGTCAGCTGCACAGTGATTTAACAGAGTTTAATTGACTTAACTAAATGGTTAGCCGGGTTAATTAAAGGGTAGGGCCCACCTGTCAGTGGCCCTAGGCCTGGGTTAGCGGGGTGGTTAGGCCCTAATGACCCGCCACGTCGGATTTGCCGGTGGTTGGACGACGGCGATGACCCAGAGCGGCGGTGGCTCGCCGGAGTTACGCCAGAGGCGACGGATCGACGCGCCAAGGGCACCAGGAGGGAGCCCGTGCCCGTGCGCATCTAGGAGGACCAACGGGAGGTGCGGGGGTGGCCGGGGTTCGCCGGAATGAAGCCCGAGGCGGCGGCCGGAGCTCGGGGGTTCGCGGGACTGGCGCTGCAGCTCACAAACGAGGGAGCTGAGGCGCTGGAGGGGCTCTACGGGTCACGGCTAGCGCAACGGTGCACGCCCGTGACCAAATGGTCACCGGGATTTCGCCGGCGACGAGTCCGTGCGGCGGAGCGTCTCGGCTCCGGCGGAAGCAATGGCTAGAGCGGCCCAACGGCATGGGAAGAAGGGGGGAACGGTTCAGTGGCTCACCGCGAGTCCAACGAGCGCGGGGGCGAGGCCGGGGACGCTCTGTGGCCGGCGAATCAAGCGACGACGGCTGTCGGTGCAGAGGAAGAAGATGGCATCGGTGACGGTGCTCCAGGGCGTCCGGCGTCTTGTGGCTCCGTGGTAGGGACGGGAACGTCACGGCGGAGCTCGGGGGCGCGTCGGAGAGGCGTGGGGAAGGCGGTGGCCGCGGAGGTGCTTGGCGGCGTGCTGCGGTGCGCTCGGGAATCACAGGAAGAGAGGGAAAGAGAGAGCCAGGGGAGGGGGAGCGGTCCAGAGGGAGTGAGAAGGGCCAGGGGCTGCGTGGCGTTGCGGACGGAGTCCAGGGCGACGAGAGGAAGCAGGAGGTGGCCGAGGCAGCGTCGGCGCGCGCCACGCCTCGCCTCTGTTCGTCCTCCTGGCAGAGGAGGAAGAGGACAAGGGGGAAAAGGAGGTGGGCTGGGCCTGCGCAGGTGGGCTGCACAGTGTTGGGCCGTGGGTGGCTGCCAGGTAAGGTCCAGGTAAATTCTGTTTTATATTTTTCTTCTGTTTTGTTTTATTTAAATTATTTTGCCACTGTTTTGAGTTTTAAAATAATTCAAACAATGCCAAAACTCCACTGAATATTTTATATTGCTAAATGGACTTTTCCAAAAGCTTATAAAATATTTCAGGGATATTTGAAATTATATTCTAATTATATGAATATAATTCAAATTCAAATAGCTAATGATTTAAATTCAAAGTCCCAAAAATAAATCCTTAAAAATGTTCAATATTTTGGTTGGGACCAGAACCCTTACCAAAAATTATCAAACATTTATGAAGAGCCCTTTTGGAGCAATGAATGAGATTTCTAGGGTTTTTGCCCCTCTTTTATTTAAGTTTTTGAGGCTTCCAAAATTCCTCAGTTCAGGTTTCAAAAATTTAAACATGATGCACACATGGAGCTAGCCTAGAGCACTACCAGCAGCTAGGGATGTGACACAACACTCACCTTTTGGCGACATCTTGAGTTCGCTAAAGTATCTCTCATTATCAGGAGAGCCCTGGCCGGACTGCGGTCTGGACGGTTGGGATGCAGACGACGAAGAAATTCAAAGCCCACCCACCACCCACTTGGTAGCCGCTGTCGACGATCTAACCGACATGCTAGACTATGACTCCGAAGACATCGACGGTATGGACGAAGATGCCAGAGACAACCAAGAACCAGCGCCTACCGGGCACTGGAAAGCCACCTCATCATATGACATATACATGGTGGATATCCCAAAGGATGGGAATGGCGAAGGAACAGAGGAGGATGACCCCTCCAAGAAACAGCCCAAGTGCCGGCGTCAGCGGTGCCGCTCTAAATCCCGCCACAGCAAGAATGAAGATTCCGGCACCAGAGATAATAATACACCAGACAGTGTTGAAGACAACCCACTCCAGCAAGATCCAGCGCAGGAGGATGGAGACGCCAGCCCTCATGAGAGAGCGGCAGAAGAAGAGGTAGAGGATTATATGCCTCCCTCCAGAGACGAAGCAAGCCTCGATGACGATGAATTCATCGTGCCTGAGGATCCCGTCGAACAAGAGCGTTTTAAACGCACGCTTATGGCCACGGCGAACAGCCTCAAGAAAAAGCAGCAATAGCTTAGAGCTGATCAAGATCTGCTAGCCGACAGATGGACTGAAGTCCTCGCGGCTGAAGAGCATGAGCTCAAACGCCCCTCCAAAAGCTACCCTAAACGCAAGCTCCTCCCCCGATTAGAGGAGGAAGCATATGAACCTACATCACCAGGAGACAATACGGCTGACCGACCACCCCGTGGTCGCGACAGAGAGGCCTCTAGGCCCTTCACTAGACCCGTACCCCGGCATCGCTCGAAAAGCACAAGGCCACAGGGGAACGCTCCGGACTTGCGAGATATATTGGAGGATAAGGCAAGACAATCAAGATCGATCTATGGATCGCGTGGGCGCCCCACGGTATGTGACGACAGCCGTCGCGCCGGACACAGTAAGTCCGGCCGGGTCGAACAAAACAGACAAAGTTCTTCTGAGCTCCGTCATGATATCGCCCGGTACAGAGGCGCCGCACACCCACTATCCTTCACAGATGAAGTAATGGATCATCAAATCCCCGAAGGGTTTAAACCCGTGAATATCGAATCTTACGATGGCACAACAGACCCCGCGGTTTGGATCGAAGACTATCTTCTTCACATCCACATGGCCCGCGGTGACGATCTTCACGCCATCAAATATCTCCCCCTCAAGCTTAAAGGACCAGCCCGGCATTGGCTTAACAGCTTGCCAGCGGAATCAATTGGGAGTTGGGAAGACCTGGAAGCCGCATTCCTCGATAACTTCCAAGGCACGTATATGCGACCACCAGACGCTGACGACCTAAGCCACATAATTCAACAGCCAGACGAATCGGCTAGACAATTCTGGACACGGTTCTTAACCAAGAAAAACCAAATCTTCGACTGTCCGGATGCGGAGGCCCTCGCGGCCTTCAAGCATAACATCCGCGACGGGTGGCTTGCCCGGCACCTGGGATAGGAAAAGCCGAAATCCATGGCAGCCCTCACATCACTCATGACCCGCTTCTGCGCGGGTGAGGACAGCTGGCTAGCACGCAGCAACAACCTCGGCAAAAATTCTGGCAGTCCGGATTTCAAGG
Organism: Triticum dicoccoides; assembly: GCF_002162155.2. Lineage (NCBI taxonomy): Eukaryota > Viridiplantae > Streptophyta > Magnoliopsida > Poales > Poaceae > Triticum > Triticum dicoccoides. The sequence continues at coordinate 287,603,794 of NC_041381.1, read as the reverse complement.
ACCGAAATGGCAGGTCGCGTCGTAACAAAAACAAGCACCACATCAACAGCGACAATAGTGAGGATATGGCAGTCAATGCCAGATTCAGAGGCTCTAAACCCGGTCAGCGGAAAAAGCCATTCAAAAGAACTGCTCCGGGTCCGTCCAATTTGGACCGAATACTCGACCGCTTGTGCCAGATACACGGCACCCCCGAAAAGCCAGCTAACCACACCAATAGGGACTGTTGGGTATTCAAGCAGGCAGGCAAGTTAATTGCCGAAGACAATGACAAGGGGCTGCATAGCGATGACGAGGAAGAGACCCAACCGCCGAATAATAGAGGACAGAAGGGTTTCCCCCCACAGGTGCGGACGGTGAACATGATATACGCAACGCACATACCTAAAAGGGAGCGGAAGCGTGCACTCAGGGATGTATACGCGATGGAGCCAGTCGCCCCGAAGTTCAATCCATGGTCCTCCTGCCCGGTCACTTTTGACCGAAGGGACCACCCCACCAGCATCCACCACGGTGGATTCGCCGCATTGGTCTTAGACCCAATCATCGATGGATTTCACCTCACCAGAGTCCTGATGGACGGCGGCAGCAGCCTGAACCTGCTCTATCAGGATATAGTGCGCAAAATGGGCATAGACCCCTCAAGGATTAAACCTACCAAGACGACCTTTAAAGGCGTCATACCAGGTGTAGAAGCCAATTGTACAGGCTCAGTTACACTAGAAGTGGTCTTCGGATCCCCGGATAACTTCCGAAGCGAGGAGTTAATCTTCGACATAGTCCCGTTCCGCGGCGGCTATCATGCCTTGCTCGGACGTACCGCGTTTGCAAAGTTCAACGCGGTTCCGCACTACGCATACCTCAAACTCAAGATGCCAGACCCTCGAGGAGTGATCACGGTCAACGGAAACACTGAACGTTCTCTCCGAACGGAGGAACACACAGCGGCTCTTGCGGCAGAAGTACAATGCAGCCTCTTAAGGCAATTCTCGAGTCCGGTCGTTAAGCGGCCGGACATAGCTAAGAGCGCCTGGAGTAACCTACAACAAGACCACTTGGCACGTTCCGAGCACACGTAGCAGTGCGGCCCCAACCCCAGCCCCTGCAAAACATCAAAACAGGTCCTTCGCGTACACCATTATGCTCTGAAGATACCATGGGCATGGGGAGAGGGGCACGACCACGATAAGCCCAGACTGCGGCTCAACCACACCAGGGGATCTCAAGTGTGTCGTTCTTTTTTTCTTTTTACCTTTTATTTTTTACCCACAGGACTCCGTTCGTCAGAAGCCCTGTCCGGCAGCAGACCTGCCGAACTCACGATGCAACAGCCAGGGAAGGATAAAGGCTACAACGAATATACAGGTGGTCTCCATTATAAGCATTTTTATACACCAATCCACAGCCTACCCCTGGAGGGGGACATGTTTAACAGTCCCATCCCTTGCTTATCGCACTATTTGTATCATTCTGCATTCATAGCAGCACTTATTGAATAAAACAATGCAGCACCTTTTTGCTTATAATTGCATTTCTTTTCATACATATGTTCATTTACGACATGTCGCATCCGTACACTTTGGTACGGTTAAAACACACCAGGGGCTTATGTTTCCTGCATCATGGTGTGATAAGTCCGAACACTTTCACAAGTGCGGCACCCCGAACTTATAGCATTATATGCATCGGCTCCGAATCATGTCTTGGGTCAATAGTTGGGTTTGCCCGGCTCCCATGTTTTGGTACCTTACGTTCCGTTGTATCGGCTAAGGTAGCACTGGGAGAACCACTTCGATTGCGCCCCAGTTGAGCTGGGTTAACGCCTCAGTGGAGAAAGCTAAAACTGACCGTCATGATGAGGCGAGAGTCTGTCGCTGTTTGAAGAGGTTTTTGCGAGTCCTTAAAGACTTATGCCGCTTAGAGCGAGGAGCCAGATCTTGTCCGGCCTAGGCGTGGATAGCGCCCCAAATTCGGTCTTCCGAAGACTAGGGGCTTCGCCAAAATTTAAAATTATAGAATTCTATGGCTAAGTGAGAGTGTTCAAGCATTATAAGTCTGATTGCCTTGTTCGCTGTGTTGAGCGCCTCCCTAGATGGACCCAAAAATGGGAACAAGAGTGCTCAAGTTTATCCCGAACACCCCAGCACTCGTGGCATGGGGGCTGAAGCCGACGACTTGCCATCTCTCAGATTTGATAAACAGCCGCACAGAAGGTAATATTTTAAATTAACAAGTGTTGCTTAGCGCATATGAACTAAGTTTTCAGCGCACAGGATAACAAAATGCGAGTCTACTCAAAAATTACATCTTTGGAGCACTCCCCCGCAATAGTGCGGGCGCCCTTCAGCACACTCTTATAATACATCTCGGGCGTGCGATGCTCCTTGCCCTCTGGTGGCGGGTCCGTCACAAGCTTCTGGGCATCCATCTTGCCCCAATGCACCTTTGCGCGGGCAAGGGCCCGATGGGCACCCTCAATACAGGCGGAGTGCTTGATGACTTCAACCCACGGGCACGCATCCGCCAGCCGCCGCACCAGGCCGAAGTAGCTCCCAGGCATGGCCTCCTTAGGCCACAGCCGAACTATGAGGCCCTTCATGGCCTGTTCGGCCGCCTTGTGGAGCTCGACCAGCTGCTTCAGCTGGTCGCTAAGGGGCACCGGATGTCCGGCCTCAGCATACTGAGACCAGAAGACCTTCTCCGTCGAGCTTCCCTCCTCGGCCCGGTAGAATGCGGCAGCATCGGACATGCTGCGAGGAAGATCTGCGAACGCTCCTGGAGAGCTCCGAATTCGGGTAAGCAACAGGTAATTAACACTCACATGCTTACTTTGCATGAAAAATGCCTTACCCGCTGCTATTTTCTTCACCGCCTCAATCTCCTGGAGGGCCTTCTGGGCTTCGGCCTTAGCGGCTTTGGCACTCTCAAGAGCCGTTGCAAGCTCACACTCTCGAGTCTTCGAGTCACGCTCCAGGCTCTCATGTTTTTTCACGAGATCCTGGAGCTCTTGTTGTACCTCCGCCACCCGCGTCTCCTCCTTCTCTCGCTCGGTGCGCTCCGCGGCCGCATTGCGTTCGGCCGCGGCCACCGCCTCTTTCAGGGTCGCCACCTCGTTAGTGGCCCCTGCAATACCCACGTTATCCTTGTCATTCTTTTGCAACCAAAATCCTTTTCTGTAAGGTACAATTTTAATAAGGTGTTACTCACCTTGCTTGTCCTCGAGCTGCTTCTTGGCACGGCCGAGCTCGTTCTCGGACCGCTCAAGGTTTTCCTTCAAAGTATTGACCTCTGTAGTCAGTGCGGTAGAGGTCAGCAGCGCAGCCTGCAATCCCATATTGACATATTTATTATGACTCCTGCGTATATCTTTTTAGATCCTCAGTCCGGCTTTTCTTTCCGAACACCAAACCGAGCATCAGGGGCTACTGTCTATGCGGTACCATTCTATACATATTGAAATTCTTACCTCAAAGCCTGTTAGAAGGCTGATGCAGGCTTTGGTCAGCCCGCTCTTGGCGAGCTGCACCTTCTGAATCACCGCACTCATAACGGTGCGGTGTTCCTCTTTGATGGAGATGCCATTGAGTGCCTCCAGCAAGCTATCCGGCGCCTCCGGTTGGACGAAGGCTGCCGGCGTCACGGTCTTGCCCTTCTTACGAAGGGGTCGCCCGCCGGACTCCGGAGCCACTGTGGGTTCCGGGGCCGAGTCCGGTGCAAAGTCCGGGAGGTTGTCCTGCGACACCTCCAGGGCCCTCTCCTCCTGGTGGGTCCCTTCCTGGGATCCCACCTCGGCATCGTCCGCGTCACGGGGGGTGGAGGCAGACGGAAGAGAATCCATATCCGACGCACCTAAGGACCCGCTCGATGAAGCGGGAAGATCATCCTTAGGCAGACTGCAGGGTTGTATGCGGCATTAGAAAGACAATATGTGGCGAAAAATATAAACCTTGAAGTTATTCGGGAGTCCAGATACTTACGATCTCGCCAGGGGCTTGGCCCTTGGAGGCCAGTCCTCGTCGTCGTCACTGGCGTTGGCGGAGCAGTCCAGGGGAAGAGTTTTTCCCTTCTTGGACCCTTTGACCTCCCTTGTTGGGGAGGCCTTCCTTTTCTTCCCTCCCCCCGCTGGGGGAGAGGCTTTCTTCTTCTCCTCCTCGCCTTGGTGGGAGGAGTCGGCCTCGGATTCATCATCCGATAGCACCTGAAAACGGGAACTCTTCTGAGTCCCCGTGGCCTTCTTCTTGGCCTTCTTCTCTAGCACCACGTGGGGTGCCGGAGCCAGCAGCCCCATTAGGCGGGCGTTTGTTGGGTCCTCTGGCAATGGGGCCGGACAGATAGTCCGTTCGGCCTTCGCCAGCCAGTCCTGTCAAAGGTAAAGGGAGTTTAGATCCTGCATAGAGTTAAACTATGGAAAACAAGTGGCAAAATCACTTACCTCGTCAGCTGGACGCTGCGAGCGGAATCCGTGATCCTCGGTAGCGGATGCGGGAGCCTCGGCGCCCTTGAACAGCACCTTCCAGACATCTTCATACGTAGTGTCGAAGAGCCCGCTCAGAGTCTGGTGCTGCGCTGGATCGAACTCCCACATGTTGAAGCCCCGTCGTTGGCACGGGAGAATCTGATGGATGAGCATGACCTGGACTACGTTGACAAGCTTGAGCTTCTTGTCCACCAGCTTCTGGATACAGGCTCGGAGTCCGGTCAGCTCCTCCGAATCCCCCCAGATCCGGCCACTCTCTTTCCAGGAGGTGAGCCGTGTAGGGATGCCGGATCTAAATTCGGGGGCCGCTGCCCAATCAGGGTCACGCAGCTCGGTGATGTAGAACCACCCCGATTGCCACCCCTTAATGGTTTCCACAAAAGTGCCCTCCAGCCACGTAACGTGGGACATCCTGCCCACCATGGCGCCTCCGCACTCCGCTTGGCTGCCCTTCACAACCTTCGGCTTGACACTGAAGGTCTTGAGCCACAAGCCGAAGTGGGGCTGGATGCAGAGGAAGGTCTCGCACACGACGATAAACGCCGAGATGTTGAGGATGAAATTCGATGCCAGATCATGGAAATCTAGGCCGTAGTAGAACATGAGCCCTCGGACAATGGGATGAAGTGGGAAGCCCAGTCCATGGAGGAAATGGGGAAGACATACTACCCTCTCATGGGGCCTGGGGGTGGGGATGAGCTCTCCCTCGTCGGGGAGCCGGTGCGCGATGTCGCTGGACAAATATCCGGCGTCGTGCAGCTTTTGGATCTTCCCCTCCGTGACGGAGGAGGCCATCCACTTGCCTCCCGCTCCGGACATAGTTGGAGAAGGTTGAGGTGAGAAGTGCGGACTTGGGCGCTGGAGCTCGAGTTCACGGAGATGGATAAGCCAAGGAGGAAGAAGGCGCAGGTAAAAGGGTTGGATCTTTATCCCCTTATATGGGCGGACAAAAACATGTGTCCCCACCGGCCTGGTAAAACTCGCTTATCTCCCAAGCGTCACAATCAATGGCGCGGCTGGGTTACCCACGTCCGTATTTATGGGAATCCCGGAATAAGGGGAACACGATCTCTGCTTCGACAAGACGTCCCAAGGAAACTGCTTCGCTAAATGCGCGAAGGTGGAACAATAAAAACAATTTGAGTAAAGGCTTGGTAGTGGTATGACATCACGCCACAAAATACGTCAGTGGATTGAACTTGTGTAATATTATTCTCTCTACGGTGGTACGTGGAATTTATTTTTGCAGAGCCGGACACTATCCTGATGTTCACAATCTTCTATAAATTATTCGGAGGAAGAACCCGCCTTGCAATGCCGAAGACAACATGCGCGCCGGACTCTCGTCATTGAAGCCTGGTTCAGGGGCTACTGAGGGAGTTTCGGACTAGGGGGTGTCCGGATAGCCGAACTATCATCATCGGCCGGACTCCAAGACTATGAAGATACAAGATTGAAGACTTCGTCCCGTGTCCGGATGGGACTTTCCTTGGCGTGGAAGGCAAGCTTGGCGATACGGATATGTAGATTTCCTACCATTGTAACCGACTTTGTGTAACCCTAGCCCTCTCCGGTGTCTATATAAACCGGATGGCTTTAGTCCATAGGATGAACAACAATCATACCATAGGCTAGCTTCTAGGGTTTAGCCTCGTTGATCTCGTGGTAGATCCACTCTTGTAACACATATCATCAATATTAATCAAGCAGGACGTAGGGTTTTACCTCCATCAAGAGGGCCCGAACCTGGGTAAAACATCGTGTCCCTCGTCTCCTGTTACCATCCGCCTAGACGCACAGTTCGGGACCCCCTACCCGAGATCCACCGCTTTTGACACCGACAGTTACCTTCTCAAATATTGGGCAACTTGGGAGTAGTTAAATAAATTTATTCCTTTGTTGTAGGGGAAAACTAGCTTTATGAAAAATCATAAACTTACAGCCTCCACTAGCCAAATATTGTGTGTAGATATAGTTCTTGCATTTCATTGCTTTACAGTGTAACTCTGCCAGCATATTCAATGTGCTGACCTACATGGCTACAACGTCTCATGTTGCAGACTACTCAGACAACGAATAAGGTGCGATATGTCGTTGTTTTGCACTCAGCTATGCCATTGGAGTTTATGGACTCATTTACCTTTGAAGCTTCCGCAGTTATCTAGTTTAGATGGTCTTCAGCCATAATATTTTTGTGTAATCATACTCTTTATGAGGACTCGATGTAATAAGTGTGTGATTGAAGCTCTCTTATAATTCCACGAGTACTATGCGTGTTAGCATTACCGATCCAGGAATGACACTGATGCACAGGGACTTGACCGTTTGAGCTCTAGTCGCTACATCTATCTAGCAGATGCATAGCAACGAGAGGGGGAGAGTGTGTCCACATACCCTCGTAGACCAAAAGCGGAAGCGTTAACTTAACTCGGTTGATGTAGTCGAACGTCTTCTCGAATCAACCGATCAAGTACCGAACGTATGACACCTCTGAGTTCTACATACGTTCAGCTCGCTGACGTCCCTCGAACTCTTAATCTAGTAGAGGTACGAAGGAAATGAGTCCAATCAGCATGACGGTGTGGTGATGGTGATGGTGATGTGATCCGTGTAGGGCTTCGCCTAAGCACTACGACAATATGACCGGAGGAGTAAACGGTGGAGGGGGGCACCGCACACGGCTAAGAAACAGCTATTATGCTTTGGGGTGCCCCCCTGCCCCCATATATAAAGGAGGAGAGGGGAAGAGGCTGACCCTAGGGGGCGCGCCAAGTGGGGGGAGTCCTACTAGGACTCCCAGTCCTAGTCCCCCCCCCCCCTCCTTTCCAACGGAGGGGAAAGAGGGAAGTGGAGGGAGAGAGAGGGAAAAGGAAAGGGGGGCCGCGCCCCCTACCCCTTTTCCAATTCGGACTCCCCATGGGGGGCGCATGCCACCTCTCCGGCCTGCCTCTCCTCTCCACTATGGCCCATGAGGCCCATTACTTCCCCCGGGGGGGTTCCGGTAACCCCTGGGTACTCTGAAAAATACCTGAATCACTCCGGAACCATTCCGGTGTCCGAATATAACCTTCCAATATATCAATCTTTATCTCTCGACCATTTTGAGACTCCTCGTTATGTCTGTGATCTCATCCAGGACTCCGAACAGCCTTCGGTCACCAAAACACATAACTCATGTAATACATATCATCATTGAACGTTAAGCGTGCGGACCCTACGGGTTCAAGAACTATGTAGATATGACCGAGACACCTCTCCGGTCAATAACCAATAGCAGAACCTGGATGCTCATATTGGTTCCTACATATTCTACGAAGATCTTTATCGGTCAAACCGCAATGTCAACATACGTTATTCCCTTTTTTATCGGTATGTTACTTGCCCAAGATTTGATCGTCGGCATCTTCATACCTAGTTCAATCTCGTTACCGGCAAGTCTCTTTACTCGTTCTGTAGTGCATCATCCCATAACTAACTCATTAGTCACATTGCTTGCAAGGCTTCATATGATGTGCATTACCGAGAGGGCCCAGAGAACCTCTCCAATACTCGGAGTGACAAATCCTAATCTCAATCTATGCCAACCCAACAAACACCTACGGAGATACCTGTAGAGCATCTTTATAATCACCTAGTTACATTGTGGTGTTTGATAGCACACAAGGAATTCTTCCAGTGTCCGGGAGTTGCATAATCTCATAGTTGGAGGAATATATATTTGACACGAAGAAAGCAGTAGCAATAAAATGGAACGATTATTATGCTAAGCTAACGGATGGGTCTTGTCCATCACATCATTCCACTAATGATGTGATTCCATTTATCAAATGACAATTCATGTCCATGGCTAGGAAACTTAACCTTCTTTGATCAACGAGCTAGTCTAGTAGAGGCATACTAGGGACACAGTGTTTTTTCTATGTATTCACACATGTATCAAGTTTCCGGTTAATACAATTCTAGCATGAATAATAAACATTTATCATGAATAAGGCAATATAAAATAACAGCTTTATTATTGCCTCTAGGGCGTATTTCCTTTAGCGCCTGGGCCCCCAGGCACGCCCAGGTGGATTGTGCCCCCCTGGCGGCACCCTTGTGGTACTTCTTTGGCCCATCTGGTTTCTTCTGGTCCAGAAAAAATCACCAAAAAGTTTTGCTGCGTTTGGACCCCATTTGGTATTGATTTCCTGCAAAGTAAAATACGAGCAAAAAAATAGCAACTGGCCCTGGGCACTATGTCAATAGGTTAGTCCCAAAAAATGATATAAAGTTGATATAAAATGATTGTAAAACATCCAAGAATGATAATATAACAGCATGGAACTATCAAAAATTATAAATACATTGGAGACGTATCAAAGAGCTGCCAGGAATCTACAACCACCGGGCAACCGGTACTCGTCCGACGCCTGGAAGATCCACCAGCCAGAAGGCCCAGCTAGCGAACACTACAGCGGTCCGACGACCGACAAGTACCGGACAACTGACACACTCTAGTGACCAGACATCCGACCTTCTCCAGATATCCAAAACGCCAGAAGACCGAGCCCTTACGGACGTCCGACGCTCCGGACATCCGACCCCATCCGGAAATCGGACAAAGACATTACAGAGCCAAAACATCATAATTCCGAGCCTTATCGAACATCCGGGCCCTCGCAAGCAACCCGACGACCGGTAACGGTCGGACAACCGGCACCTATCTGTGCACAGAGACTAGGGCCGAGGCGATGTACCCCTTCGCCCCTCTAGATTATATATACTCCTCCACCTCCACCATTTTAGGGTTAGCATAGTGATAGCTCATTTGGAGACAGAGCTTTGCTCATCCACTTGTACGCCTACTCCATTGGAGACCAAGCCTCCTAGGAGAAGATCCCCCAAGTGAATTCAAGACCCCCTTGTGGGAAGTTTCCCTAGTGGATTCAAGACCTCCTCCTCAAAGATGGACTATTTCTTTTGTATCGCCCCTTTATTGGATTTGGATCGTGTATATCTCTTTGTGAACTTTGATCTAGCACATGTGTAATCGAATCTCGTTGATTTGAGTGTATCCTCTTGTTTCTCCCCATGTGTTCTTCATATGTTCTTCGGGAATCCCCCTCCAAATCATGAACGGCCCCTAGGGTTCCACCCTACATCACGTGAACTACAAAACATGATCATCTCATACATTAACATATATCACATCATGTTTTGGCCATACCACATCACAACATGCCCTGCAAAAACAAGTTAGACGTCCTCTACTTCGTTGTTGCAATTTTTACGTGGCTGCTAGGGCAAACTATAAAACCGTTCTTATCTACGCAAAACCACAATGGTGATATACAAGTTACCTTTTAACCTTCTACAAAGACCGTCGTTGTCAAATTAGATTCAATTAAGGTGGGAGAGACAGACACCCGCAAAGCCACTTTTATGCAATACAAGTTGCATGTTAGTCAGTGGAACCGGTCTCTTATGCGTGGACAAGTAAGGTTGGTCTAAGCTGCTTCATCCCACAATGTCGCCGAATCAAAATAAGACAAAGGAAGTAAGCAATTTGAACATCAACGCCCACAACTTATTTGCGTTCTAATTGTGCATATACATCTACGCATAGACCTAGTTCATGATGCCACTGATGGGGAACGTTCCATGAAATCAAAAATTTCCCGGCGAACACCCAAGGTCTAATCTAGGAGATGTATAGGAGCGAGAGGGGAGTGTGTCTACATACCCTTGTAGACCAAAAGCGTTAGCGTCGTAACCAGCTCGATGGCGACCTCTCCTTCTTGATCCAGCAAGCGAGGGAGAGGAGGAAGATGATATCGGAACCAGCACGGCAGTGTGGTGGTGATGGTAGCAGCGAAATTCCAGCAGGGCTTCGCCAAGCGCGTACCGGAGGAAAGGTGGGAGGAGTTGAGAGCGACAGGGGGAAAAGGTGAAGGCGAGTGGCTGCCCTCCCACCCCCCACTCCCCACTATATACAGGGGAAATGGGGTGGGGACGCCAGCTCTAGCCCCACCTCCAAGGAGGGGGTGGCGGCCCTAGGGGGTGGCTTGGCCCCCAAGCCAAGGGGCGCCTGATACATCTCCAACGTATCTATAATTTTTTATTGTTCCATGCTATTATATTACCCTTTTGGATGTTTATGGGCTTTACTTTACACATTTATATCATTTTTGGGACTAACCTACTAACCGAAGGCCCAGCCCGTATTGTTGTTTTTTTGCCTATTTCAGTATTTCGAAGAAAAGGAATATCAAAGGAGTCCAAACGGAATGAAACCTTCGGGAGCATGACTTTTGGAACGAACGTGATCCAGAGGACTTGGAGTGCAAGCCAAGAAGCAGTCGAGGCGGCCACGAGGGTGGATGGCGCGCCCACCCCTACAGGGCATGCCCCCCTATCTCGTGGGCCCCTCGGGCGGCCACCGACCTACTTCTTCCTCCTATATATACCCACGTACCCCGAAAACATCCAGGGAGCCAATGAAAAACAATTTCCACCACCATAACCTTCTGTATCCGCGAGATCCCATCTTGGAGACTTCGCCGGTGCTCCACCGGAGGGGGAATCGACCATGGAGGGCTTCTACATCAACACCATAGCCCCTCTGATGAGTTGTGAGTAGTTTACCATAGACCTTCGGGTCCATAGTTATTAGCTAGATGGCTTCTTCTCTCTTTTTGATCTCAATATCATGTTCTCCTCGATCTTCTTGCAGATCTATTCGATGTAACTCTTTTTGCGGTGTGTTTGTCGAGATCCGATGAATTGTGGGTTTATGATCAAGTTTATCTATGAGAAATATTTGAATCTCCTCTGAATTCTTTTATGTATGATTGAGTTATCTTTGCAAGTCTCTTTGAATTATTAGTTTGGTTTGGCCTACTAGATTGATCTTTCTTGCAATGGGAGGAGTGCTTAGCTTTGGGTTCAATCTTGTGTTGTCCTTACCCAGTGACAATAGGGGTAGCAAGGCACGTATTGTATTGTTGCCATCGAGGATAAAAAGATGGGGTTTATATCATATTGCATGAGTTTATGCCTCTACATCATGTCATCTTTCTTAATGTGTTACTCTGTTCTTATGAACTTAATACTCTAGATGCATGCTGGATAGCGGTCGATGTGTGGAGTAATAGTAGTAGATGCAGGCAGGAGTCGGTCTACTTGTCGCGGACGTGATGCCTATATACATGATCATGCCTTGATAATCTCATAATTATTCGCTTTTCTATCAATTGCTCGACAGTAATTTGTTCACCCACCGTAATACTTATGCTATCTTGAGAGAAGCCACTAGTGAAACCTATGGCCCCCGGGTCTATCTTTTATCATATAAGCTTTCAATCTACTTTTATTTGCATCTTTACTTTTGCAATCTATATCATAAAATACCAAAAATATATTTATCTTATCATACTATCTCTATTAGATCTCACTTTCGCAAGTGGCCTGAAGGGATTGATAACCCCTTTATTGCGTTGGTTGCGAGTTCTTTGTTTGTTTGTGTAGGTGCGTGGGACTTTTGAGGAGCCTCCTACTGGATTGATACCTTGGTTCTAAAAAAACTAAGGGAAATACTTTCGCTACTATTGTTGCATCACCCTTTCCTCTTTAAGGAAAACCAACGCAAGCTCAAGACGTAGCAAGAAGGATTTCTGGCGCCGTTGTCGGGAAGGTCTTCGCTCAAGTCAAGACATACCAAGTACCCATCACAAACTCATCTCCCTCGCATTTACATTATTTGCCATTTGCCTCTCGTTTTCCTCTCCCCCACTTCACCCTTGCCGTTTTATTCGCCCTCTCTTTCCCAATCTTCTCCTCTCTTTTTCGCTTGCCTTTTTCTATTTCCTTGTGTGTTGGATTACTTGTCACCATGGCGCAAGATAATACCAAATTGTGTGATTTCTCCAATACCAATAATAATTATTTCCTTAGTACTCCGATTGCTCCTCTTAATGATGTTGAGTCTTGTGAAATCAATACTGCTTTGTTGAATCTTGTTATGAAAGATCAATTCGCCGGCCTTCCTAGTGAAGATGCCGCTACCCATCTAAACAACTTTGTTGATTTGTGTGATATGCAAAAGAAGAAAGATACGGATAATGATATTGTTAAATTGAAGTTATTTCCGTTTTCACTTAGAAATCATGCTAAAGTTTGGTTTTCGTCTTTGCCTAAGAATAGTATTGATTCATGGAATAAGTGCAAAGATGCTTTTATCTCTAAGTATTTTCCTCCTACTAAGATCATCACTCTTAGGAACGATATTATGAATTTTAAACAACTTGATCATGAGCATGTTGCCCAATCATAGGAAAGAATGAAATTGTTGATTCGCAATTGCCCTACTCATGGTTTGAATTTATGGATGATCATACAAAAAAATTATGCCGGATTGAACTTTGCTTCTAGAAATCTTTTAGATTCGGCCGCGGGAGGCACGTTTATGGAAATCACTTTAGGAGATGCTACAAAACTTCTTGATAATATTGTGGCTAATTATTCTCAATGGCACACCGAAAGATCTACTAGTAAAAAAGTGCATGATATAGAAGAAATTAATGTTTTGAGTCGAAAGATGGATGAACTTATGAAATTGTTTGCTACTAAGAGTGCTCCTATTGATCCCAATGATATGCCTTGTCTACCTTGATTGAGAATAATAATGAATCTATGGATGTGAATTTTGTTGGTAGGAATAGTTTTGGAAACAATGCTTATAGAGGAAACTTTAATCCTAGACCGTTCCCTAGTAATTCCTCTAATAATTATGGAAATTCCTACAATAATTCTTATGGTAATTTTAATAAGATGCCTCTGATTTTGAGAATAGTGTAAAAGAATTTATGATCTCTCAAAAGAATTTTAATGCCTTGCTTGAAGAAAAATTGCTCAAAGTTGATGATTTGGCTAGGAACGTTGATAGACTCTCACTTGATGTTGATTCTTTGAAACTTAGATCTTCTCCTCCTAAGCATGATATCAATGAGTCTCTCAAAGCAATGAGAATTTCCATTGATGAGTGCAAGGAAAGAACCGCTAGATTGTGTGCTAAGAAAGATTGCTTTGTAAAAGCATGTTCTTCTAGTTTCAATGAAAATAATGATGAAGATCTTAAAGTTATTGATGTGTCTCCTATTAGATCTTTGTTTTGCAATATGAATCTTAATAATAATGGGACTGGAGATGAGTCAACTTTAGTTAGAAGGCATCCCAATAGTTCAGAGTTTTTTGATGCTAAATTTGGTAAAAGTGGGATTGAAGAGGTCATGACTTTAAATAGCATTGAACCCACTATCTTGGATTTCAAGGAATTTTATTATGATAATTGTTCTTTACAAGGTTGTATGTCCTTGTTGCAATCTGTTGTGAATTCTCCTCATGCTTATAGTCAAAATAAAGCTTTTAACCAAACATATTGTTGATGCCTTGATGCAATCTTTTGATGAAAAACTTAATTTGAAAGTTTATATACCTAGAAAACTTAATGATGAGTGGGAACCTACTATAAAGATTAAAATTAAATATCATGAGTGTTATGCTTTATGTGATTTGGGTGCTAGTGTTTCCACGATTCCGAAAACTTTATGTGATATTCTAGGTTCCCATGATCTTGATGATTGCTCTTTGAATTTGCACCTTGCGGATTCCACCATTAAAAAGCCAATGGGAAGGATCAATGATGTTCTCATTGTTGCAAATAGAAATTTGGTGTCTGTTGATTTTATCGTTCTTGATATAGATTACAATCTTTCTTGCCCTATTATTCTTGGTAGACCTTTCCATAGAACGATTGGTGCGATTATTGATATGAAGGAAGGGAATATTAGATTCCAATTTCCGTTAAGGAAAGGCATGGAACACTTTCCAAGAAAGAAAATTAAATTACCTTATGAATCTATCATGCGAGCTACTTATGAATTGAGTGCCAAAGATGGCACTACTTAGATCTATCCTCGCTTTTATGCCTAGCTAGGGGCGTTAAACGATAGCACTAGTTGGGAGGCAACCCAATTTTATTTGTGTTTTTTGTTTTTGTTTATGTTTAGTAATAAATTTTGCATCTACCTTCTATTTAGATGTGTTTTTATGTTTTAATTAGTGTTTGTGCCAAGTAGAACCTATAGGATAACCTATGGTGATAGTTAATTTGATTCTGCTAAAAAACAGAAACTTTGCGCGCACTAAATTAGTTTTATTAAATCACAGGAACGTGATTTTGCGTTCATTCGTTTTTCTGTAGATCAATACACAAATTTACCAGGACTTCCTATTTTGGTAGGATTTTTAGAGTTCCAGAAGTATTCCTGGGTTACATATTGCTACAGACTGTTCTGTTTTTGACAGATTCTGTTTTTCGTGTGTTGTTTGCTTATTTTGATGCATCTATGGCTAGTATTAAGTGGTATGAACCATAGAGAACTTGGAATACAATAGGTTTAACACCAATATAAATAAAGAATGAGTTCATTACAGTACCTTATGTGGTGGTTTTGCTTTCTTTCACTAACGGAGCTTATGAGATTTCCTGTTGAGTTTTGTGTTGTGAAGTTTTCAAGTTTTGGGTAAAGATTTGATGGACTATGGAACAAGAAGTGGCAAGAGCCTAAGCTTGGGGATGCCCAAGGCACCCCAAGATATTCAAGAATAGCCAAAAGCCTAAGCTTGGGGATGGACCCAGAAGGCATCCCCTCTTTCGTCTTCGTTCATTGGTAACTTTACTTGGAGCTATATTTTTATTCGCCACATGATATGTGTTTTGCTTGGAGCGTCGTGTATGATATTAGTATTTGCTTTTTAGTTCTCCACAATCATCCTTGCTGTACACACCTTTTGGGAGAAGTCCACTTGATTGGAATTTATTAGAATACTCTGTGTGCTTCACTTATATCTTTTGAGCTAGATAGTTTTTGCTCTAGTACTTCACTTATATCTTTTAGAGCACGGCGGTGGCTTAATGATGCGGAGCATCCCACGTTCATCCCCATGTACACTCCAACTACTCTCCAAGCCCCAAGAGGACATATGACGAGACCTCAAACATACGCCATTGGACACAAGGTGAATTCACTCCTCTTCGAACCGTCACTTTCCACGTGTGAGACATGGCTACTACCTCATGCATGGACCTTGCCTATACTCAGGTACAACCGAGATGACCATGGAGAATCAAAGGACCACGGCCAAGCATGGAAGAGGAGAAGGAAGAAGAGCCAGCTGCTACAGTCCCCGGACATCCGGCCCCAGCCCGGACATCCGGCCCTTCCCGCAAGCCCGGACATCCGGCCACAGCCCGGACATCCGGCACCCATCATAGAACGCGTCCAGAAGCTGAACCCCGTCAGCCCGGACATCCGTCCAGAGGCCCATACATCCGACTCTTCCCGAGCCGCCAGACATCCGGCCCCCAGCCCGAACATCCGGACCCCGCCTATCCAGAGAGCAACCGCAGGACACCCAGGCCAGCCCGGACATCCGGCCCGTCGCGAAGCCCCAGACATCCGGCCCCATCCCAGACATCCGGCACCTGCCTGTGCGCAGAGAACAGGCCAAGGGACCATGTATCCCCCTCTCACTTACCCCTTCGTGGGCTAGCACTATATATACTCTCCCACCTCCTCCTAGTTAGGGTTAGCAAAGGATTAGCTCATTTGAGATAGAGCTTTGCTCATCCATACGGATCTCCTCCTCGTGAGAGACCGCTGACTCTTTGGAGAAGATCCACCATGGATTCAAGGCCCCTTTACGGGAAGATCCCTCGTGGATTCAAGACCTCCTCTCGGAGATGAACTAGCGCCACTTGTATCATCCTTTGTTGGATTTGGACCGTGTATCTCTTTGTGTTTCTTGGATCTAGCACATGTGTCATCATATTCGTGTTGGTTGAGTGTTTTCTCTTGTGTTCCCCCGTGATTTCCCTCATTTCCTTCCACGCGTTCTTCGTGTTCCTCGTAGGGATCCTCTCCAAACGTGAAAGATCGGCCCCTAGGGTTCCGCCCTACATCACTTAATTTTGTAGAAATTGCTAGTCTCTCATGCTTCACTTATATTATTTCGAGAGTCTCTTAGAATAGCATGGTATTTGCTATGGTTATAAAATTGGTCCTAGAATGGTGGGCATCCAAGTTGGATATAATAAAAACTATCATAGGAACTGAATTGGATGCTATGATCAATTTGATACTTGATAATTGTTTTGAGATATGGAGGTAGTGATATTAAAGTCATGCTAGTTGGGTGATTATGAATTTAAAGAATTCTTGTGTTGAAGTTAGCAAGTCCCGTAGCATGCATCTATGGTTAAAGTTGTGTAACAAATTTGAAACATGAGGTGTCCTTGGATTGTGCATCCTTATGAGTGGCGGTCGGGGACGAGCGATGGTCTTTTCCTACCAATCTATCCCTCTAGGAGCATGTGCGTAGTGCTGGTTTTTGATGACTTCTAGATTTTTGCAATAAGTATATGAGTTCTTTTGACTAATGTTGAGTCCATGGATTATACGCACTTTTACCTTTCCATCATTGCTAGCCTCTTCGGTACCGTGCATTGCCCTTTCTCACCTTGAGAATTGGTGCAAACTTCGTCGGTGCATCCAAACCCCGTGATACGATACGCTCTATCACACATAAACCTCCTTATATCTTCCTCAAAACAGCCACCATACCTACCTATTATGGCATTTCCATAGCCATTCCAAGATATATTGCCATGCAACTTTCCACCGTTCCGTTTATCATCATGACACGCATTACTATTGTCATATTGTCATTGCATGATCATGTAGTTGACATCATATTTGTGGCAAGGCCACTTTGCATAATTTTTCATAAATGTCACTCTTGATTCATTGCCCATCCCGGTACACCACCGGAGGCATTTATATAGAGTCATATCTTGTTCTAGTTTTGAGTTGTAATTCATGTGTTGTAAATCAATAAAAGTGTGATGATCATCATTATTAGAGTATTGTCCCCAAAAAGAAAAGAAAAAGAAAGGCCAATAAGAAAAAAAGAAAGGCCAAAGAAAAAAAAAAGAAGAAAGGCCAAAAAGAAAAAAAAGGCCCAAAGAAAAAAGAAAATAAATAAAAAGGGGGCAATGTTACTATCTCTTTTCCACACTTGTGCTTCAAAGTAGCACCATGTTCTTCATATAGTGAGTCTCATATGTTGTCACTTTCATATACTAGTGGGGATTTTTCATTATAGAACTTGGCTTGTATATTCCTAAGATGGGCTTTCTCAAAATTCCCTAGGTCTTCGTGAGCAAGCAAGTTGGATCCACGCCCACTAGTTTTCTTTTGTTGAGCTTTCATACATTTATATCTCTAGTGCATTCGTTGCATGGCAATCCCTACTCCTCATGTTGACATCAATTGATGGGCATCTCCATAGCCCATTGATTATCCTCGTCAATGTGAGACTTTCTCCTTTTTTGTCTTCTCCACACAATCCCCATCATCATATTCTATTCCACCCATAGTGCTATATCCGTGGCTCACGCTCATGTATTGCGTGAAAGTTGAAAAAGTTTGAGATTATTTAAGTACGAAACAATTGCTTGGCTTGTCATCGGGGGTATAGAATGTGGGAGCATTCTTGTATGACGAAAATGAAGCATAGCCTAACTATATGATTTTGTAGGGATGAACTTTTTCTAGCCATGTTATTTTGAGAAGACATGATTGCTTTGATCAGTATGCTTGAAGTATTACTATTTCTTATGTCAATATGAACTTTTGTTTTGAAGCATTTGGATCTGAACATTCATGCCACAATAAAGAAAATTACATTGAGAATTATGCTAGGTAGCATTCCACATCAAAAATTCTGTTTTTATCACTTACCTACTCGAGGACGAGCAGGAATTAAGCTTGGGGATGCTTGATACGTCTCCAACGTATCTATTATTTTTTATTGTTCCATGTTATTATATTACCCTTTTTGGATGTTTATGGGCTTTACTTTACACATTTATATCATCTTTGGGACTAACCTACTAACCGGAGGCCCAGCCCGTTTTGCTGTTTTTTTGCCTATTTCAGTATTTCGAAGAAAAGGAATATCAAACGGAGTCCAAACGGAATGAAACCTTCGGGAGCGTGATTTTTGAAACGAACGTGATCCAGAGGACTTGGAGTGCAAGCCAAGAAGCAGCTGAGGCGGCCACGAAGGTGGAGGGCGCGCCCACCCCTATAGGGCGCGCCCCCTATCTCGTGGGCCCCTCGGGCGGCCACCGACCTAGTTCTTCCTCCTATATATACCCACGTACCCCGAAAACATCCAGGGAGCCAACGAAAAACAATTTCCACCGCCGTAACCTTCTGTATCCACGAGATCCATCTTGGAGCCTTCGCCGGCGCTCCGCCAGAGGGGGAATCGACCATGGAGGGCTTCTACATCAACACCATAGCCCCTCCGATGAGTTGTGAGTAGTTTACCACAGACCTTCGGGTCCATAGTTATTAGCTAGATGGCTTCTTCTCTCCTTTTGGATCTCAATACCATGTTCTCCTCGATCTTTTTGGAGATCTATTCGATGTAACTCTTTTTGCGGTGTGTTTGTCGAGATCCGATGAATTGTGGGTTTATGATCAAGTTTATCTATGAGAAATATTTGAATCTCCTCTGAATTCTTTTATGTATGATTGAGTTATTTTTGCAAGTCTCTTCAAATTATCAGTTTGGTTTGGCCTACTAGATTGATCTTTCTTGCAATGGGAGAAGTGCTTAGCTTTGGGTTCAATCTTGCGGTGTCCTTACCCAGTGACAATAGGGGTAGCAAGGCACGTATTATATTGTTTCCATTGAGGAAAAAAAGATGGGGTTTATATCATATTGCATGAGTTTATCCCTCTACATCATGTCATCTTTCTTAATGCGTTACTCTGTTCTTATGAACTTAATACTCTAGAAGCATGCTGGATAGCGGTCTATGTGTGGAGTAATAGTAGTAGATGCAGGCAGGAGTCGGTCTACTTGTCACGGACGTGATGCCTATATACATGATCATGCCTAGATAATCTCATAATTATTCGCTTTTCTATCAATTGCTCGACAGTAATTTGTTCACCCACCGTAATACTTATGCTATCTTGAGAGAAGCCACTAGTGAAACCTATGGCCCTCGGGTCTATCTTTTATCATATAAGCTTTCAGTCTACTTTTATTTGCATCTTTACTTTTCCAATCTATATCATAAAATACCAGAAATATATTTATCTTATCATACTATCTCTATTAGATCTCACTTTCGCAAGTGGTCGTGAAGGGATTGACAACCCCTTTATTGTGTTGGTTGCGAGTTCTTTTTTGTTTGTGTAGGTGCGTGGGACTTTTGAGGAGCCTCCTACTGGATTGATACCTTGGTTCTCAAAACTGAGGGAAATACTTACGCTACTATTGCTGCATCACCCTTTCCTCTTCAAGGAAAACCAACGCAAGCTCAAGACGTAGCAGCGCCTCCCACCCCTAGGGTTTGCCCTCCATAAGCGCATGACCCTGGTGGGTGGCTGGTGCGCCTGGCCCATCTAGGCCAGGGCTCCCCCCTTACAGCCCATGTGGGTCCCCAGGGCCGATGGACCCCCAAAACCCTGCGGTGCCTCCAGTACACTTGTCGGCATGCCCCCGAACTTTTTTGATGACCAAAACTGGACCCATATATGTGTATTTATCTCCAGACTATTCCAGAGCTCCTCATAATATCCCAGATCCCATCCGGGACTCCGAACAACCTTCGGACGTTCTGCTGTTAATATCGCAATACTACCATAGCGCTACCGAACGTTAAGCGTGCGACCCTGCGGGTTCAGGAACATGTAGACATGACCGAGACTCCTCTCTGATCAATAACCAATAGCAGGACCTAGATGCTCATATTGATTCCCACATATTTAACGAAGATCTTTATCGGTTGAACCACGATGTCAATGTTTCAGTTAATCTCGTATACAATTCCCTTTGTCCGATGATATGTTACTTGCCTGAGATTTGATCGTCACTATCTCCATACCTAGTTCAATCTCGTTACCGGCAAGTCTCTTTACTCGTTCTGTAATACAAGATCCCATGATAAACTCATTAGTCATATGAAGCTTCTTATGATGTTGTATTATCGAGAGGGCCCAGAGATATCTCTCAATCACACAGAGTGACAAATCCTAGTCTCGATGAATGCAACTCAATAGACACCTTCAAAGATACCTGTAGAACACCTTTATTATGAACTGATGTTTGATAGCACATTCCTCTGGCGTCCGGCAATGGCGTGATCTCATGGTCTAAGGAACTGGTACTTGACATGAAAAAAAGCTTTAGCAAATAACTAAACAATCTGATGCTAAGCTTACAGTTGGGTCGTCCATCACATCAGTCTCCCAATGATGTGATCCCGTTATAAAATGACAACTCATGTCTATGGTTGTTAGGAAACCTTAACCATCTTTGATCAACGAGTTATTCTAGTAGAGGCTTACTAAGGACATGGTGTAGTTTATGTATTCACACATGTATTTAAGTTTCTGGTCAATACAATTCTAGTGTGAATAATAAGTATTTACCATGAACGGGAAATATGATAATAACCAATTTATTATTGCCTCTAAGGCATATTTTCAACACTCCCTCCACAGATCAATATTCATCTGATGTTCCATGTCAGTCTCAAGGGACACAAAGGCTCACATGATGTTCCAGCTCAAGAACTCCCTCGGGTGGGACCTGGGGCAAGATAAGAACATAACCACTTTCAGTTGTGGAAATAGATCACTCCCTCGAAAAGGCGTGATGGTGACACAATGGCTCATCCAATGGGCAAACCTGAACCCTGATGAACCTTCTTGGGAGGATGCCAACTTCATCGAACAAGTCTTCCTAGTCTTCTTCAAATAAAAATTTCAGGAAGACAAGTCTTCTCTCAAAGGAGGGGTATTGTCAGAATGTGGCACCCTGGCTCAGAGCAACCGGTTTACCTTGCATTGCCAAGATCATGTCTTCTGGCAATACACAACATCTTGGTACAGAAATCACCGCTTTATTAAAACTAGCGGAAGCATAGTGTGACATTACATCAAGTAGCGAGGCCAAGCGGCACACTCGGTGCAGCTGGACAATATGTACATTATTTAGTGAACATAAAGGGGCCTCGAGCATGACATCTACACGGCAGCGGAACAATGACGTAGCGGGACTCCATAGCATAGGGACACCAAGGTGGACATGGTCTAGACACGGCAGCACTCCGATCCAGTTAGACTTTCCTGAAATCTGGCATAACACGCCAGGTTAGTACACTGAATGTACTTGCAAGCTCACAGCAAACAGAACCATAATGACAAACAATATCATGACATTTAATCAAGTTAAATGCAAACATCAACATTCTACTCATGCAATGAAACCAAACTTGTGCATCGAGTCACTCGGACTCTCTCTTACCAACAGGTTGCCTCGCAACCGAACAGTGATCACCACGGATCATGAACTGAACCATACTTGGTTCAACGGGTTACCTCGTAACCAAACAGTGATCCCTCCCGGATCACAAGTAATACCACAACAGTCAGTCTCACTGACATCATTATGATTCAACCAGTGCAACGCAAATAACTTAGTGTGCAAGATTTATTTATGAAAGTTGATCCATGGTGTGACTTACTTACGAACTGGGCCCTTATCCGCGGGCACAATTATCGATTGATTAATACACCCTACAGATGTAGCGCACTTTACACACACCACGAAACCCATGGCCTCGCACTCCCATTCGGGTGGACCAATGGCATTCCGATAGAACTCTCCCATTGCCATGACACTCTTACGGCCACTCCGACCAACTCCCCACTGGGATTAGTCATGGGTGACCGAGCCTACCAAAGGCAAAACAACCATCGTCCTGGCAAATAAACAGTCCCAAAAGGGGACAAGATACCGTAACAAGAATAGGTCCACAAGGTTATGTCTGCTTACCGGGCCAGGGTAACGCACGCCCATAACCTTCCCTCGTTGGAGGTACTGACAAAAGGCATGACAACGGAATGACTAACAGCCTCCCCATACTAAGGCAAATGTGGTTGCACTTGTTAGCCCGATTCAGTGGCACCATGACCCGACCAACTTTATGTTCAAGTTCAGTTATCATCAGGTTTAACTTCAAAATAAAAATGCTCGAGTCACTATATGCCATGCATATGCAACCATATATCATGCAACATATATCACTAAGAAATAACAGATCAACTTTATTCAAAGGTCTACTTGCACAAACTCAACTTTAAACATTTCTGGTTCTTTCTTACTGGTTATTTATACTCATCACTTTAGTTGGCATTTATCAAATAAAACTCATTATGCATATAGGAAAAATAATACCAATGATCATATTTTTATAGCCATGACAAACTTACTTAGTTCAACTACTCAAGCTATATCTCACTAGTTCAAGCATTCATATCTGTTTACTAAGCATTTTGATCATGACAAACTAAATAACACAAGCATTATTTATTTTAATACTATATGCAATGAATATCATATAAATTCAAGTAGAAAATCACGGATATTGCAAAGACACCATGACAATGTTGTTGTGGCTTTCCTTAGTGCAGAGGAGCTTCACACTCCTCCTGGATGCCTTCAAGACAAGCTTCACCTTTTGAAAATAAATCAAATGACAAAAAGAAAATATCAAGAACACTTCTGAAAATTACCAAAAATTCTAGGCAGGAAAGAAAAATTCCATCTTGGGTGTGCTGCTAGGATTTTCCAGTAAGAACAGAATGCAAAAAGAATCAACTCATTTGGACTTGTAGAATAAAAGTTACAGCTAGTCAAAGTTCTAGTCAAATTTAAACTAAATTTGAAATAAAAGGGGAGGGTGATATCAAAGGCGTAAACCGGCTGGGCGCCACCACACATACAGCTTCAGCCACGGCCTGAGTAGCTGACAGCAGGCCCAGCGGTCAGGCCGGAGGGGGAGGGGAGAGAAGCAGAGTCGGGCGGCGCGCCGATGGCGCTTTCTCCGGCAAGGAGTGCCCGACGATGAGATCTAGGAGGATAGGGTTGTAGAGGAGATCAAGGCGCACCTGCACATACCCGTAGTGTGGCTAGGGGTGGTCGGACAGGATCGGAACGGAGCTCTCTAGTGGCGGCAGCGGGCAGAGCTCGTCGGAGATGGTGGTTCCGGCGAAGCAGGGCCAGTCCAGCAGCTCCAACAGCGCCAGCACGCACCAGTGGACCACCACAAACACGCCAGAGTGGTCATTGGAGCTCGAGCGGCTTTGGAGAGAGAGGGGGCAGAGGACGGGGATTGCCAGCAAGCTCGGGGCGGGGACGGTAGCCAGAGGCCTGCCCGGCCGGGCTGCGGGTTCCTACGGTGGTGTGGAGGTGTGCTGAGTGTGTGTGCGGAGAGAAACGAGCTCGGGGGAGCTCTATTTATAGGCGAGGCTGAGGCGGGGTCGAGAGCTAGCCGGAGCTCTCTAGAGTGTCGCCTGGCGACGAATGGCGTCATGAGAGGGGGAGAAGACGCCGGAGATCACGCGGGGCTGTAGACGAGTTGCGACGACCATAGGAGCGCGGTACGCGAAGAGCACAGGGGCACAGGCGCACTGTTGCCTTTGCCGACGCCATGCCCGTGCTCGCTGCGGCGAGCTCCGACATCAGCGAGAGCCAGGGTGGAGTTAATGAGGTGCAAATGAGGATGGGGCACGATTTGGCAAGGTGCGGCAGCCTGGGCAGCAAGCACGCGCGAAATAGAGGAGATGGTGCACCGCAGAGCGTGTTGGCCGCATTCCAACCCCCTTGGACGAACGAGGTCACCGCGTGAACATTGGCATCAGGCTGAGCTAAGCGCAAACACCATGTCTGACAGGTAGTCCTTAGTGGTTTGGGTTGTTTTGCACGGTTGGCTGGGTCACAGGTGAACTATGGGAGTGGCTTTCTTCCTAGCAAGTTTCTGGATAGAAACTTGTGAGCTTCACTGAGAAAAAATTAGTGATAACTAAAGGTTGTGCTTTGGGGTTTAGCAATCTCTTAGGAGGGTAATCAAGCTCAGAAAAGATCAGCCCCAAAATATCAAGCAAAAATATACGTGTTGTGCAAAGTGATCATTCTGTCTAGAATAGAAATGATTTTCTGTAGCAGAAATATTCCAAAAAGTTATGCAATATTTTTGCTCAGGAAGGTGCCCTAGGGTTCAAAGAATATTTGTGAATTTATTCAGGATTTTTGGAGCTAGAAATCTAGGGGTTGCTTTGGAGCATACTTCTCTGAAGTGATTTTCAGGGAAGAAAATGTATATTTTTCTTTTATGAAAAATATTCCTTGGGCTTTTGTTGGAGTTTTCCAGAGAAGGAAAGGTGAGTTAGAGGTCGATGGGTCACTTCGGTGAAAATCAAGGGTAGGCCCAAGTGTTCAAGTCCATTTGAATTGATTCAAAACTGCAAATCCAAAGCAAATGCAAATGAAAGTCTGGAAAAAGAGAGAAGGAAAATCCAGGCTGTCACAAACCTCCCCCACTTAAGATGAATCTCTTCCTTGAGATTCGGTTGCTTGGGAAAACAATTCTGTGTAGGTTGTCCTCAAAATTCCTCTCTTTCCTAGGTTGCTTCTTCTTCAGTGTGATGCTCCCACTGGACCTTGTAAAATTTGATCGCTTTGCTGCGTGTGACCCTTTCTGCCTCATCCAAGATTCTGAACGGTCTCTCCTCATAAGTTAAATCTTTGGCAAGCTCAATTTCTGACATATTAGTCCTCTTCTTGGGTGGTGAAATACACCGTCTCAGCTGTGATACGTGGAACACGTTGTGTACTTCCGACAATTCTGGTGGCAATTCCAACTGATAAGAAACTGTGCCAACTCGTGTCATGACCAGGAACAGACCAATATATCTTGGTGCCAATTTTCCTCGGGTCTGAAATCTCTTGACTCCCTTCATGGGTGTGACTCGGAGATACATGTGTTCACCAGGTTCAAAGCGGACTTGCCGATGTTTGGCATCATAATAACTTTTCTGTGTGACTTGGCCGGTTGTAGTCTATCTCGAATTTCCTTGATTTGTTTCTCTACCTCTAATATCATATTAGTTCTGAAGATACGGTTGTCTCCGGTTTGAGACCAATTTAATGGAGTGCAGCACTTACGGCCGTACAAAGCTTCAAAGGGTGACATTTTCAGACTGGTTTGAAAATTGTTGTTGTATGAGAATTCCGCATATGGCAGACAATCTTCCCATTTGGGTCCATGGGCTAAGGCACATGCTCGAAGCATATCTTCAAGGATTTGATTTACCCGCTTGGTCTGATCGTCTGTCTGTGGATGATAGGCGGTGCTATATTTGAGAGCGGTCCCCAAAGCTTGATGGAGTCGGGACCAGAATGCGGAGGTAAACAATGAACCTTGGTCTGAAGTGATTGTTTTTGGCACTCCATGCAGACTGAGAATCCGGGATACGTATAACTGTGCAAGTTGATCAACGCGAAAGGTGGTGCGGATGGGAATAAAGTGAGCCACTTTAGTCAGCGTGTCCACTATGACCCATATAGAATCATTGCCTCGGTGAGTCTTGGGTAGACAGGTGATAAAGTCCATGCAGACATCATCCCATTTCCATTGCGAGATGGGTAGAGGTTGGAGAAGTCCGGCGGGTTTCTGGTGTCACAACAAGCGACAAAATATGCGATGTCCCTTTTCATTCCATCCCACCAAAATATCTGTCGAAGGTCTTCGTACATTTTAGTGCCGCCTGGGTGTGTCGAATATGAGGATTCGTGTGCTTCTACCAAAATTTTCTTCCTCAAATCTACTTGATTAGGTACGCATATCCTTCCTTAGAACCTGAGTGTACCCTATGTGTCCTTTGAGAAATCCTAAGTCTTGCCTTCATGCAGACGTTTGAGATATCCTTGCAGAATCTTGTCGTCATTCTGTGTCATGTGAATCTCCTCTTCTAGAGTAGGAGTTACTTCCAAAATATTCGCAGGACTGGCATTTACAATTACCAAGTTGAGCTAAGCGATCTCTTGCTGGAGTTCTGGAGGCAAAGATTCCATCATTGCGTTTAAAATGGCAGGCTTGCGACTGAGGGCATCAGCAACCATGTTGGCTTTTCCCGGATTGTAATTTATTCCCAGATCATAGTCCTTGACCCACTCGGGCCATCTTCGTTGTCGAAGGTTTAAGTCTGGCTGAGTAAATATATATTTGAGACTCTTGTGGTCGGTAAATATTTGACATCTCTTTCCAATGAGGTAATGTCTCCAAATCTTTAGAGGGTGCACAACAGCGGCCAGTTCCAAATCATGTGTAGGATAATTTCCTTCATGAGGTCATAGCTGGCAAGATGCGTAAGCTACCACCTTGCCATCTTGCATAAGTACGCAGCCAATACCCTTTCTGGATGCGTCACAATACACATCAAAGCTGCGAAATGTCTGGGAGAGTCAGTATTGGTGTTGATGTCAATCTGGTTTTTAGCTTGTTAAAGCTCTGCTCGCAATCCTCAGTCCATTCAAACTTCCTGTCTTTCTTAAGGAGTTTTGTCATTGGCTTGGCAATTTTGGAGAATCCTTGGATGAACCAATGGTAGTATCTGTCTATCCAAGAGAACTCCGGACTTCGGATACCGTCGTGGGTGCTGCCCAACCAAGCACATCTTTCACTTTGCTGGGATCCACTGCGATACCTTCTACTGATAGAACATGCCCCAGAAATCCGAGCTGTTTGAGCCAAAACTCACACTTGCTAAATTTTGCATACAGCTGATGGTCACAGAGTCTCTGTAAGACTGCTCGGAGGTGTTCCTTGTGTTCTTCGTCACCTTTAGAGTATATGAGAATATCATCGATGAAAACCACCACAAACTTATCCAAGAATTCCATGAACACCTTATTCATCATGTGCATGAAAAAGGCGGGGGCATTTGTGAGACCAAAGGACATCATCATATATTCATAGAGACCGTAACGGGTAATGAACGTGGTCTTAGGAATATCTTCCTTCTTGAACTTCAGTTGATGATATCTGGTCCTTAAATCAATCTTGGAAAATACATTCGCACCACTGAGTTGATCAAACAAATCATCAATACTTGGTAGCGGGTGTTTGTTCTTGATGCTGGCATCGCTCAACTGACGATAGTCCATGCACATTCTGAGACCACCATTTTTCTTGTCTACAAATATTGCAGGTGATCCCCATGGTGACGAGCTTGGGCGGATATATCCTTTCTGCGGCATCTCATCCAACTGCTTCTTTAATTCCACGAGTTCGGAGGAAGGCATCCGATAATACTTTTTGCACAACGGTGTAGTCCCAGGTACAAGATCAATTGCAAACTCAAGCTCTCTGTCTAGGGGCATTCCGGGTAATTCCTCAGGGAATACATCGGGAAATTCACTGACCACAGGAATCAGATCCAATTCTTCAGCTACTGTAGTGAATACCATCTCCCTTTTGGGTATGCCTCTGCGGGCATAAAATTTTATGGCGCGCCCTTCTTGATTTGTCAGGGTGACTTCTCAGGTCACACAATTTATGCATACTTGATATTGAGTCAACCAGTTCATTCCCAAAATAACATCCAGCTTGGCAGATTCAATGACTATCAAAGTGGTTGGAAAACAGACTCCCTTGATACCAATTTCCAAACTTTTGCAGACTAGATGGCTTTTAATCACGGATCCCAGGGATTGAACCAGCATACTTTTTCCCATAAGCGAGCACGGAAATTTGTTTTGGACAACGAAGCTCTAAGAAATAAAAGAGTGGGAAGCCCCAGAGTCAAATAAAATTATTGCAGGTATGTTATTAATGAGAAACATACCACTGAGGACTTTGGGGTTTTCCAGGGCTTCATCTGTGAAGAGGTTACGAACTTGCCCTTGGACGATCTTCTGGGTATGATATGGCCCCATGTGATTGACTTGTGGCCGGAACGGAGCATTTGACTTCTTGGGACACTTCCTGGCATAATGTCCGGTCAAGCCACAATTAAAGCAGGCGTTGTTGCACTGACATTCTTGACTTGAGTAGTGGTCTTGTTCACACTTTGCTACCAATTTGGTTTATACTCCACTTGAGTCTGTTGCCAGGTACGGGCCTTCTATATGGGTTGTGCGTCCTTCTCCGGCTCAAATTTACGCTTGTGGTCATTATTTGCGGGTCGGTTGTCTTGCACAGGCTTGTACTCTCTTTCTACAATGAGGGCCTTGTTCACAAGAGACTGAAAATCTAGAAAGTCGAGCATACAGAGAGCACTCCTGAGGTGTTGATTTAATCCTCCAAGGAACCTATCGATCTTCCTTTCTTCTGTGGCCACATCATAGAGGGAATAACAGGACAAATGGTTGAACTTGTGCAAATATTCGCTTACTGACAGACTTCCTTGAGTGAGACCAAGAAATTCGCGTTGCTTGACCTTCATGATACCAGCTCGAATATGATCCTTGAGAAATTGGTCCTTGAAATTAGTCCATGTAATTTCTTCTCCCGCAAGCCACGGAGCTTTAGCATTATGCCACCATATAGCAGCGGCTCCTTTAATAGAGTGGGTAGCAAACGGAACCTTGTCAGCTTCGTCAGTGCGAGCAATCTCAAGTTTCTTCTCAATAGTTCGCAACCAATCATCTGCTTCCAACGGGTCAACCACTTGACTGAAATTGGGAGGCTTAGTCCTTTGAAAATCTAACAGCTTGGAGTGATGGCCATTTTGATTTCCATACTGCCCAACCATAGCGTGCACACTTTTTAACAGCTCAATCAGATCATTGTTCCTTCTTTCCTCAAACATGCGCATAATTTGCTCAGTGGAGGGTGGATTTGGCTATGGAGGCGGTGGTTGCGGATACGGCTCGATGGAGCGTCCTGCCTGTCTTGCTGAGCGACGAACAGGGACATCCTCACAAGCCTGCGTGCTGCTGCCTTCTCGCATCATCCTACTGTTTATTTTTCCCAATAAGAGCAACCGTGATGAGAAACATCCAATCATGGGAAGAAAAGCCAGCGACAAACCCGAAAAAGCAAACGAACGAACCGAGAAACATAGCGATCGAATAAAAAGTTCCAACATAATTATACATAGACTCATACATGAAAGGTAGACATCATGACGGGTGCGACTACTCATATACATGCATCATGGCTCATACAACTACATCCGTACATCACATGACCACTGCTGATACTCCGACGCTATAGGACTCTGCCGGTGCTGTCGGATCCTCTCCTGAGTCAGACCCAGATCCTGAACTGACAACGCCAATCAAAACCTCTGGGTTAAAGGTAACGCGACGATGCTTCCTCGAGGGATCTCCCTCAGGGGTAGGAGCGGGATGAGAAGGGATCATGGGAGCTGCGGGGGTAGCACGCCCACTCAGCAGGAGCACTGTGTGGGTTCATAGTCGAGGTGCCCGAGCTACTCAGGGGAGTAACCGAAGAAATGGGTGAGCTAGAACTGGGCACAATATAAGGAGTAAATCCCATAGAAGGTGGAGTAGGGTAGGATCTAGCGGTGGCTAAAGCAGAACGAGCATGATTTAGCTCTCGAGCCAATTCATGAATCAGAAGATAACTAGCAGTGATATATCGAGAAAGGTGGCTAGTGTCACTATCAGACACCGGATCAACGGAATGAAAGCGAACACGACCATCATTGTGCAGACATGGGTAGAAACGAAAACCTGGGTGGTTATGCATCCGAGCCTCAGCATAGCGTAACTCAACAAGAATATCGAATGCAGCATACTGGACGGCCTGAGTGGTGGTGGATGCATAACCGCTCCGAGAGGAACGAGTGTAAGAACCCGCTGATGAACTGGTGCGCAGAGTAACCACGGCATGATACTCATACACGGAGTCGGCTAGATGCTCCCGGTACACCTGATATGCTGGGTCGTCATAGTGAGGGTACAGTCGACGCCACACGCTACGAAGGAGATGCTGATAAGTGTAGGGCATCAGCTGCAACTGACATCGATACAGCACTGGAGCCATCTACATTCACAACCATTCACTGGTTAGAAATAACAATAAGCCTAATGCATGCAATAAAGCATCCAGATGCAAATACTAACGGCACTCAATTAGCAAACTAACTAAAGTTTACTTCATGTGTCGGGGTCTAGCGTGTCCTACAATCAGCGCGACCCTGATACCAAGCATTGTGGCACCCTGGCTCAGAGCGACCAGTTTACCTTGCATTGCCAACCCAGATATCATGTCTTCTGGCAATACACAACATGTTGGTACAGAAATCACCGCTTTATTTAAACTAGCGGAAGCGTAGTGTGACATTACATCAAGTAACGAGGCCAAGCGGCACACTCAATGCGGCTGAACAATATGTACATTATTTAGTGAACATAAAGGGGCCTCGAGCACGACATCTACACGGCAGCGGAACCACAACATAGCGGGACTCCATAGCACAGGAACACTGATGTGGACACGGTCTAGACACAGCAACACTCTGATCCAGTTAGACTTTCCTGAAATCAAGCATAACATGCCAGGTTAGTACATTGAATGCACTTGCAAGCTCACAGCAAACAGAACCATAATGACAAACAATATCATGACATTTAATCAAGTTAAATGCAAACATCAACATGCTACTCATGCAGTGAAACCAAACTTGTGCATTGAGTCACTCGGACTCTCTCTTACCAACAGGTTGCCTCGCAATCGAACAGTGATCACGACGGATCACGAACGGAACCATACTTGGTTCAACGGGTTACCTCGTAACCAAACAGTGATCCCTCCCGGATCACAAGTGATACCACAACAGTCAGTCTCACTGACATCATTATGATTCAACTAGTGCAATGCAAATAACTTAGTGTGCAAGACTTATTTATGAAAGTTGATCCATGGTGTGACTTACTAAGGAACTGGGCCCTTATCCGGGGGTGCGGCTATCGATAGATTAATACACTCGGCAGAGGTAGCACACTTTACCCACACCACGGAATCCATGGCCTCACACTCCCATTCGGGTGGACCAACAGCATTCCGACAGAACTCTCCCATTGCCATGACACTCTTACGGCCACTCCGACCAACTCCCCACTGGGATTAGTCATGGGTGACCGAGCCTACCAAAGGCAAAACAACCACCATCGTGGCAAATAAACAGTCACAAACGGGGACAAGGTACCATAACAACAACAGGTCCACAAGGTTATGTCTGCTTACCAGGCCAGGGTAACGCACGCCCATAACCTTCCCTCGTTGGAGGTACCGACAAAAGGCATGACAACGGAACAACTAACGGCCTCCCCATACTATGGCAAAGTGTTGCACTTGTCAGCCTGATTCAGTGGCACCATGACCCGACCAACTTTATGTTCAAGTTCAATTATCATCAGGTTTAACTTGAAAATAAAAATGTTCGAGTCACTATATGCCATGCATATGCAACCATATATCATGCATCATATATCACTAAGAAATAATAGATCAACTTTATTCAAAGGTCTACTTGCACAAACTCAACTTTAAACATTTCTAGTTCTTTCTTACTGGTTATTTATACTCATCACTTTAGTTGGCATTTATCAAATAAAACTAATTACGCATATAGGAAAAATAATACCAATGATCATATTTTTATAGCCATGACAAACTTACTTAGTTTAACTACTAAGCTATATCTCACTAGTTCAATCATTCGTTTCTGTTTACTAAGCATTTTGATCATGACAAACTAAATAACACAAGCATTATTTATTTTAATACTATATGCAATGAATATCATATAAATTCAAGTAGAAAATCATGGATATTGCAAAGACACCATGACAATGTTGTTGTGGCTTGCCTTAGTGCAGAGGAGCTTCACACTCCTCCTGGATGCCTTCAAGACAAGCTTCACCTTCTGAAAATAAATCAAATGACAAAAAGAAAATATCAAGAACACTTCTGAAAATTACCAGAAATTCTAGGCAGGAAAGAAAAATCCCATCTTGGTTGTGCTGCTAGGATTTTCCAGTAAGAACAAATGCAAAAAGAATCAACTCATTTGGACTTGTAGAATAAAAGTTACAGCTAGTCAAAGTTCTGGTCAAATTTGAACTAAATTGGAATTAAAAGAAAAACAAGAGGGGGTGACGTCGAAGGCGTAAACCGGCTGGGCGCCACCACTCATACCGCTTCGGCTGCGGCCTGAGTGGCTGACAGCGGGCCCCAGCAGTCAGGCCGAAGGGGGAGCGGGAGAGATGCAGAGTCGGGCGGCGCCACGACGGCGCTTTCTCCGGCAAGGAGTTCCCGGTGACGATATCTAGGAGGATAGGGTTGTAGAGGAGATCGAGGCACACCTGCCCGTACCCATAGCGTGGCTAGAGGTGGCCGGACGGGGTCGGAATGGAGCTCTCCAGTGGCGGCAGCGAGCGGAGCTCGTTGGAGATGGTGGTTCCAGCGAAGCAGGGCCAGTCCAGCAGCTCCAACGGCACTAGCACGCACCAGCGGACCACCACAAACACGCCGGAGTGGTCAGTGGACCTCGAGCAGCTCTGGAGAGGAAGGGGTAGAGGACGGGGATCACCAGCGAGCTTGAGGCGGGGACGGCGGCCAAAGGCCTGCCCGACCAGGCTGCGGCTTCCTACGGTGGTGTGAAGGTGTGCTGAGTGTGTGTGCAGAGAGAAGGGAGCCCGAGGGAGCTCTATTTATAGGCGAGGCTGAGGCCGGGATCGAGAGCTCGCCGGAGATCTCTGGAGTGTCGCCCGGCGATGAATGGCGTCAGTGAGAGGGGGAGAGGATGCCGGAGATCACACGGGGCTTGTAGACGAGTTGTGACGAGCATAGGAGCACGGTATGCGATGAGCACAGGGGCATAGGTGCACTGTTGCCTTGGTCGCATCATGCCCGTGCTCGCTGCGGCGAGCTCCGATGTCGGCGAGTGCCAGGATGGAGTTAATGAGGTGTAAACAAGGATGGGGCACGATTTGGCAAGCTGCGGCAGCCTGGGCAGCGAGCACACGCGAAACAGAGGAGCTGGCGCACCGCAGAGCGCGTCGGCTGCATGCCAACCCCCTTGGACGAACATGGTCACCGTGTGAACTTTGGCATCAGGCTGAGCTCAGCGTAAACACCATGTCTGGCAGGTAGTCTTTAGTGGTTTTGGTTGTTTTTCACGGTTGGTTGGGTCACAGGTGAACTATGGGAGTGGCTTTCTTCATGGCAAGTTTTTGGACAGAAACTTGTGAGCTTCACTGAGAAAATTTTAGTGAGAACTAAAGGCTGTGCTTTGGGGTTTAGCAATCTCTTAGGAGGGTAATCAAGCTCAGAAAAGATCAGGCCCAAAAGATCAAGCAAAAATATACTTGTTGTGCAAAGTGATCATTCCATCCAGAACAGAAATGATTTTCTGTAGCAAAAATATTCCAAAAAGTTATGCAATATTTTTTCTCAGGAAGGTGCCCTAGGGTTCAAAGAATATTTGTGAATTTATGCAGGATTTTTGGAGCAAGAAATCTAGGGGTTGCTTTGGAGCATACTTCTCTGAAGTGATTTTCAGGGAAGAAAATGAATATTTTTCTTTTATGAAAAAATTCCTTGGGCTTTTGTTGGACTTTTTCAGAGAAGGAAAGGTGAGTTAGAGGTGGATGGGTCACTTGGGTGAAAATCATGGGTAGGCCCATGTAGCGACCAGACCTCAAACAGTCTGATCTCTGTGCATCAGTGTCATCCCTGGATCGGTAATGCTAACACACACAGTACTTGAAGGATTTATAACAGAGTAGCAATCACACACTTATAACATCGAATGTCTCAAAAGAGAACTTATTACAATAAATATGTCTTAAGGCCATCTAAATATGATAACAGCGGAAGGCTTGGAAGATAAAGTGAGTCCATCAACTCCAACGGCATCACTGAGTGAAAGATCATGACCTAAGGCACCTTACTTGTCGTCTGAAAAGTCTGCAACATGAACGTTGCAGCCCAAAAACGGGTCAGCAAATGGAATATGCTGGCAATGTAACACATAGAGAGTAATGAACAGAATAATGCTATCACTACATGCATATATGGCTGGTGAAAGCTCTATAGTTACAGTTTTGCATAAGGCCAATTTTCCCTACAACAAAGGAATAAATTTTATTTAACTATCATGGTGGTTGTTAAACATTGAGAAGGTTCACCCAACTCAATCCCAATTAAGCATCATCATTAAACCCAACAAATTAAATTAAATAACATGATGAGATTCACATGATAATCCAAGCACTAGATACTCAAAACGTCCATAACCGGGGACACGGCTAACCATGATTAGTTTGTACACTCTGCAGAGGTTTGCGCACTTTTCCCCACAAGACTCGATCTCCTCCGTTGGATTTCTCGCACTACATGGTGTTTGAGAAACGGATGACCAAGACACAGTCTTTCAGAAGCGTTAGCACCTTACGATGGGTAGACCGTTACACCTACTTTCCCCTACATCTGCTAGTCTACCACTATAAGAGTTCACACGAGTTAATCAACTATGCTAGAGCCATAGTAGCTTGTGGCTGCACACGGAAGTTTCTAGCATGAATAATCTCATGATCCCTTTGAGCCTGGGTGGCGGTCCATAAAAAAATAGGCAATCACTGGGTTCCCCAAGTGCCTCAATCCACCCAGATGTGTATTTAAGTTGCCACCTTAAGTTGAACCATTAATTAACAATACTCACATCTGTCATGGATACACTCACCCAATCCGCATCTACTAGCATAACATAGCGTTATAAGCAAACGTAGAAGTAACTCCCAAAGGTTTGATAATAAACAGGACAATAGGTACTACCTCATCTACTTCCCAAAACCCACATATTAATCAGATCCTAACCATGCAATTGTTTGAGGATTGATCTAATGCAATAAAATTGGGTAGTAAAGAGGTATGATCAAAGTGTTACTTGCCTTGCTGATGATCCGTGAAACCTAGAGACTCAAAGTAGCAAGCGGCGCACTCCGGATACTCTATCGCAAACAAACAAGCATACAATAAGCACTCATCTAATGCACGGGTAAAACTCAAAAAAAGATCTAACCAGAAAGTTCAACTTAAAAACTACGGTTTGCAAAAAGAATCAAATAAACGAAGCAAGGAAACTCAAATGGCGAAAGAAACAAGCTTCGTTTACTAATCTGGACCTAAGTCACATTTTACAGTAGCAAAAACTTGTTTGAGTTGGTTAAACGGAAAGAGGGTTTCGAGACGAAACTCTAGGCACTTGAATCGCCTGATTCCGAAAGCGAATGAAAAGTTATACTAGAACGAAAATCGGATCAGAAATTGCGATCGGAAATAATCGTCAAAACCCCGAGAAAAAGAAAAACTGACGAACAGGCTAACGAACGAACGTTCGCTGTCTACAGCTAAACGGTGAAAACCGTTCGTTAGAACAAACGTACGGACGAACGTCCGTTAGATAACTAAACCGAGAAACCGACGAACCGAATCTAAAAAGTGGATCTAGGTTTTTTTAAATGAACGGTTTTATAAAAAAAACGGTGGCGGTTACCTGGGTTCGGCAGGATTCCGGCGAGGCGGCGGACGGCGGCGGCGGGGGGCGGCGGCTGCTGCTAGGGTCAGGGCGCGGATGGGCTGGCGGCGGCGGTGTGGCCTTCGGGGCAGGGGGGCCCGGCTTATAAAGCCCCCGGGCGGAGTCCCGCTCGGGTACGGCTCGGAGTCGGTTCATTTTTTTTAAATAATTCCGACATGCAGAAAAAGAAAGAAAATAAATACTAAACGGACTCCAAAAATCCTGAAATAAATTTTTCCCGTCCTCTAAAAATAAGCCGGACAAGATGAACATTTATTTGGGCATAAAATGCAATTTTGAAAAACGCGTATTTTTCCTAATTCAAATAAAATAGCAATAAAATCCCAAAATAAAATTCGATTTTAATATTAAACCTCCAATATTTCTTTATTTTGGGAAAGTCATTTGATTGCCTCTCTCTTATTTTTATAAAAGAAATATACGAAGATAAAATAATTAAAATCAAATGATCCTCTTTTCTAAATTTGACAAAACTCAAATATAAAAATAACGAAATCCCCAACTCTCTCCGTGGGTCCTTGAGTTGCATAGAATTTCTAGGATCAAACCAAAATGCAATAAAATATGATATGCAATGATGATCTAATGTATAACATTCCAAATTGAAAATTTGAGATGTTACAAACCTACCCCCCTTAAGATGAATCTTGCCCTCGAGATTCGGGTTGGCTAGAAAATAGGTGAGGGTGGTCCTTCCGTAGGTCTTACTCTCTCTCCCAGGTGGCTTCATCTTCGGTATGGTGGCTCCACTGAACTTTGCAGAACTTGATAACCTTGTTGCGCGTGACTCAGCTGGCAAACTCGAGAATCTTGACTGGTTTCTCCTCATAGGTCAAATCACTATCCAACTGAATCGCTTCCAGTGGCACTGTATCTCTCTGAGGGATATTGGCCATCTCTGCGTGGCACTTCTTCAACTGGGAAACATGGAACACATCACAAAAAAGAACTCCAGACAGTCCTTCAGGTGATACCAACTTGTAAGCAACTTCTCCCATACGCTCCAAAACTTTGTATGGTCCCACAAAACATGGTGTTGACTTTCCCTTAACTCCAAAACGCTTAACTCCTCGAAGTGGGGACACTCGAAGATAAACTCTGTCTCCAACTTCGTAAACTATCTCCTTGCGTTTAGAATCCGCATAGCTCTTCTGCCTGGACTTGGCTACCTTGTGTCTATCACGAATTCGCTTAACCTTCTCTTCGGACTCTTTAATCAAATCTGGCTCAAACAACTAATGGTCTCCAACTTCACCCCACAACAACGATGTTCTGCACCTCCTTCCGTACAAGGCTTCGAAAGGGGCCATCTTCAAACTGGATTGATAACTGTTGTTGTAAGAGAACTCTGCATAAGGTAAATTGTCGTCCCAACTAGATCCATAATCTAGCGCACAAGCTCTCAACATGTCCTCCAGAATCTGATTGACTCTTTCAGTCTGTCCATCTGTCTGTGGATGAAAGGTTCTACTTGTCGGCGTTCTGGGAACGGGGGTCCCCAGACTTGCCTGCCTGCGGCCTGCGGCGTGGCTCAAAAGGGGCCCAGAACGGCCCATCTTCATCAACACAAGCTCAAGACCCTCGCGAGTGGCCAAGCCTCACGGGGCGGACGACAAGGAGCTTCCTCAAGCACGGCCTCGTCAGGCTGGCTCATGAGGAGGCGGAGAGTTCAAGGCGGGGTACCTCGCGAGGTTCCCATGACGCAAGCCATGACGACCAAGGGCGCCAGCCGGGCGCCAGCCCGCGCAGTGTCCTTCTTTCCTCTTTGGTGCAAGGGGAGCAAGCGCAGGCGAGAGCATCAAGCAAAGGCATCCGTTTTGGTGCAACAAGACCAAGACCAGTCCAACGACAGGATGGAGGTCACCATGGAGCCCAAGTCGGTGTCACCACCAGAGCCTTTGACAGGCGAGGACCAACTTTAGTCAGGATAAGTGTACTAGATGTTCCCCTTCAAAATGGCCAATTGTTGGCGCCCTTCCCGCTTAATATTTGGGAAGAGGCCCAGGGCCTTTGCCTATAAATAGGACTAGCCACCCGCAGGGTGGAGGCATCTGGATAGGAATCTGGAGATAAGATAGGCATCTAGAATCAACCCCTCCAAAGGGACAACGCCATTACAAGAACAGACCCTCGCGAGGCTGTTCTTCCTTGTATTGTTCATCATCAGCCCAAGAGGCAATCCACCACGCCACACACTGGAGTAGGGTATTACACCACAATGGTGGCCTGAACCAGTATAAACCCTGTGTCTCTTGCGTTGTGTTTCTCGTAGTTTAGATCTTAGCGATTCGGCGAGGGACAGGTAGGTAGAAGGCGAAACCTCCGTGCGCACCCCAGTGTTTGAACCTCAAGGGTCTGCCGGAACCCTAAATCCGACAGTACTGAACTCCAGCCTGGTACCCATAGTTTCGTGCAACTGATTCCAGAACTTTGAGGTAAACTGGGTTCCTCTATCTGATACAATGGTCCTCGGAACTCCATGCAGACATACGATCCTGGTCATGTATATCTTTGCCAACTTCGCATAGGTATAAGTTGTCTTCACTGGGATGAAATGAGCTACCTTCGCCAAACGATTGACTACAACCCATATCGAGTCATAGCCTGAACGAGTCCTGGGCAATCTCATGATAAAATCCATGCCTAGCTTATCCCACTTCCATTCAGGTATCGGCAATGCCTGTAGCAACCCTGCTGGCTTCTGATGCTCGGCCTTTACTCTCTGACATACATCACAAACTGCTACATACTCTACAATATCCTTGTTCATTCCGGTCCACCAGGAAGTGTCTTTCAAATCCAGATACATCTTGGTATTTCCTGGGTGAATCGAATACGGTGAATCATGGGCCTCCTACAGAATCAACTTCCTAATCTCCGGGTCATTAGGCACATAAACGCGGTCCTCAAACCATAAGGTATCGTGCTCATCCTCACGAAATCCTTTAGCTTTTCCTTTGCTCATTTTCTCCTTTATCCCAGCAATCTCCTTGTTGGTCTTTTGAGCTTCTCTGATCTTATCCATCAAAGTAGACTGAACCTCCAATGCTGCTACATAGCCTCTCGGAACTATTTCCAAACATAGATCGCGCAGATCCTCGGCTAACTCCTTGGGTAACTCTCCGGTCATGAGTGTGTTGACATGACTCTTGCGGCTCAACGCATCCGCTACTACGTTAGCCTTTCCTGGGTGATAATGCAATCTCATATCATAATCCTTAGTGAGCTCCAACCATCTCCTTTGCCTGAGATTCAACTCCTTCTGTGTGAAGATGTACTTCAAACTCTTGTGATCCGTGTACACCTCACAATGGTTTCCGATGAGAAAATGTCTCCATGTCTTCAATGCATGCACTACGGCTGCTAACTCCAAATGGCTAAGTGATCCTACTCACATTGGACCTAGTGCTCAGGTAGTTTGGCCTATAGTAGGGCAAGAAATATTGAATGGTGATGTAGGCAGGGGTTTCATGAGGCTTAAGTTGTCGTGAGGCATACGAAACAACTCTTCCCTCCTGCATAAGCACTGCTCCAAGTCCTCGACGAGAAGCGTCACAATATACTTCATAATCCTTGCGCTGATCTGGCAGAATCAACACTGGTGATGTAACCAAACGTTTCTTCAACTCCTGGAAACTGGCCTCACATTCCTCAGTCCATTTGAATTTGGTGTCCTTCTTCAACAACTCCGTCATGGGTTTTGCAATCTTCAAGAAATTCTCAATGAACCTCCGGTAGTATCCTGTGAGTCCCAGAAAACTCCGGATCTCTCCAACCGATTTGGGTGCTTCCCAGTTTTTCACAGTGACAACTTTGGTGGGGTCTACTGCTATTCCTTCTCCGGATATAACATGTCCAAGGAATCCGACTTCCTTCAACCAAAACTCACACTTGCTGAATTTGGCATATAACTGATGTTCTATGAGCTTCCCAAGTACCAAACACAAATGCTCCTTATGCCCCTCTTCATTTTTCGAGTAGACCAGAATATCATCAATGAACACCACGACGAACTTATCCAAAAACTCCATAAACACTTTGTTCATCATGTTCATGAAATAGGTAGGTGCGTTAGTCAGACCAAATGACATAACGGTATACTCATATAGCCTGTACCTTGTGGTAAAAGTTGTCTTAGGTATATCCTGCTCTCGAATCTTCAGCTGGTGGTATCCTGATCGCAGATCGATCTTGGAAAATACCTTAGCTCCTTGCAATTGGTCAAACAAATCATTGATCATCGGCAGTGGGTACTTGTTCTTGACTGTCACTTCATTCAATCCCCGATAATCAACAACCATCCTCAATGATCCATCCTTCTTCTCCACTAGAAGCACTGGCGATCCCCAACGTGACGAACTTGGGCGAATATAGCCTTTATCCAGTAACTCCTTAATCTGCTTCTTAATTTCCTCCAAATCCTTTGCGGGCATCCTGTACGGTCTCTTAGATACTGGCCCTGTGCCTGGCAAAAGCTCAATCAAAAACTCAATGTCTCTATCTGGTGGCATGCCTGGCAACTCTTCTGGAAATACGTTAGGGAAATCCTTCACCACTGGTACTTCCTCCTGTACAACTCCTGATAAGGAATTCACTTGAGTCCTCCTCGGCTCATGCCGGGATACATACTTAATCCTTCTTCCTTCTGGGGTGGTAAGCAAAATCGACTTACTGGCGCAATCGATGTTTCCTCCATACACCGATAGCCAATCCATACCTAGAATCACATCCAAACCTTGCGACTCCAAAATTATTAGATCCGAGGGGAAAACATGCCTACCTATGGTCAATGGCATCTGAAAACATCCTTGACTTGCCATATACTCTGCTCCTGGTGAGATGACTAACATAGGTGTTCTAAGAACCTTGGTGGGCAGTTTATACTTATCCACAAATCTCCTTGATATGTATGAATGCGATGCAGCAGTATCAAAAAGAACGATAGCAGTAAATGACTTAACCAAAACCTTACCTATTACTGCATCTGGCTGGGCTTCAACCTCCTCCACGTTAACGTGGTTCACATGTCCCCTGTTGAAAAGGTTCGGCTTCTTCCCAAAGCTTCCATTGTCATTTCCATTCTTAGCTTCAGGACATTCATTGGCATAATGTCCAGTCTTCTAGCCCTGGTAGGAAGTGACTTCGCTCAGATCCTTCTTGGCTGGTGTTGATGGGCTGGTACGGTTCTGGCCGTTGCTTCCTCCATTACCATTCCCATTCTTGGGGCCATTATGGTTGTGCAAACTCCCTCCATTATGA
Organism: Triticum dicoccoides; assembly: GCF_002162155.2. Taxonomy (NCBI): domain Eukaryota; kingdom Viridiplantae; phylum Streptophyta; class Magnoliopsida; order Poales; family Poaceae; genus Triticum; species Triticum dicoccoides. The sequence goes on along the minus strand of NC_041381.1, from coordinate 287,562,514 downwards.
TTGTGACCTCCAAGGGTATGCTGAAAAGGTCCTCCCGGGTTCGGGGTAAAACGACGCTTCTGCTGAGCTCCAGAATTGTACTTCCCTTGTCCATACTTCCTCTTGCGGTTGTCAATCTGCTGCTACTTCCCTTCAATCATGAGAGCTCGGTCTACCAACTCCTGGTAGTTGTTGAAGGTTGCTACCATCAACTGCATGCTCAGCTCATCATTCAGTCCTTCCAGAAACTTCTCCTGCTTGGCTGCATCCGTAGCAACGTCATCTGGGGCATAACATGCTAGCTTACTAAAGTCATCCACATACTGGCCAACTGTACGTCCTCCTTGGCGCAAGTTGCGAAACTCACGCTTCTTCATGGCCATAGCTCCTGCTGAAACATGGGCAGTACAAAAAGCCTGCTGAAATTGATCCCATGTGACAGTGTTGATGGGGTAAGTGGTTGTGAAATTCTCCCACCATGATGTCGCGGGTCCATCAAGCTGGTGTGCGGCAAAACGCACTCTCTCTGCATCTGTGCATCCTGCAGTGGTCATCTCCCTTCCAATCTTGCGGAGCCAATCATCTGCAACTATCGGCTCGGTGCTACTGGAGAACACCGGCGGATTAAGCCTCAAGAAACGGGCTAAGTGATCAACAGGTGGTGGTGGTGGTGGGTTGTTGTTGTTGTTGTTGTTCCCCTAATTCTGATTCTGGACTAGCATCTGCATCAATGCATTCTGCTGCTGGATCAACTGAGTGAGCTCCGGTGGGAAAGCAAATCCATTGTCACGTCTCGGAGGCATCTGAGGGTTTAGAAAGGATGAGAATATAGAATAGAAGGGATCTAGAGAGAAAACACTACCCATATGCACATGAGACAAACACAAACAATATCACTTCAATCAATTCAAACAAGGGCATACAACGGTCTAACTATCGTTACAAAAGTGCTCGGACTATACTATATACATGGGGGAATACTACTACTGATATGGTGGTCGACTAGAAAAATTGATCGATCGAACACTCCATGATATCTGCTCCAGCTTCACCAACAAAGTCATCATCGCTATCGTCAGGGTCCGAGTCGGTGTCGTCAATGATGATGTAGTTCTCCGGGCAAGTGGATTCGTCGTCTTCTCCTCCTGGCGCGGGGAATCCCATGAATACTTTTAGCTTCTTCTTCAGGTCATCATTCTTCTCCACGAGTGTTGTCATTTCCTCCTCATATCCATCGCGTGTAGACTTGAGTTCTTCTTCCAGCTCCGTGATCCTGGGCATAGCCTTCTTCAGATCTATCATGCATGTGCGCATCTGGTTCTCCTGGCGTCGAATGTGCTGGCTTAACTCCTGGATGAATGCTGCAATGGATCTATCCTTCCTGGTGCTGATCATCTCCCATTGCTCATCTCGGTACCCACAAATCTGGTAGATAGTATCCTTGAGATCCTTGTGGTAAACTTCTCCAATGCGTCCCATGGTAATGTGGGCTGCCATGCTCTTTCCTAGACTCCAGGTTGGTGCATCAAAGGAAAACTCTATGGGCTCAGTGACTGGCATGAACGTCCTTCCTGGAACTTGAACTTGAATCATCCAACGTTCCTCTTCGGGTAAAGTGGCGATGTAGGTCCCGGTGAAGCTTGGTACTCCGATGTTCAGGTATCTAGTGACTTCCTTCAAGTGGTGTCCAAAAGGTGTATCTTCATCCGGTTGCACGAACTTGTTCCTTGCATCCGCCATCCTAAAGAGTAGAAAGGGAGAGGAGTCAGAAATGAGAAGAGAGTAGTGATCTAGGGCTTTAGCTTAGTGGTCGTGTCCTACAGTCAGCGTGTGCTCTGATACCATCTTGTAGCGACCAGACCTCAAACAGTCTGATCTTTGTGCATCAGTGTCATCCCTGGATCGGTAGTGCTGACACGCATAGTACTTGAAGGATTTATAACAGAGTAGCAATCACACACTTATTACATCGAATGTCTCAAAAGAGAACTTATTACAATACATATGGCTTAAGGCCATCTAAATACGATAATAGCGGAAGGCTTGGAAGATAAAGTGAGTCCATCAACTCCAACGGCATCAGTGAGTGAAAGATCACGACCTAAGGCACCTTACTCGTCGTCTGAAAAGTCTGCAACATGAACGTTGCAGCCCGAAAACGGGTCAGCACATGGAATATGCTGGCAATGTAACACATAGAGAGTAATGAACAGAATAATGCTATCACTACATGCATATATGGCTAATGGAAAGCTCTATGGTTACAGTTTTGCATAAAGCCAATTTTTCCCTACAACAAAGGAATAAATTTTATTTAACTATCATGGTGGTTGTTAAACATTGAGAAGGTTCACCCAACTCAATCCCAATTAAGCATCATCATTAAACCCAACAAATTAAATTAAATAACATGATGAGATTCACATGATAATCCAAGTACTAGATACTCAAAACGTCCATAACCGGGGACACGGCTAACCATGATTAGTTTGTACACTCTGCGGAGGTTTGCGCACTTTTCCCCATAAGACTCGATCTCCTCCATTGGATTTCTCGCACTACATGGTGTTTGAGAAACGGATGACCAAGACACAGTCTTTCAGAAGCGTTAGCACCTTACGATGGGTAGACCGTTACACCTACTTTCCCCTACATCTGCTAGTCTATCACTATAAGAGTTCACACGACTTAATCAACTATGCTAGAGCCCATGGTAGCTTGTGGTTGCACACGGAAGTTTCTAGCATGAAGAATCTCATGATCCCTTTGAGCCTGGGTGGCGGTCCATAAAAAAACAGGCAATCACTGGGTTCCCCAGGTGCCTCAATCCACCCAGATGTGTATTTAAGTTGCCACCTTAACTTGAACCATTAATTAACAATATGCACATCTGTCATGGATACACTCACCCAACCCACGTCTACTAGCATAGCATAGCGTTATAAGCAAACGTAGAAGTAACTCCCAAAGGTTTGATAATAAACAGGACAGTAGGTACTACCTCATATACTTCCCAAAACCCACATATTAATCAGATCCTAACCATGCAATTGTTTGAGGATTGATCTAATGCAATAAAACTGGGTAGTAAAGAGGTATGATCAAAGTGTTACTTGCCTTGCTGATAATCCGTGAAACCTAGAGACTCGAAGTAGCAAGCGGCGCACTCCGGGTACTCTATCGCAAACAAACAAGCATACAATAAGCACTCATCTAATGCATGGGTAAAACTCAAATAAAAGATCTAACCATAAAGTTCAACTTAAGAACTCCGGTTTGCAAAAAGAATCAAATCAAACGAAGCAACGAAACTCAAACAGCGAAAGAAACAAGCTTTGTTTACCTATCTGGACCTATGTCAAATTTTACAGTAGCAAAAACTTGTTTGAGTTTGTTAAACGGAAAGAGGGTTTCGAGACGAAACTCTAGGCGCTTGAATCGCCTGATTCCGACAAGCGAGCGAAAAGTTATACTAGAACGAAAATCGGATCAGAAATCTCGATCGGAAATAATCGCGAAAAACCCGAGAAAAAGAAAAACTGATGAACACGATAACGAACGAACATCTGCGGCTAAACGGTGAAAACTGTTCGTTAAAACGAACGTACGTACGAACGTCCGCTAGATAACTAAACCAAGAAAAACCGACGAACCGAATCTAAAAAATGGATCTAGGGTCTTTAGAAGAAAACGGACGGTTTTATAAAAAACGGTGGCGGCTACCTCGGTTCGGCGGGGTTCCGGCGAGGCGGCAGGGCGGCGGATCGGGCGGTGGACAGCGGCGTCGGCGGCGGCTAGGGTTAGGGCGCGGGTGGGCTGGCGGCGGCGGTGTGGGCTTTGGGGCAGGGGGGCGGCTTATAAAGCCCCCCCCCCCCGGGCGGAGTCCCGCTCGGGTACGGCCCGAAGTCGGTTCACTTTTTTTAATAATTTCGACATGCAGAAAAAGAAAGAAAAGAAATACTAAACGGACTCCAAAAATCCCAAAATAAATTTTCCCCATCCTCAAAAAATAAGCCGGACAAGATGAACATTTATTTGGGCCTAAAATGCAATTTTTAAAAACGCGTATTTTTCCTAATTCAAATAAAATAGCAATAAAATCCCAAAATAAAATCTTGTTCGATTTTAATATTAAACCACCAATATTTCTTTATTTTGGGAAAGTCATTTTATTCCCTCTCTCTTATTGTTATAAAAGAAATATACAAAGATGAAATAATTAAAATCAAATGATCCTCTTTTCAAAATTTGAGAAACTCAAATATGAAAATAACGAAATCCCCAACTCTCTCCGTGGGTCCTTGAGTTGCGTAGAATTTCTAGGATCAAACCAAAATGCAATAAAATATGATATGCAATGATGATCTCATGTATAACATTCCAAATTGAAAATTTGGGATGTTACAGCCCAAGTGTTCAAGTCCATTTGAATTGATTCAAAACTCCAAATCAAAAGCGAATGCAAATGAAAGTCCGGAAAAAGAGAGAAGGCAAATCCAGGTTGTCACACAGAACCTGGTTATGTTCTGTCTAAATATTCAAAAGTGGTGTCAATTTCTTCAGTTAGCATATACGAGTTCAAAGCAACGCTATGAAGATCCTATGGCTGGGAGTCAATCTTGTGGTCCAATGACTCCAGTCCATCGTTTAGAATTGTTATTGTCCTGTAGCCTTTCTCTGCCGGTAACAACTAGGCAGTAACTGTGTAAATTCAGTATGGAACCTATTAGTAAGACTATCATTGAGTGATCCCAAGAGCTCTAGCCATGAAATGAAATGAAATTCTGTCCTAGCTTATCTTGTTCTTACTTTCGTAGCTAGGGTTTCTACCTAAAAATTCCCCAATCATAGCGGGTGCTCCACATTGGGAGTAATTTATGTTGTCGATCTCAGGCGGGATTTGACACAGCCGTAGGCATCAGCGGCTGGAATGGGAAAGGCGGATAAGGATAATAGCTGGCAGGAAGCAGCATCCCCGGTGACGGGCGATAGCTCGAACCGCCGGATCGGAGTTCCAAGGCGGCGCATATGGTGGCCTGCACGAGAAAGAGGGAAGGTGAGAGGGCATGTGGAGGGATGATAAGAAAAAAGAGGAGGCACCGTGCCACCACCACGATGACATGTCAGCTATCTGAAGTTAACTGGATAGCTATCTGAATTTAACTGAATCTCCAGGGCAGATTCAGTTATCTACGTACTGGTTCAGCCAATAGCAGATACAATCCAACGGCTAGGGAAGACAAGCATGAGATGAAGGGTCATGATGGATCATCGCTGCTTTACCAATTTACTGTTACTTTGGCTGCTCTGAATGTACTGCTCACCGTCTTCTACTTTTCACTGAGAGAGGACTAGCTTATAAGCGCCTGTGTGCACATGGTCGGACCATTCACCTTATATCCTCAACTACTGTAACCCTAAATTCCTCTAGCTATAGTAGAAATCCCCAATTCATAGATGGGTCTCCACCATTGGGAGTTTATCTTATCGCTGATTTGTGCTATCCTATTGGCTTATACTGACGATCCATGTCAGGATTTGACAATTGGTATCAGTAGCAAGCAGTCCTTGGCGGCACGGCGATGGAGAGGAGCCGGGCGGCGCAGACGATGGTAAACTATTCGCGTGCAAACAATTATCTGAGGTATGCTTGCTGGCAAGATCCATACTCTCGGAGGTAAAATCCCATGACCGAAGCCTGTTGGTGCACGAGGGGCGGCATGGAGCTCCGATGGCGGTAGGGATTCGAGATCCAACGAGCGTTCCAAGGCCGGCCCTTGGGTAAAATTCCAGTAGTCGCTCTCGATCTAGATGGTGAAGTCGAAGGGAGACGACAAGGCAGACGCCATGGAAGTGGCGGCGCTTAAGATCAATGTCAAACAATTGGGTGAGAAAGTCGGCCACATCCACACCGAGGTCGAGGGTATACACACGGAGGTGATCGGCCTCAAGTCGCAGCTGACACATATGGAGGACCTGCTCACCCTGATGGCCGAACAGCTAAAAGCGCCCCCAAGAACGGAGATGACTGAAGCAGAGGGCAGCACAGCACGACACCAGTAGCAACAATGCTCCCATCCCCAAGAACCTCCCCAAATACTGCCACAACCACGACCTCCCCAAACTCCACTTCAGGTGAATTTGCAACAGGGCGAAGTGGGTACTGTCACAGCCAGTCAATCACCACTCCTCGACCGTGGTGTGCCCATTTGGTGGCGTCGGGGTAACGAAGCTCTGTTTAACCAGCCATTTTAGTCTACGGGACATGCAGAAGTAGGCACTCACTACGCCCAAATGGTTTAGTTCAAACAGTACCCCTACATCGATACTGCAGGGCTAACACAATACCCGGGAATGCAAGAACCAACAGGCATGTGGAACTACGAGCCCCAGCAAATGTAACAGATTCAAAGACCCCTGCCTCAACCACCTTACAGTCACTACAATCCTGACCAATATCAACAGGAGTACTACCATCACTACCCACCAGAGCATCCGCAACCCCACTATCAGCAAGAACCATAGCATATGCCTGCTCCTTTCAATGCAGCAACTCCAGGATAGCACATGCGACCATATGGGTATGGCACTCCTCGATACACACCAGGATTTGAATATGGTAGAGGCCAAGACAGAGATGCCCAATTCTACAGGTCAATTGCAGGAGCACCCAAATTCGAATTTCCCAAGTTTGATGGCTCTAACCCAATGGAGTGGATCAAAACAACCAAGAAGTTCTTCTCTATGGTCATGTGCCAGAGGAGGCAAAATGTGATTACGCACAAATGTATTTAACTGGAAAGGTTGATACTTGGCTCGGGAATTCTGGAGTGTTAGAAGAGCACTTGACTTCGGAAAACTTCTGCAATGCACTGCTCAAGCGATTTTCAGGGGACAGCTCCTATGAAGTACTAGAAAACTTTCACTCAATCAAACAGGGACAGAGCTCTGTAGCTAAATACACAGACAAATTTGAGGAGAAGATGGTCTCCTACAAAAGAGGAAATCCAGGAGTTCATGACAGCTACTATGTGAAGTGTTATATTAATGGCCTTCAACCAGAAATCAAGCACTTCCTAAAACCATTTAAGCCCTCAACACTCTATGCCGTTGTTGAGACAGCAAGAGACATGGAGTTGGGAGTACAAGCACAACTCTCACAAAAGAAAAGCACCCAACCCAGCAGATACCAGAAGAGCTACAACGCTACTCCACCTCCTCCAAGACCCATATAGGCTGACAGTAACAACACGAGAAAGGAAGGGGAACTCAAAAACAATGTCAGAACAGAAAAACAGTATAGAGAGTTGGGTACTTGCAGGTATTGTGGAGGCAAATGGTTCTTCGGACATAAATGCGCCCAATATAAAATGCTCAACCTGATGGCCATGGAGGAAAATGCAGATCAGGAACAATCAAATGAAGATCCCCTACAAGAACATGAGCATGTGGATGAAAATCCAGCTCCTGCAACCACCCCTACGGAGGAAGAATACTGCATGCAAATATCCTTACAAGCACTAAGTAAGAAACCTCCTGCGAAGACTTCCATACTACAAGTCAGCCTAGGAGGCAAGTGTGGCATAGCCTTAGTGGACTTTGGGAGTTCCCAGTCATTTGTTGACATGAACTTTATAGTCAAAACATCTTGCCCAACTATACATAACCCCCTAGAAACAGTTGTAGTGGCAGGAGGGGCACTCTTCAAACAGGCTCTCACACTGTGGACACACCATATACAATCCAAGGCCACAAATTCAACAACTCCTTTAGTGTACTTCCCCTCAAAGGTTTTGACATCATTCTGGGATGTGATTGGTTGGAGAAACACAGTCCAATAACAATGGACTTCATCACCAAAAAAATGCAAGTAATTCTGGACGGCAAGACTAAAGTCACGCTGAAAGACAACAACAGAAAAGGGACTGTGGCACTCATTTCCCTCAACAGAATGGAAAAACTATCAGCTACTGGAGTTTTCAGTTACTGCCTCTTCCCACTGTCCCCTAACAAGCAACAGGCAGAATAGCCCTGTGCTGAGATAGAGGATTTATTGCATGAGTACAAGGATGTGTTTGCTGAGCCTAAACAAATGCCTCCAGTGAGAGATTGTGACCATGCTATACCCCTCAAGGAGGGCTCTGAATCTCCAATGGTTAGGCCCTACAGAGTTCCTCACATGCAGAAAACAGAAATGGAGAAGAAAATAAAAGAGTTGCTAGATGCTTCCATCATCAGACCTACTGAGAGCCCCTATGCTGCCCCAGCCATATTAGTAAAGGAAAAGGATGGAACATGGAGGCTATGTATTGACTATAGAAAGCTCAACACACAAATAGTCAAGAACAAGTTTCCCATACCTGTTATTGAGGATCTGTTTGATGAACTCCAAGGAGCAAAATGTTTCACAAAACTTGATTTACGAGCAGGCTACCACCAAGTGTGAATGAAGAAAGATGACATACACAAGACGGCTTTCAGAACATATTTCGGCCATTATGAATTCTTGATCATGCCTTTTGTCTTGACAAATGCATCAGCCACTTTCCAATCCCTAATGAACAAAGTGTTTGCAAGATATCTCAGGAAATACATCTTTGTGTTCTTTGACGATATCTTGATTTTTAGCAAGACACTAACTGAACACTTGGTCCATCTCTAGCATGTGTTACACACATTGAGACAGGAGCAACTATTTGCCAAAAGGAGCAAGTGCATATTTGTTGCACCCCAAGTGGAGTACCTTGGCCATATAATCTCTGGAGAAGGAGTGCAAACAGACCCTCAAAAGATCAAGGCAGTGGCAAATTGGCCCATTCCAAAAAACACAACACAGTTGAGGAGTTTTCTGGGATTGACAGGATACTACAGGAGGTTTGTGCAGCACTATGGTTTAATTTGCAGGCCTCTCCATGACATGCTTCGGAAAGATGTCTTCCGATGGACTGGTCTGCAAACCAATGCATTCAACAAACTCCAGCAAAGCCTCACCTCGGCACCAGTACTAGCCCTACCAAACTTCTCCCACCCTTTCCAGCTAGAAACTCATGCTAGTGGGACAGGCCTAGGGGTTGTTCTTATGCAACAGGGCAGACCCCTGGCATATTTCAGCAAAACACTTGGGCCCAAATCTACGGCCATGTCAACTTATGAGAAAGAGGCACCGGCAATTTTAGAAGCACTGAAGAAATGGAGACATTACCTTATTGGCAATGAGCTCCTTATCAAAACTGACCAAAAGAGCTTGAAATTCATGGCGAATCAGAAGATTTCTGAAGGAATACAACAAAAACTGTTGTTGAAACTGCTAGAGTACAATTACAAAATAGAATACAAAGAGGGAGCTGACAACAAAGTAGTAGATGCATTGAGCAGAAAGGACAACATACTCATGGCTACTAGCATAATCACACCTGCTTGAATTGACTCTGTAGAGCAAAGTTATCAGTAGGACACACACTGTCAATAACTTATCATCTCTCCTAACTCCGAGAAGCATTATACTGTCACTGCCAGAATCATCAAATACAAAGGCAAGATCCATATTTGGAATGACCAAGAACTGAGACACCATCTCATTGAATCCTTGCATGCATCTGCTATCGGGGGACACTCAGGCATGGTGTCCAATTATCAAAGGATAAAAAGATTATTCCATTGGCCTGGGCTCAAGAAAGATGTAGAGAAGTTCATCTCAGAGTGCCCTGTGTGCCAAAGAGCCAAATTCAAACGTTGTCACTACCCTGGACTTCTGGATCCCCTCCCCTTACCTGATATTGCATGGACTCACCTCACCATGGATTTCATCGAAGGTCTGCCCAAATCCAATGGCAAGGAAGTGATCCTTGTGGCCGTTGACAGATTTACAAAGTATGCTCACTTTATTCCACTACCCCACCCTTATACAGTGCACATTGTGGCTCAAGCCTTCCTGGAAAATGTTTTCAAGCTCCATGGCCCACCAGAAAGCATTGTGACAAACAGAGATCAAATCTTTACAAGTAACATGTGGCAAGGAATTTTCAATGCTATGAAAGTCAAGCTCAAACTCAGTACGGCCTATCATCCACAAAGTGACGGGCAATCAGAAAGGGTCAATCGGTGTCTAGAATCCTACTTGAGGTGCATGACTTTTAAAGAACCAAAGAAGTGGTGCTCATGGTTGCCACTTGCCGAGTGGTGGTATAACACCACTTATCACACAACAACTAAATTTACACCCTTCCAAGCTCTGTACTGCTACCCCCCACCTATGATCAGTGAGATAGTTGTTCCTGGACCTACAGATGCTGACGCCCAAGACTTTCTGAAAGAAAAACAACACATGGTCTCTGCTCTCAAAGAACACTTGGCACAAACTCAAGCCAGAATGAAGAAATACGCTGACAAGAAACGCCTGGAAAGAACATTTGAAGTGGGGAACATGGTCTACTTACGGATGCAACCCTACCGCATGGCTGCATTCGGTCTTCGACAAGCCATGAAGCTCACGACCAAATTCTATGGGCCTTACAGAATTTTACAGAAGATCGGCCATGTAGCATACAAGCTCCAACTCCCAGATCATATTGGCATTTATCCGGTCTTCCACATCAGCCAGCTGAAGAAACACCTCGGAGCACATGTTTTCCCTAGCAAAGATCTACAACTAGTTGACAGTACGGGCAAGATTAAAACTGAACACTGGCAGTTTTGGAAACCCGTTCGCTGCCACGCAACGGCGTCCTTGTCACCCAATGGCTGATTGATTGGGAGAATCTCAAACCATAAGAAGCTACATGGGAAGACGCCACCTTCATCAAGCAAGTGTTCCCAGCCTTCTTCGCTAGCACGCTCAAAAGTTGGTTCCTGGAGAAATATACTTGAGGACAAGTATAGTTTTCAGGGGGGGCAATGTCAGCTATCTGAAGTTAACTGAATCTCCAGGGCAGATTCGGTTATTTGCATATTGGTTCAGCAAATAGCAGAGACAATCCAACGGCTAGGGAAGACAAGCACGAGATGAAGGGTCACGATGGATCAATCGCTGCTTTACCAATTTACTGTTACTTTGGCTGCTCTGAATGTACTGCTCACCGTCTTCTACTTTTCACCGAGAGAGGGTCATCTTATAAGTGCCTGCGTGCGCGTGTTCGGACCATTCACCTTGTATCCACAACTACTATAACCCTAAATTCCTCTAGCTACAGTAGAAGTCCCCAATTCATAGACGGGTCTCCGCCATCGGGAGTTTATCTTATCTCTGATTTGTGCTATCCTGTTGGCTTATAGTGATGATCCATGTCGGGATTTGACACGACAGGAATCGAGCGCCCTCCTGGAACTGATTCTACCCTCGCCGTCGGGCGTGGTGATGAGGAGAAACCTGTCGGCGAGCAGCTCATCTCTCCCTCTCTGTGAGGATGACGGGGAAAAGGAATGCCGTAGCAGGGGAGTGGATAAGGCGAGACTGTTGACTTGTCATGAATGTGCATTTGTTCAGACTCGTCCTAGACCAAACGACCGGAAAACGTGACTTGGCAACCAGATGTGCTTCAAGATCCACACAAATGATCTGACGGCAACCGACACGTTCGGCCCAAATCCTAAAATCCTGATGCGTGGCACTTGTATCATTATCATTTGGGCAAGGCTGGGACGCTGCTCGACAGAAAGAAGAGGAAAGCTGGCGTTTGCACATTGAGAGTCGGGGAGCAAACGGGAAAAAAATCTGACATGGCAACCCAGCAAAAGCATCAAGATCTATGCGATCAATCAGACGGCCGGAACACACCGGCACTTCATTCATTCTGTAACAAAGCAAGATTTCATAACAAGACAAGACAAATTTCAGTAACGAGGATCAGCATCGCCCTCACCATCACCATCCTGAGACAGTGATGCCTCGCCCCGCTCCCACGCTCCTGCGGCGCACCGCTCCGGCGCCCGTGGCCACCACAGCCGCCGACCAGCTCCTCCCTCCGCCGCGCAGCCCCTCCCCGACCTCGCCTCGCTTCCCTCCGGGGTTCCCCTTGCCGCTGTTCGCGCAGTCAGATCTGGTGGCTTCCCTTTTCCCACAGCTGGCGGGGATCTCCACGGATCTGCGAGTTCGGGTCGCCGCTCCGCCAACCGTGGCCCGCGCGGCCGTCCCTGATGTGCCTACGCTGTCCCCCAAGGTTCGCTTTGCCGCCTATGATACTCTGCTAGAAGGCACTCCTCCACCCCCCCCATCCATGGCGCGCATCGGCCATGCCTCAAATTGGCTTCAGCTTCAGTCTTCAAGCCTCCGGGTGGACACGCGCAGCGCGACGCCAATTCGAGCCCTACACATCCCGCCGTGGATCCAAGACGGAGCTCCCCCGCTGTTGACAGCCAAGACGCTGGATGGATCCTCGTCCGACCGCCTTATTGGTGGAGGGAAGGCCGCTCGAACCACCAGCATTCGTGTCGCATGTCTTCGTCTTCATTTTCCCTCCCGAGGCAGAGGGATTTCGTCAAGCACAAGGATCGCTCTTGCCACCGCTGCCTGCTCAAGGGACACTGCAAGGCCAATTGCCGGAACCCGTTCACCTGTCTACGCTGTCGGCATATCGGGCACCGGGCTCGGGGCTGCACAAATCCTCCATCGCCATCCTCGGTGCCTCGCTCTGCATCTTCATTAGATGGCCAGACTCGTCCTCGCGTCAGACAGGAGCAGGCGCCGCGCCGTCGCAACAACAATGTTCAACATCAACGTGATGATGACCGTGACCAGGAGGGTCGGGTCAGGGAGGGCCGGCGCGGCCGTGAAGGTGACCGACGCTCCTCCTCTTCGAAGGACCGACTCATCGGCAACCGTTTGTGCACTTCAGAGCATCATGCCATCCAAGGGCACGAAGACGCTTGCGGACGAGGCAGCCGTGGTGGCGTGCCTGCTTCTCATGATGCGAGGAAGGTTGCTTCTGCTCAGGTTCAGGGGCTTTCATGCGGTGTTATTTCCTCGGCATCCGATCGCAGGGTCCGCCATGCCAAGTCGCACGACGATGGATGCCAGGAGGTCCGCAAGGAGGGCCGCCCGCCCCCAGCATCCCCTCGCACCACCTCAGAAGACATTATCGAGATCCACCCAACGTCTCTGCCTCCTGGGTGGCCTCACCTGGTCGCGCCTTGCTTTGGTGCCAAGGACTTCCACTCTGCATCCTTGACGAGGTTGCCTCGACCAGCTCCTCCGCCTGTATCACGTTGTCAGTTCCAAGAATATCAGGATGAGCCTGCAACCCCTGTGACTTCTCCGACTAGAGATATCATCGTGATGCCCAACTCTTCGCCCAGCTGCCCGACGTCTACCCCGATCTTTGTTTCGCGGACGCCCACCTCCTCCCCATAGAGGACGCCTATTGCCAGGAGAAAGGCGTCTTGCTTTGGGTCCCAGGTGCTGCCCTCTGCCATCATCAACTACGAGCCGGCCACAGCCTCCCCTGACCCCTGCCGAGCTCAAGACGCAGCGACACCAGTGTACGTATCGCCGGCTAGTGGTCACAACAGCGCCACGGCTCGCTCGCCCTTGTTCGTGCCTCTCCAGCCGGCCCTCCTGCCTGCACCAAGCTCAACCCCGCCACGTTGACCTGCTGCTCGTCGCAAAACTCTGGCAGGCATCACCAGCTTCAACCTTGGATGGCGCAGCCCACGTCTGCGGGAGAAGATGCGAGATGTGCCAATCGCACAGCTTGCTGAGAGGCTGCTATGTCAACGTCTTGGCATTGTTGCTGAAGGGGAGCAACTCACTGAAGCGGCCATCAGCAAATTCGTGTCATTATTCCATGGGAGGTTGCCAGACATCACCATTGCGGCCCTGCGTGCACTCTTCCATCTAGACTGTGACCTGCTGACGGCGGTTGAGGATGCACTGGTTCAACACGGTGGTGAGGATGGTCCAGAGCTGCAGATGCAAGGAAATGAAGACGCTGCAGCGTCGACGGCGACATAGCAATGCTTGTGTTCCTGCGTGTTCACGTTGCTGTAGTTTGGTTATCCATGTTAGAATCAACTATCTACCACCTGCTGGGTTCGCCTGCTTGCAGTCGGCCTGATGTATTGTTGTTAATTTTGATCCGGGCAAGGTCCCTGATGCTAGTTTGTGCCCCAGGAGGCTGTAACTTTGCTGATGTATGGATGGTTTCCAATGAGTAATCACAATCCGAGCATCCTAAACTGGAATGTGCGAGGACTGAATTGCCCCAACCGTCGTGCAACCATTAGAGAAACAATTGCTGCCACACCCTGTCACATTATTTGCATCCAAGAATCGAAGATGGCTGATATTGATCAATTTGTGGTGTCTTCACTGGGTGGTCTGCGTCACGGGAGCTTCGCCCATCGTCCTGCTTCTGGTACTCGTGGAGGGATCCTAATCCTGTGGGATGATGATGTTGTCAAGCTTGCCAACATTCATTTTGGCCAATTCACTTTGTCTGCCGATGTTCAGCTTGCTAATTCGTACGTTATGTTCAAGCTAACTACAGTCTACGGCCCAACTAGAAGCAACCTCAAGGATATTTTCTTTCAGGAGCTCATTAGCGAGAAGCCTAACGCTGGGTGTATGTGGCTGGTTCTTGGGGGCTTCAATCAAATTTATCGTGCCAGAGATAAAAACCGCGCGAATGCTAATCGTAGCCGCATCGTTCGCTTTCGCAACACCCTCAATGCTTGCGAACTTAAGGAGATCCATCTACAAAACAGAAAGTTCACTTGGAGCAATGAGCAGAGCGACCCAACTTTGAGTAAACTTGATTCTTTCTTCTGCAATGAGGAATGGGACGTTGAGTTTGGGCATTACATTCTCCATGCTCTTGCTTCATCCCTCTCTGATCACTGCCCGCTACTCCTTGCCAATGACAAAGGGCCTCGTAGAACTAAATCCTTCCGCTTCAAGAACTTTTGGATCAACATGCCAGGCTTCATGGCCACTGTCCAGCAAGCATGGAATGAAGAGACAACCCATGTCGAACCGTATCAACTCCTCTTCCACAAGCTCAAGAAAACTAGCCAAAGGCTTCATGCTTGGAGTAAAACCCTTTTCTCTCATGCCAAGGTGCAACTCCATATGGCCTTGGAGATTATCCTACGTTTGGATATTGCCCAAGAAAATAGAACTCTCAGCCAGGATGAGAGAGAGCTTAGAAAGAGGCTTAAAAGGAAGGTAGTGAGTTTGGCCGTGCTTGAGAAGGCTCGCAAAAGGAAAAGTCTAGGATTACCAATCTCAAAGAGGGAGACGCCAACATGAGATATTTTCACCTCCGCATTAATCGTTGCCGAAGAAAGAACTTCATCCACCGCCTCAAGCATAACAATGGATGGGTCACTGACCATGACAACAAAAAAGCTATCATCCAGGACCATTTCATTAAGGCCACAAGAAAGGGAGTGCCTAGAGACAAGGACTTCAACTGGAATAATATTCCCGTTCCGGAGGCTGATCTCACTAACCTCGGGGATAATTTTACAGAGGAGGAGGTCAAGTGTGCGATCATGGATTTACCCTCTGACAAAGCCCCCGGCCCAGATGGCTTCACGGGTGTTTTTTTCAAGACATGTTGGGACGTTATTAAGCCGGAGATTATGCTTGTTGTGAATAACTTCTCCAACCTCCATGTGGCCAACTTTCATTGGCTCAACTCGGCGAACATCGCGCTCATTCCAAAAAAAGATGGGGCGGAGGACATCTCAGATTTTAGGCCCATAAGTCTCATCCATGCCATTGCCAAGATCATTGCCAAAATGATGGCCAACCGCCTTGCCCCGCACATGTCAAACCTTGTCTCCAACGCCCAAAGCGCCTTTATCAAGAAACGAAGCATCCACGATAATTTCATCTATGTGCGCAACTTGGCGAGGCGCTTCCATCGGAATAAGTCTCCAATGCTACTTTTCAAGCTCGATATCAAGAAGGCTTTTGACACGGTGAGATGGGATTTTTTGATGGATCTTTTGAGACATCATGGCTTTCCGAGCCGCTTTCGAGGCTGGGTGTCGGCCCTTCTGTCCTCAGCATCATCGAGAGTGCTGATCAATGGAGTCATCGGGGATCCTATCAAGCATGGCCGGGGCCTGAGGCAAGGAGACCCCCTCTCACCGCTTCTCTTCGTCCTTGCCATCGACCCACTTCACCACATCCTTGCTAAAGCGACGAGTCAAGGCCAGCTGCACCCTATTCTAGCCAGGACCGAAACCCTTCGTGCGTCTCTATATGCGGATGATGCTGCCATCTTCGTGAAGCCAATAAAAGAAGACATTCAGTTCTTAGCATCCACCCTTGCTAATTTTGGTGAGGTCACCGGTCTAGTCACTAACTGTGCCAAGAGCCATGTGGCACCCATTCGCTGCGATGATGTTGCCCTCGATGATATCCTTATGTCCTTCCCTGCCATCCAAACTACCTTCCCCATGAGATACCTTGGGCTGCCCCTATCGGTCAGGAGACTTCGGAGAATCCACTTTCAACATTTGGAAGACAAGGTGGCTGGAAAACTCACTCCTTGGCTTGGCAGACATGTTGCGTCGCCGGGTCGCATTGTTCTTGTCAAGGCGGTCCTCACTGCTATAGCAATCTACCACCTCACTCCTCTGGATCTGCTAGTCGAGGTCATCAAGGCAATTGACAGTATTAGACGCGCTTATCTTTGGGCGGGATGTGAAAAGGTCACCGGCGGGAAATGCAAAATTAATTGGGAGACGATGTGCAAGCCCAAGTTATATGGTGGATTGGGCGTCCTCAACTTGCAAAAGTTTGCTACCGCTCTCCGCTTGCGATGGCTTTGGTTTGAGTGGGCTGACCCCACTAAACCTTGGATTGGCATGGGCACGCCATGCACTGACGATGATAGAAATCTTTTTGCGGCTGCCACTCGTGTTACCATTGGTGATGGTCATCGGGCCACCTTCTGGGAATCACCTTGGGTGGACGGTATTCACCCCAAGGATATTGCTCCAAAGATCTTTGATCTCTCCAGGAAGAAAAGAAGCTCCATTCGCTCGAGTCTCACAGACAACACTTGGGTCCGCAACATTGATACCTCTCAGGGCCTCACTTTTGAACATATTGAGCAATTCGCCACCCTTTGGGAGAAGCTCTCCAATGTCATTCTAACCCCTGGAGTTGACGATGCAATTTTTTGGAAGTTCACTAAAGATGGGGTATACTCCGCGTCTTCTGCATACAATGCTCAGTTTGAGGGTCACACCGCATCTGCCATGATCACTACCGTTTGGAATGAAGGAAATATGCCCTAGAGGCAATAATAAAGTTATTATTTATTTCCTTATAATCATGATAAATGTTTATTATTCATGCTAGAATTGTATTAACCGGAAACATAATACATGTGTGAATACATAGACAAACAAAGTGTCACTAGTATGCCTCTACTTGACTAGCTCGTTAATCAAAGATGGTTATGTTTCCTGACCATGAACAATGAGTTGTTATTTGATTAACGAGGTCACATCATTAGTTGAATGATCTGATTGACATGACCCATTCCATTAGCTTAGCACACGATCGTTTAGTATGTTGCTATTGCTTTCTTCATGACTTATACATGTTCCTATGACTATGAGATTATGCAACTCCCGTTTGCCGGAGGAACACCTTGGGTGCTACCAAACGTCACAACGTAACTGGGTGATTATAAAGGAGCATTACAGGTGTCTCCAAAGGTAGATGTTGGGTTGGCGTATTTCGAGATTATGATTTGTCACTCCGATTATCGAAGAGGTATCTCTGGGCCCTCTCGGTAATGCACATCACATAAGCCTTGCAAGCACTGCAACTAATATGTTAGTTGTGAGATGATGCATTACGGAACGAGTAAAGAGACTTGCCAGTAACGAGATTGAACTAGGTATTGGATACCGACGATCGAATCTCGGACAAGTAACATACCGATGACAAAGGGAACAACGTATGTCGTTATGCGGTCTGACCGATAAAGATCTTCGTAGAATATGTAGGAGCCAATATGGGCATCCAGGTCCCGCTATTGGTTATTGACCGGAAACGTGTCTTGGTCATGTCTACATTGTTCTCGAACCCGTAGGGTCCGCACGCTTAAGGTTTCGATGACAGTTATATTATGAGTTTATGAGTTTTGATGTACCGAAGGAGTTCGGAGTCCCGGATGAGATCGGGGACATGACGAGGAGTCTCGAAATGGTCGAGACGTAAAGATCGATATATTGGACGACTATATTCGGAGTTCGGAAAGGTTCCGAGTGATTCGGGTATTTTCGGGAGTACCGGGGAGTTACGGGAATACGGGGAAGAGTATTGGGCCTTGATGGGCTTTAGTGGGAAGAGGAGAAAAAGGCTGCGCCCCCCCTCCCCTCTAGTCCGAATTGGACTAGGGAAAAGGGGGCCGGCCACCTCTCCTTCTCCTCCTATTCCTTCTCCCTTCCTCCCCTCTTGGTGGACTCCTACTAGGACTTGGAGTCTTAGTAGGACTCCCCACCCTGGCCGCACCTCTGCCTTGGCCGGCCTCCTCCTCCTCCATCCTTTATATACTGAGGCAAGGGGCACTCCATGAACACACAAGTTGATCCACGTGATCTATTCCTTAGCCGTGTGCGGTGCCCCCTGCCACCATATACCTCGATAATACTGTAGCGGAGTTTAGGCGAAGCCCTGCTGCTGTAGTTCATCAAGATCGTCACCACGCCGTCGTGCTGACGGAACTCTTCTCCGACACTTTGCTGGATCGGAGTCCGGGGATCGTCATCGAGCTGAACGTGTGCTCGAACTCGGAGGTGCCGTAGTTTCGGTGCTTGATCGGTTGGATCGTGAAGACGTACGACTACTTCCTCTACGTCGTGTCATCGCTTCCGCAGTCGGTCTGCGTTGGGTACGTAGACAACACTCTCCCCTCGTTGCTATGCATCACATGATCTTGCGTGTGCGTAGGAAAATTTTTGAAATTACTACGAAACCCAACAGTGGTATCAGAGCCTAGGTTACTTATGTTGATGTTATATGCACGAGTAGAACACAAGTGAGTTGTGGACGATACAAGTCATACTGCCTACCAGCATGTCATATTTTGGTTCGGCGGTATTGTTGGACGAGACGACCCGGACCAACCTTACGCGTACGCTTACGCGAGACCGGTTCCCTCGACGTGCTTTGCACATAGATGGTTTGCGGGCGACTGTCTCTCCAACTTTAGTTGAACCGAGTATGACTACGCCCGGTCCTTGAGAAGGTTAAAACGGAGTCTATTTGACAAACTATCGTTGTGGTTTTGATGCGTAGGTGAGATTGGTTCTTACTTAAGCCCGTAGCAGCCACGTAAAACATGCAACAACAAAGTAGAGGACGTCTAAATTGTTTTTGCAGGGCATGTTGTGATGTGATATGGTCAAGGCATGATGCTGAATTTTATTGTATGAGATGATCATGTTTTGTAACCGAGTTATCGGCAACTGGCTGGAGCCATATGGTTGTCGCTTTATTGTATGCAATGCAATCGCGATGTAATGCTTTACTTTATTACTAAACGTTGGTGATAGTCGTGGAAGCATAAGATTGGCGAGACGACAACGATGCTACGATGGAGATCAAGGTGTCGCGCCGGTGACGATGGTGATCATGACGGTGCTTCGGAGATGGAGATCACAGGCACAAGATGATGATGGCCATATCATATCACTTATATTGATTGCATGTGATGTTTATCTTTTATGCATCTTATCTTGCTTTGATTGACGGTAGCATTATAAGATGATCTCTCACTAAATTATCAAGAAGTGTTCTCCCTGAGTATGCACCGTTGCCAAAGTTCGTCGTGCCCAGACACCACGTGATGATCGGGTGTGATAAGCTCTACGTCCATCTACAACGGGTGCAAGCCAGTTTTTGCACACGCAGAATACTCAGGTTAAACTTGACGAGCCTAGCATATACAGATATGGCCTCGGGACACGGAGACCGAAAGGTCGAGCGTGAATCATATAGTAGATATGATCAACATAGTGATGTTCACCATTGAAACTACTCCATCTCACGTGATGATCGGACATGGTTTAGTTGATATGGATCACGTGATCACTTAGATGACTAGAGAGATGTCTGTCTAAGTGGGAGTTCTTAAGTAATATGATTAATTGAACTTAAATTTATCATGAACTTAGTCCTGGTAGTATTTTGCAAATTATGTTGTAGATCAATAGCTTGCGTTGTTGCTTTCATATGTTTATTTTGATATGTTCCTAGAGAATATTGTGTTGAAAAATGTTAGTAGCAATGATGCGGATTCGATCCGTGATCTGAGGTTTATCCTCATTGCTGCACAGAAGAATTATGTCCTTAATGCACCGGTAGGTGACAGACCTATTGCAGGAGCAGATGCAGAAGTTATGAACGTCTGGCTAGATCAATATGATGACTACTTGATAGTTTAGTGCACCATGCTTAACGGCTTAGAATCGGGACTTCAAAGACGTTTTGAACGTTATGGACCATATGAGATGTTCCAGGAATTGAAGTTAATATTTCAAGCAAATACCCGAGTTGAGAGATATGAAGTCTCCAACAAGTTCTATAGCTAAAAGATGGAGGAGAATCGCTCAACTAGTGAGCATGTGCTCAGATTGTCTGGGTACTTCAATCGCTTGAATCAAGTGGGAGTTAATCTTCCAGATAAGATAGTGATTGACAAAATTCTCTAGTCACCATCACCAAGTTAGTAGAACTTCGTGATGAACTATAGTATGCAAGGGATGATGAAAATGATTCCCGAGCTCTTCGTGATGTTGAAATCAACGAAGGTAGAAATCAAGAAAGAGCATCAAGTGTTGATGGTTGACAAGATCACTAGTTTCAAGAAAAGGGCAAAGGGAAAGAAAGGGAACTTCAAGTAGATTGACAAGCAAGTTGTCACTCCCACGAAGAAGCCCAAAGCTGAACCAAAGCCTGAAACTGAGTGCTTACACTGCAAAGGAAATGGTCACTGGAAGCGGAACTACCCTAAATATTATGTGGATAAGAAGGATGGCAAAGTGAAAAAGGGTATATTTGATATACAGGTGTTTGATGTGTGCTTTACTAGTGTTTATAGCAACCCCTCGGTATTTGGTACTGGTTCAGTTGCTAAGAGTAGTAACTCGAAACGGGAGTTGCAGAATAAACAGAAACTAGTTAAGGGTGAAGTGATGATGTGTGTTGAAAGTAGTTTCAAGATTGAAATGATCATCATCGCACACTCCCTATTCTTTCGGGATTAGTGTTGAACCTAAATAAATGTTATTTGGTGTTTGCGTTGAGCATGAATATGATTTGATCGTGTTTATTGCAATACGGTTATTCATTTAAGTAAGAGAATAAACTGTTGTTCTGTTTACATGAATAAAACCTTATATGGTTACACACCCAATGAAAATGGTTCATTGGATCTCGATCGTAGTGATACACATATTCATAATATTGATGCCAAAAGATGCAAAGTTAATAATGATAGTGCAACTTATTTGTGGCACTGCCGTTTGGGTCATATCGGTGTAAAGCGCATGAAGAAACTCCATAAAGATGGATTTTCGGAATCACTTGGTTATGAATCAGTTGATGCTTGCGAACCGTGCCTTTTGGGCAAGATGACTAAAACTCCGTTCTTCGGAACAATGGAACGAGTTACTGACTTGTTGGAAATAATACATACTGATGTATGCAGACCAATGAGTATGAAGGCTCGTGGCAAGTATCATTATTTTCTGACCTTCACAAGATGATTTGAGCAGATATGGGTATATCTACTTGATGAAATATAAGTCTGAAATAGTTGAAAGGTTCAAAGAATTTCAGAGTGAAGTTGAAAATCATCGTAACAAGAAAATAAAGTTTCTGCGATCTGATCGTAGAGATGAATATTTGAGTTATGAGTTTGGTCTTCAATTAAAACAATGTGGAATAGTTTCACAGCTCACGCCACCTGGAACACCACAACGTTATGGTGTGTCCGAACGTCGTAACCACACTTTATTGGATATAGTGCAATCTATGATGTCTCTTACTGATTTACCAATATTGTTTTGGGGTTATGCATTAGAGACAGCTGCATTCACATTAAAAGGGCACCATCTAAATCCGTTGAGATGACACCGTATGAACTATGGTTTAGCAGTAAACCTAAGCTGTCATTTCTTAAAGTTTGGAGTTGTGATGCTTATAAGAAAAAAAAGGTTTTTCAACTTGATAAGCTCGAACCCAAATCACAGAAATGCGTCTTCATAGAATACCCAAAGGAAATTGTTGGGTACACCTTCTATCACAGATCCAAAGGCAAATTTGTTGCTGATAATAGATCCTTTCTAGAGAAGGAGTTTCTCTCGAAAGAAGTGAGTGGGAGGAAAGTAGAACTTGATAAGGTAACTGTACCTACTCCCTTTTTGGAAAGTAGTTCATCACAGAAATCAGTTCCTGTGACAAATACACCAATTAGTGAGGAAGCTAATGATATTGATCATGAAACTTCAGATCAAGTTACTACAGAACCTCGTAGGTCTTCCAGAGTAAGATCCGCACCAAAGTGGTGTAGTAATCATGTTCTGGAAGTCATGTTACTAGACCATGATGAACCTACGAACTATGAGGAAGCGATGATGAGCCCAGATTCCGCGAAATGGCTCGAGGCCATAAAATCTGAGATATGATCCATGTATGAGAGCAAAGTATGGACTTTGATTGACTTGCTCGATGATCAGCAAGCTATCTTAAATGAATGGATCTTCAAGAGGAAGACGGACACTGATAGTAGTGTTACTATCTACAAAGCTAGACTTGTCGAAAAAGGTTTTTGACAAAGTTCAAGATGTTGAATACAATGAGATTTTCTCACTCGTATTGATGCTTAAGTCCGTCCAAATCATGTTAGCAATTGCCGCATTTTATGATTATGAAATTTGGCAGATGGATGTCAAAACTGCATTCCTGAATGGATTTCTGGAAGAAGAGTTGTATATGATGCAACCGGAAGGTTTTGTCAATCCTATAGGTGCTAACAAAATGTGCAAGTTCCAGTGATCCATCTATGGACTGGTACAAGCATCTCGGAGTTGGAATATACGCTTTGATAAGTTGATCAAAGCATATAGTTTTATATGGACTTACGATGAAGCATGTATTTACAATAAAGTGAGTGGGAGCACTACAGCCTTTCTGATTAGTATATGTGAGTGACATATTGTTGATCAGAAATGATGTAGAATTTTTCTGCAAAGCATAAAGGAGTGTTTTAAAGGAGTTCTTTAAAAGGAAAAGACCTCAGTAAAAGCTACTTACATATTGAGCATCAAGATCTATTGAGATAGATCAAGACGCTTGATAAGATTTTCAATGAGTACATACCTTGGCAAGATTTTGAAATAGTTCAAAATGGAACAGTCAAAGAAAGAGTTCTTGCCTGTGTTGCAAAGGTATGAAATTGAGTAAGACTCAAATCCCGACCACAGCAGAAAATAGAAAGAGAATGAAAAGTCATTCCCTGTGCCTCAGCCATAGGTTCTATAAAGTATGCTATGCTATGTACCAGACCTATTGTATACCTTGCTCTGAATTTGGCAAGAGAGTACAATAGTGATCTAGGAGTAGATCACTAGACATTGGTCAAGAATATCCTTAGTAAGGACTAAGGAGATGTTTCTCGATTATGGAGGTGATAAAAGAGTTTGTTGTAAAAGTTACATCAGTGCAAACTTTTACACTGATCCAGATGACACTAAGTCTCAACCTGGATACATATTGAAAGTGGGAGCAATTAGCTAGAGTAGCTTCGTGCAGAGCATTGTTGACATAAATATTTGCAAAATACTTACGGATCTGAATGTGACAGACCCGTTGACTAAGATTCTCTCACAAGCAAAACATGATCGCACCTTAGTACTCCTTGGGTGTTAATCACATAGCGATGTGAACTAGATGACTGAATCTAGTAAAACCCTTTGGGTGTTGATCACATATCGATGTGAACTATGGGTGTTAATCACATGGTGATGTGAACTATTGCTGTTAAATCACATGGCGATGTGAACTAGATTATTGACTCTAGTGCAAGTGGGAGACTGAAGGAAATATGCCCTAGAGGCAATAATAAAGTTATTATTTATTTCCTTATAATCATGATAAATGTTCATTATTCATGCTAGAATTGTATTAACCGGAAACATAATACATGTGTGAATACATAGACAAACAAAGTGTCACTAGTATGCCTCTACTTGACTAGCTCGTTAATCAAAGATGGTTATGTTTCCTGACCATGAACAATGAGTTGTTATTTGATTAACGAGGTCACATCATTAGTTGAATGATCTGATTGACATGACCCATTCCATTAGCTTAGCACACGATCGTTTAGTATGTTGCTATTGTTTTCTTCATGACTTATACATGTTCCTATGACTATGAGATTATGCAACTCCCGTTTGCCGGAGGAACACCTTGGGTGCTACCAAACGTCACAACGTAACTGGGTGATTATAAAGGAGCATTACAGGTGTCTCCAAAGGTAGATGTTGGGTTGGCGTATTTCGAGATTAGGATTTGTCACTCCGATTATCGGAGAGGTATCTCTGGGCCCTCTCGGTAATGCACATCACATAAGCCTTGCAAGCACTGCAACTAATATGTTAGTTGTGAGATGATGTATTACGGAACGAGTAAAGAGACTTGCCAGTAACGAGATTGAACTAGGTATTGGATACCGACGATCGAATCTCGGACAAGTAACATACCGATGACAAAGGGAACAACGTATGTCGTTATGCGGTCTGACCGATAAAGATCTTCGTAGAATATGTAGGAGCCAATATGGGCATCCAGGTCCCGCTATTGGTTATTGACCGGAAACGTGTCTTGGTCATGTCTACATTGTTCTCGAACCCGTAGGGTCCGCACGCTTAAGGTTTCGATGACAGTTATATTATGAGTTTATGAGTTTTGATGTACCGAAGGAGTTCGGAGTCCCGGATGAGATCGGGGACATGACGAGGAGTCTCGAAATGGTCGAGACGTAAAGATCGATATATTGAACGACTATATTCGGAGTTCGGAAAGGTTCCGAGTGATTCGGGTATTTTCGGGAGTACCGGGGAGTTACGGGAATACGGGGAAGAGTATTGGGCCTTGATGGGCTTTAGTGGGAAGAGGAGAAAAAGGCTGCGCCCCCCCTCCCCTCTAGTCCGAATTGGACTAGGGAAAAGGGGGCCGGCCACCTCTCCTTCTCCTCCTATTCCTTCTCCCTTCCTCCCCTAGTAGGACTCCCCACCCTGGCCGCACCTCTGCCTTGGCCGGCCTCCTCCTCCTCCATCCTTTATATACTGAGGCAAGGGGCACTCCATGAACACACAAGTTGATCCACGTGATCTATTCCTTAGCCGTGTGCGGTGCCCCCTGCCACCATATACCTCGATAATACTGTAGCGGAGTTTAGGCGAAGCCCTGCTGCTGTAGTTCATCAAGATCGTCACCACGCCGTCGTGCTGACGGAACTCTTCCCCGACACTTTGCTGGATCGGAGTCCGGGGATCGTCATCGAGCTGAACGTGTGCTCGAACTCGGAGGTGCCGTAGTTTCGGTGCTTGATCGGTTGGATCGTGAAGACGTACGACTACTTCCTCTACGTCGTGTCATCGCTTCCGCAGTCGGTCTGCGTTGGATACGTAGACAACACTCTCCCCTCGTTGCTATGCATCACATGATCTTGCGTGTGCGTAGGAAAATTTTTGAAATTACTACGAAACCCAACATGGAAAGCTTGGGCCCCCCCAAAGTGCAAATTTTTCGCTTGGTTGATTATTCATAATAGAGTGTGGACCGCCGATAGATTGCAGCGTTGGGGATGGCCGAATTGCAACCTTTGCCCTCTTTGCAAGCAGGTTCAGGAGACCGCGGCTCACCTCCTCTTTCAGTGTCGGTTCACAGTGAGAGTGTGGACGAAGATCAAGACTTGGCTTGGCCTCCACGACATTGATCCGTCAGATTGGAGACTCGTGCCCTCGGTGGAAGTTTGTTGGGACATGGTTGCTCACAAAAGGGGCCACTCACGCATGGTTCGTAGCACTTTGATGATGCTTGTTGCATGGGAAATTTGGAACGAACGCAACGCGAGGGTTTTCCGCAACACCGCCGCCCCTACTACCGTTGTCATTACCAAGATTAAAGATGAGGCCTCTATTTGTGCTCGTGCGGGTGCGAAGTATTTGTGTAATATTATGCCGCGAGAGTGATCTATACTCTCCCGCTTGGCAGAACTATGTCTAATCTTCTTCTTAATTAATGAAAATGGCAAATCTTTTGCCTTGTTTCAAAAAAAAATTCAGTAACATCCAATTTTGTAAAGTCGCAAAGAATTTTGCTAACTGCATTTCCCAGTTTCCACTTTGTTTTAACCAAGTGCGTGCCTACCTGATTCTTCAGCCAACAGGATCAAATGGCCACCTACTAACATCGCCAGCATAACATATTGGGTGACAAACAAGGAAAAAGGCTACAAGGCTACTTATACACAATCATGTGGTCTGCGGCAAAAGAACATGATGTACAAAACTATACACGAATCCAGGATTAGGATCTTCCTGTGCGTTGTGGCTGCTGCCGCTGCTGCTTCATGCTGGCTCTCCTTGCGACATCCCATGGCTTGTGAGGCACACAGACACCTTGCTGTGATGCAAAAAATGACTCATAGCCCGGGGAGTCGAAAGCAAAACCAGTGTGCTTGGAGTTCTCTCGGGGGAGCATGGAAATTGCATAGCTTCTTGCTTCTTCGGGGCTCAAATGGCTCCTCTCTGGAAGACGTATCATGCTGTATTCATGGGGGTCATCCTTGTGCATCTCTTGAATAACTTGGTAGTCATAGGGGAATAGCCATCGCTGAAGCCTGGAAAACCAACAGAGTATCAGAGACAGCACACGGTTGATTCAGTATTGTAAACTGAAAGGAATCAAATATAATTGTGCAAAAGGAAAAGGTGGTATCTTACGATAGATATAGGAAGTCACCAAAGAGAGCGATGACCGGAACAAGAATTAGTGTCAGGTAGAAGAAAAAGGTACTCATCAGAACATAAATCACAAAGTATACATTTTCCTGCAGAAGGAACACACCATGATGTTATGCATTTGTAGAAAGAAATGATTATTTGGCCCTAATGGTCATCAGCAGAGAGATAGATTAGTGCATAATTCACCAACCTGTCTGTCAAATGATGTCATTATGGCAGAGTATATAAAGATAAACAGAAACCAGGCCGCTATACTGCCGGCTACACTAAAATAATGCCATCTCGTAATAGAGTTGCATGACATGAGGAGGCGGAGGTTCACAGTAACCACAACACAAGTAAAGGCCATTGTGCTAACATCCCATTGACCAAGAATCTTGCCAGATGAGCCATGACCATGCTGACTTGCAGCTGCAGTGAAGTAATAAAACACTATTGACTGGTAGAAAGCAAAGAAACCCCACACCGCTATCACTTTCCACTTGAAGAATGTATTCCTAATTCCTTCCTGGTAAAGTTGTGGGTATTTCTTTGATAGAGATGCACTCACATCCTGAAAGGGTTCGATTACGTGAATGCCGCAAACAGCATCATTCAAGAAATTAATGTAAAATGAATACAGGCAGCTATACCTTATCAAATAATCCAACCATAATTACGGGTAGCGCTGTGAAAATGACATTATACAGCGACTGGAACCAATCATCATAAAACCGCTGACCAGAAAAGCCAGTTTGGTAAGTGAACCAGAACTGAGTTAGCGTAAATGTCAGATTCTTGTAGAAGAAGTATGTGATAACCTGAAACAGCAAGTGACCACATTAAGTTTCGTAAACTATAGATATATGGAAAGCTACAACTAACGAAACCATAAGCATACCTTGCACAATCTCAAGTATGACCACCGTCCATGTACAAGAAGTAAATCAGTAAGATAACGAAATTGAGCGATGGCAAAATCACTAGCCATAACTGCTTGCATTCCTTCTTGTCCACTAATGCCAATCCCAACATGAGCGGCTTGAATCATGCTTACATCATTAGCACCATCGCCAATGCTGAGAGTTATCTTACGAGCACCCTTCCTAACTAAGCTAGTAACCTACAAAATATGTGCGTCAACATTGGTATTTTGGCATCATTTTGACCAAACAGGTTGCGCAAGGAAAAAAACGCACAAACCAGAGACTTTGATATTACTTGGAATGGGTAACGACTAAGTAAGCACATATAAGACATATCAACAGAACAGAATTGGTTTCTGAGATCAAAACTGGAATAGCAAATGCAACTAATGTACACTGATTAATAACGAATCACATGCACAAACTCTTATTGTGAAGGTACAATATTGGTTATTGCCTTTGCAATGTAATAATCTCCCCATATGAGTCCTGGGCTAAAAAACTCACATATCCACAAATCAAGGATGGCATGCTATTACTACTTCCCTGGGTAAAACGCAAGGCATGCATAAACACTAACAGCAAGAAATGAAATTTACCTGTGCCTTTTGCAGTGGAGAAACTCGACAACATACAACTGAGTGACAAATTAAACTCAAACCAAGAAGATTCACACGCAGAGCTGGGTCTAGAGCATACATCAAGCATCTTCCATCAATAATGAAAGCCAACTTTCGCTCCGGTGTGCTACTTAGAGAACGGTGGGCTTCCTCGAGGTAACTTCTTAGACTCTGTTTTACCGACTCTTTGATAACTCGCGCAATTTCCACAGGGTCACCCTGAAAATGGCCGGAACATTATATATGGAAAGGAAGGTCCATAACAAAGATTACGCCACAAGTCAAAAAGTTGGTTTAATACAATCAGATACAATTATATTGCTGATTATGCTTTAACCAAAGTACAAAGAACAAAAAAGGCGTACCAAGGCGCATATAAACATGGCAGAGAGGCTAAAGCAACACAACCCACATAAGAGGTAAGACAATAAAAAATATTTATGCTGTTATCTACTTCCTCCGTCCCATAATATAAGACATTATTACATCCAATATGTGAGCATACTGGATGTAATAAGATCTTATATTATGGGACAGAGGGAGTATATAAGAATAAAGACTAAATCTCAGCCAAAATAAATCCCTTAATACCCCCACCAATCAAAATACTAAGGAAAATGTGAGTTCTACTCGCAAGAACCCAGTTGAGATATTCCCTGATCTAAATGATACTCCCTCAATAAGTGTCATTGATTTAGTACAACTTTGTACGAAATCAGCGACACTTATTTTGGGACGGACAGAATATGATTTTAGCAGTCTTCACTCGTATATCCATTTAAATCCTATAGAAGATAATACACCCTCTGTTCCTAAATATAATACGTTTATGCACTTCAATTTCAACTGCCAAAACGTCTTATATTTAGAAACAGAGGTAGTGTGTGTTAAGGCTTGATTGCCTCTATGACAGAATATCATTTCACAGTGCAATTCTATATGATTATCTTACCCTTTCCTCAGCCTCTCTAATTGTGTCTGTCTCTGAACTGATGATGAACTGTTTCGTGTCGTTGTTCACCAGGCTGCATGCTGCGGAGCAAATAAATAACCAACTGAAAAA